>NC_071997.2:19295972-19599003 GCF_028885655.2 Pongo abelii | reverse complement strand
AATTCAAACGGACCATTCAAACCATCCTGGGACTAGACTCCAATCGAGAAAGACTCTGAAGGAAATGATCTCCTACTCCCACGAGATGGCTAACGTTATTTAGGTAAAAAGCTTTTAATTTTATGGCTGAGGAGGTAGCAAAAAAGAAAATGAACCTCCTGCTTGTAATTCTTTTTCAAGCCCTGCCAATTCCTGTGTCTGGGGAAGCTATAAAGAATGTCCAGCCTCATGTCAAAAGAATTGCCACAGATCTCCAGCTCACCTACATTCAAGCATTGAAACATCCCTAAGCCTGTTCCCAGGCCAGCCTGAAATTCAGAATCCAGGAGAGTCTTTTCTGTTCTGCTGCTGCACCTACACTATCTACCTGTTAGCATAACCAGGGCCACCAGCAACAGATGCTAGAGAAATACAGAGAGCAAAAATCAACAGCTGATGAAAAGCACAATCTTTTCTTTTTGGCAGCAATACCAATAGCATGAAGCACGTCCCTTCTGGAGCTTTCCAAACCACTTCAAAAGCGAGTTTTCCGGTGTGGATCAAGAAAGCTAGCCAAATTGCCCCTGAGTGCATAGCCATTGGCCAAGATATTGATGACTGTAGGCAGCTCAGGACCCACCCTCAGCCCCGGTGCTGTCTTTCTCAGAGCTCTGTTTAATTCCATCAGGCATGGGCAGCGTTTGGAGAAAGCTGTGTTGATTTTTGTGATCTTCAGCCAGCACAGAGGTGGCCAGTTCCCTAGCCTCCCAGCACCATCCTTCTCCTGCCCTGCCCCTTCATGGCCTGCCTGGGCTCACTGGACCCAGACTTGCCTTTCGCCTCTGTCAAAACCTCACAGTCCTGTGTGTCTGTTTCCCTTTGAACTACACAAACTAAGTAATTTGGTAAATCTATTAAGTGAACTTCTTTATACTCATGGTCTAGAGTGCATTGAACGCTAAAGGGGTTGCTAGAGATTGTCAAAATCAATTCTGTCTTCTTCCAACTGGACCAAGGCTTCTTTGAGTTAATAAAACTCTGAGAAATCTCAGTTGATTTTTCATAGTATCTCTTTCTATCCTTTTGGGTTTTTTTTGTTCATTTTTTAATTTTCACGGAGATTTTCCTTAATTTAACCCAAAAGATATACCCATACGACATTTGAACTAATATGAAAGAGGCAGTAGGACAAAGAATTTGAAGACAGTCTTTCAGAGCCCCACAAAGTACTTGAAATTTATCATTAAACCCCTCCCGGTGCTTCCCACCACGTTCCACATTCTATCTCCATTTTAAGCCCTGAAGCTTCAAGTGGCATCTCCTCCTGTGAAACCTACAGTTTGGAGATAAATTATTGATGACTAATGATTTAGAAGAACCAAAGAAAGGATCCTCTAGTGGAGACACAGCATAGAAATGGTGGTCCAGGGTGAGACAGAACTGCTTCCAATCCCAGTGCCGCATGTGCGGTTCCAGCTGTGTGTTTCTCTTCCTCTAATCTTGTTTACTCGTCTCTAATACGGGACTAATAACATATACATCAGACTATTGTGAGAGTTGAATGTAACGATATTCCAAACTGTTGCATGTTTCCAGTACTTAACACAGTGCCAAGAACAAAGCATGTATCAATAAGTATGAATAGCCTTCCCAGCGCACACCTCCAAACAGTGGATTTCTGGCCAGTGACAAGCAATGGTTCCCAGCGGTCCTACAGGTTACGGTTTAACTTACCACTAGCCAATCAGTAAGTTTGCCTCAGACCACATCACAATTCTTTTGCAAGCCTGGAGGGTGGTGAAAAACAAGGGGGAAAATAATCAATGTCCCTAAGGCAGATGCTGAAAGATTAACCTCATAACAAAATTCTCTCAGCAGACTTGTTTCCTGAACGTCTATTTAAATTTTAATTCTGCAAATAAAATAAAGTTGGTCATAATGAAGGTGATAAAGTTGGTATTTGTCCAGGGAACGAATCTCCCCACAACATACCTAAGAAAGAGATATATGTACAGAAAACAAAGCATAGTAAATTACCACTTCATTACTATCAGAGATTTTCCCCAAACACAGAGAAAGCTCTACAGAGCTGAGCTTAAGCCAGAACTCTGTTATTTACTTGGTCTAATGCCAAAACAGGTCAGAGACCCCTTTCACCTACTTGTCTTTAATCCCAAACCCATGTCTCGGTTTGATCTAAGAAAGAGCCAAATGCCCAGGAGGCGCCAGGGTAGAGAAAAGCAGCCAGGTGGAGATTGGCCTCCGTGCCAGAGGAGTGTGTCTCAGCTTTGTTTTATTTTTCTTATTTGTCTGTAGCTGTGTGATTGGTAGAAGAGAGTAGATATGAAGTCTACTGACACAGGATTGTTCTTCAGGCTTGTCTTACCAAACATTTGGGGAAACAGAGGGGTTCCAGAAATAAGAGAGCAATGATCAGACTTTCTTCTAAATGGAGCAGCCACAAGCTACCTTAACTCTGCAACTTGCCCATGAATCTTCACCTAGAGTTAGGAAGATTTCACCATTAGCTGTGGCCCATAAAATATCCTTAAGCTTGACCAACCACAGAGGTCCATCTCCTTGAGGAGGAAGTGAAAGAAGTATGGACAGAAGCTGTGAGCTTTCTGTCCTCCGCAGGCCCCCAGCTGTGTCTTCTACTTCTTGTACAAGATAGTCTCCAAATGATGTTTTCTGGCTGACAATGCCACAGAATTGATCCTTATCTCACTATGGAAATGAAAGATTTCAAAGAATTTGTGCCTGAGTTATGGTGCCCTAATCACGTATTAATAAAGCTGCTATTCAGAAAGAAGGCAGATTTCAAAAGAAAGGCTGTTAGCATTCTCAGGGACCTAAAAATTACATATTGTAGAACAATGGTAAATAGATCATGGAATCAGGTAGACTTTAATTGAAACCCCAGCTATGCCACTCATTAACTTATGTGACATTGGGAAAGCCACTCAAATTTAGATTTGCAAAATCAGAATAATATAAGTAGCCAACAAATAGGGTTTAATGGAGGTAATAATGAAGGTGATTAAGATGATAAAATTAAATAGTGAATATAAAGTGCTTAGCATTTAATAAATTTATTGTATGATTTCAAAGCACATGCTTTTACCTACAGTGCTATAAAGCTGCTTACAATAATCAAAGCTAATAAAAGCTCTCCTCAGACCTAATAGAAGCCTTGGGTATGTAATTATTTAAGAATTCTGTAAATATACACAATAGGGTAGGAATGAGAAAATCTTTAGAGGAAATATTCAAGTATGTTTGATTTCCAGCAAATCCAGATAGACAGATTTGGCAACAACCAAGTCATAATTTTAAGTCTTGTTTTAGGAGCTAGAATTTTATTCAAGGGACAACGGATTTGATTAGATAAGATGTTGTGCACTCCATGTTTGCATCAGCAAATGCACATGTTGAAACTCTAACAAAAGAATGGCATTAGAAAGAGGATCTTTGGGAAGTAATTTGGTTTCGATGAGGATGGAGTTCCCACAATGCGGTGAGCATCCTCATAAGAAGAGTAGGAGACTAGAGCCCTCTTCTCTCAGCCATGTAGAGATACAACAAGAACACCTTCAAACCAGTAAAAGGGCCTTCACAAGACACTGGCTCTGCTGGCCCAGATTTTAATCTTTGAATTCCCACAACTGTGAGAAACAAGTATGTGCTGTTTAAGCCACTCAGTCTACAGTTGTTTGTAGCAGCAGTCTGAGCAGACAAAGACATAGGGTTCCTTTTATTTTCAGAATTCGGTTTAGCTGTAATCACCTACCATCCTGAGATGCTGTTTCCTCCCTCCTCCCTTGAAATATAAGCTCTGGGACTATAGCTTCCTGGACAAATTCTGATGAATTTGTCTCTGCTCTTGTGGGATGCTAACCTAACCAATCAAGGAATGTTTGCTCAATGGAATGAAACATCTTAATGCAGCTCGCCAGTCAATATCTGCAGAGCACACCTCACGGGTTCTGGCTGGCTTGGATTTCTGAGACTACTTCATCCTACTCATCAGACTGTGGACTCAGATTCAGCCAGGAGGCCCAGATTCCAGCGTCAGTTTTGCCCTTGGGGTACAAATGCACGTCCTGCTTCACTGAACATGAAACCCTGAATATTTGGCCATTACTCTGGCAATTTTCCTCTCTCCCTATGCCAATTGCCAATCAACCCAACTCCCAGGCAGCCTTGGCAGTTATGTCTGCTTGGCCTGCTATGGCAGTCGATGACTTAGTAAAAGTCAGAACATAGATCTGCTAGCTCCCAGTCCAGGATTTCCCCATAACTTGTCCATTTATATATTAAACAACTAGGATTGCTTTTAAAATTCTTTTTCATTTAGTCTCTTCTTAGAACTTATCATTTTGAGAATCCTGAGCCGTCAATATTCCATAATCTTTCTGAAAGTGACAGCAAATACGATGCCTGCACACTGCTAACTGCAGCTGATTTCATTTTCCATCATCTATAAAGCACATAAGGTAATTCTAAACCAGTAGTAAAATCTATTTATAAAGAATGCTGATTTGTTTCTGCACTTTCCAACACAGAGCTTCAACTTATTTCCTTACCATAAAATACCATTACTTTTTAAAACAATCATAGTTAGTATATTTTCTAAATGTTTTAATTTTTGTAAAGTCCAAATTGCAAACTGGAGTGTAAATAGCTTTCTTAAAATGGAAGGAACCGTGTTAGACCCAGTATGCTGATTGACGATTTCACTGTGCTTCAAAACAGACGATTTCACAGTCATTGGGTATATAATGTAATGAGTTTTTATAAAGCAATTGATATCACTAAAAATATAATTATAATAAATAAAAATATAGGGAAAAGGAAATCTTCATTCTGACAATTTCAGATTTTTTAACTAACTCATCGTTAAAAGATTATGTTTCTACATGAAAAATTTTGCACATTCTTTCTATGAGATACACATGATAACACCTTGAAAACTTAATAGTTATGGAAAAGAAACTACTGTGAATTTTTTTTAGAGAATGTCGTGTTCTTGATGTTCCTGAGTGAGCGTCTCATATTATTAGAAGGGAAACACCATCACCTTGTGGACAAACAAAGAAAGTGAATGAATTTTTAGGACCTGGTGCAGTGGTTCAGGCCTGTAATCCCAGCACTTCGGGAGACCTGGGTGGAGGGTAACTTGAACCCAGGAGTTCAAGACCAGCCTGGGCAACACAGCGACACGCTGATCTTTACCAAAAATTGAAAAATTCGCTGGTCTTGGTGGCTCATACCTCAGGTCCCAGCTACTTGGAAGGCTGAAGTGGGAAGATCACTTAAGCCCAGGAGGTCAAGGCTGCAGGAAGTGTGATTATACCACTGCATTCCAGCCTGGGTGACACAAAAAGACCCTATCTCAAAAAAATTATGTTTATGTAACACTTCCTACAAGGAATATAGTATCATGTTTGTATTTAAATGACATCAGAACCAGCATGGTGGCTTACACCTGTAATCTCAGCTCCTCAGATGGCGGAAGGCAGGAGGATCGCTTGAGGCCAGGAGTTGGAAGACCAACTCCTGGTTTTGTAGAAACCCCCATTTCTACAAAAATAATAATAGTAATCAAAAGCTAGGCATGCTGGCACACACCTGCAGACCTATCTCCTGTGGAGGCTGAGTGGAAGGATCACTTTGAGCCCAGGAGTTTGATTGTATTGTGTATTGTGAGCTACGATCTAGCCACTCCACTCCAGACAACATGGCAAGAACCAGTCTCTAAACAAAATAAAGGGACATCAGATCATTGTTTATAGAGATTTATAAATGATCCCAAAATGTCTTCAGGGAGATAAATCATCTAAATATAGCGATACCGACCCTTCCTAAATTCCAAATTTGGGTGGGAAAAATAAATGAGGTAGAAGACTTCTTGAAATGTATCAAGACTCAGGAAGACAAAACAAAAACTTTCATTAGGCAGTATCAAGAATGTTCATTAATGCCATTTCTAATTTATGATACGATCATCTAAAGAGGAAATCCCAGCAACAAGAGGCCAAAGGAATGGGAAAAGAAATGAAAACAACGACCATACTTTCTACACTTCCAACCTCTTCTCAACCACCTCTCAGCAAGACCTCCCACAGCCAATCACTGCTTTCTCTCACGGACGTACCCTCTATTCTGTGAACACATGAGCCCGAGAAACCTGAGAAGTCTCTGAGTCCCTTCCAGGGGCTCTGAAAGGTCAAAAGTCTTTTCATAAAAATATACAGGTTTTTTTTACCTTTTCCACTTTCATTCTCTCACAAGTATAATTGGAGTTTCCCAGAGGCTACCTGACATGGGATGTCACAAGAAATTAAACATAGAAGCAGAAAGGAGAACCAAGTTTTCTTCTATTAAACCAGACATTAAAGACATACCTAAAAATATAAAACAATGTCATTGTTCTCACCAACTTTACTGCTTAAAAATGATAATTTTAAATAAAAATGTGATTTATGTAAACATATAAGTATATTATTTTATTTTTTTAATTTCTCAGTTTTAACGTTTACTATGATAAATATAGATAGATATAATCTAAATAAATAAAAGCTCTTTGGGTCCCCAATAACTTTTAAAAATATAAAGTGTTCCTGAAACCAAAAAGTTTGAGGACTGATGCTCTAAATCTCATAACCTTTGATGTAGCTTCCACCCAAGTCATTTCTTAAATACTTGATCAATAATTTCTCATGTCCCTCACCCTATCCTTGTTGCAAAATTCCATTTTCCTACTCCAGCCCTCCCTCTCAAGAGACTGTTCCCAGGTTTTAGACATGATTTACTAAATCTTTCTTAACAGCTTTATGATGGTAACATGACATACACAAATTGTATAAATTTAAGGTAACTTAATGTTTTGATATTTCTATAGTTTTTGAAATGATCACCCCAATCAAGCAAATTAGCATATTATCTCTACATATTTACCATTGTGTGTGTGTTGATAATAATTTATGATCTAGTCCTTTAGCAGAACACAAGAATATGATACAGTGTTGTTCCATGTTGTACATTGTATCTCCAGAAATTAATTATAACTTGAACATTGCACAATTTAACTAATATCTCCCCATTTCCCCTCCCTGAGCCCCTGGCAACCACTTTCCTATTCTCTGTTTTTATGAATTTGACTGTTGTAGATTCCACATGTAAGTGAGATCACGAAGTATTTGTCTCTGTGTCTTGCATTTTTGCTTGGCGCAATATCTTCCAGCTCCATCCATGTTTTCACAAATAGAAGGACTTCCTTCTTTTTTAAGGTTGTATAATATTTCATTTTATGTATACACGCCGCATTTTCTTTACCCATTCATCTGTTCCTCTGCCAAAGGACATTTAGGTTATTTTCATATTTTGGTCATTGTGTGTCATGCTGCAATGAACAGGGGATGACGGACACCTCTCTAAGACTCTTATGTCAATTTCACTGGACATATATCCAGAAGTGAAATGATGTGGTAGTCCTTTTTTTTTTTATTTTTGGAACCGGGTCTCACTTTGTCATCCAGGGTAAAGTCCAGTGGCAAGATCATAGCTCACTGCAGCCTTGAACTCCTGGGCTCAAGCGATCCTACTACCTCAGCCTCCTGAGTACCTGGGACTACAGGTGCACAACAACATGTTTGGCTAATTTTAATTTTTTTTCAGAGATGGGGTCTTGCTATGTTACTCAGGCTGGTCTGGAGCTCCTGGCCTCCTGCCTTGGCTTCCCCAAATCCTGGGATTACAGGTGTGAGCCACCACACCAGGCCAGTGCTATTTTTAATTTTCTTTGGAGTAACCTCAATACTGTTTTCTGTGTTTTACTAATTTGCATTACCATCAATAGTGTATAATGGTTTCCTTTTCTCCACATTCTTACCATCTTTTCTCTTTTTGATAATAGTCATTTTAACAGGTGTGACATGATATCTCATTGTGGTTTTGATTTGCATTACGCTGAAGATTAGAGATGTTGAGCACATTTTCATATACATGTTAGCCATTTGAATTTCTTCTTTTGAGATGTATTTATTTAGGTTCTTTGCCTTAAAATAAAATTAGGTTATTTATAATTTTGGAATTGATGTGTATGTGTCCTTCTTATTTTTTGAACTCCTTATAAGAGATAGAGTTTACAAACATTTTCCCCATTTCATAGGTTGCCTTATCATTTCATTAGTTGTTTTCTTTGCTGTGCAGAAGCTTTTTAGTTTGATGTAACTCATTTATCCATTTTGCCTTTGTTGCCTGTGGTTTTGGCATCATATCTAAACAAATTATTGCGAAGACCAATGTCAAGAATGTTTTCTCCTGTCTTCTTCCAGGAGTTTTATGGTTTCAGTTATTACATATAAATGTTTAATCCATTTTGAGTTAATTTTTACATAAAGTGTGAGCTAGGGATCCGATTTCATTCTTTTACATGTAGACAGACAGCTTTCCTAACACCATTTGGTCAAGAGCATATCCTCTCCCTATAGTGTCTCCTCATCACCTTCCAGGGTGATCAATTGCTGCAAATGTGTGGGTTATGCCTAGGTTCTCTATTTTGTTTCAATGGTTTATGTGTCTGTTTTTATGCCAGTACCACAGTGTTTTTCTTTCTACAGCTTTGTAATTTAATTTGAATTCAGGAAATGTGATACCTGTAGCTTTGTTCTTGCTCAAAATTGATTCGGCCACTCAGGGATTTTTGTGGCTCTATATGAATTTTAGAATTATTTTTTTCTATTTCTGTGAGAGATACCATTGGGATTTTGATATGGACTACATTAAATGTGTAGATTGCTTTGCGTAATATGAAAACTTTAATAATACGGTACTAACTCTTTCAATCCATGGGTTGTCTTTCAATTTACTTTGGTTTAAATTTCTGTCATCAATCTTTTGTAATTTGTAGTGGTTAAGTCTTTCACTTCTTTGGTTAGTTAGTTCCAAAGTAGTTTATTTGATACTGTTTTTTAAATTTCCCTTTCAGACAATTCATTGTTAGTGTTTAGAAATAGCAATGATTTTTGTATGTCAGTTGTGTATCCTACAACTTTAGTAAATTTATTATATAGTCAGTCCTTCATATCCATGGGTTCTGCAACCATGAACTCAATCAACCATGGACCTAACTTGTACATATTTTCCATCTGTGGTGGTTTGAATCCACAGATGTGGACCCATGGATACATAGGGCCAACTGTACACAAATTTATGTGAGGGAGTTGATCATCACAGATTTTATTATCTGAGGGGGTCCTGAAACAAAACCCCAGCAGACATGAAAGACTGACTGTATTATTTCTAACCATTTTCTGTGGAGTCTTTAGAGTTTTCAATGTATAATAATCATGTCTTCTGTTAACAGAGGTAACTACATCTTTCCTTTCAATTTTGATGCTTTTATTTCTCTTGCCTGATTGTTCTAGCTAGGACTTCCAGTACTCTGTTGAATAGGAGTGATGAGAGTAGACATCCTTGTCTTGTTCCAGATATTAAAGAAAAAGCTTTCAGTTTTTCCCCATTGATTATAATATTAGATATAAGTTTTCCATATACAGCCTTTATAGTGTTGAGGTAAGTTTCTTGCATACTTTTTTTGTTGAGAGTTTTATTATGAATGTATATTGAATTTTGTCAAATGTGTTTTCTGCATCTATTGGAATGTTATTTTTGCCTTTCATTCTGTTAATGTGGTATATCACATTATTAATTTTTACACATTGAACCGTCCTTGTGTCCCATAGATAAATTCTAATTGGTCATGGTATATGACCTTTTCAAGGTGCTTTTGAATTCAGATTGCTAGTTAGTATTTTATTGAGAATTTTTGCTTGTATATTCATTAAGGATACTGGTCTGTAATTATTTTTTCTTATGTTGTCTTCCTCTAGCTTTTAAGTCATGGTAACATCGGCCTCATGAAATGAGTTTGGGAGTATTCTCCTTCTATTTTTTCTAAAGAGTTTAAGAAGTTTTGGTGTTAGCTCTTTGAGTATTTGGTAGAAGTTGCCCATGAAAGCATCTGCACCTGGGATTTTATTTGTTGGAAAATTTTTGATTACTGATTAAATCTCTTTGCTTGCTTTTGGTCTGTTCTATTTCTTTTTTGTTCCATATTGGGAGATTACATCTTTCTAAGAATTTATCCATTTCTTCTAGGTTATCCAATTTATTGGCATATAATTGCTTAATTGTCCTTTATAATCATTTGTATTCCTGTATATTTGTTATAATGTCTCCATTTTCATTTCTGATTATATTTAATTGAGCTTCTCTTTTTTTCTTAGTGTAGCTAAGGTTTTGTTATTTTTGTTTGTATTTCCAAAAATTCAACTCTAGCTTTTTTGATTTTTCTATTGTTTTTTATTTTATACTTATTTTATTTATAATCTAATCTTTATTATTTACTTCATTATGCTAACTTTGGGTTTAGTTAGTTTTTCTTTTTCTAATTGTTTATTTGTAAAGTTAGGTTGTTCTAGTGAGATCTTTTTTATTTTTTAATGTAGGTATTTATCACTGTAACATTTCCCTCTTAGCACTTCTTTTACTGAATCCTGTAAGTTTTGTTGAGTTGTATGTTCATTTTTGTTTGTCTCAAGATATTTTAAAAATTCTCTTTTGATTTCTTCTTTTACCAAATGGTTGTTCAAGAGTGTGTTGTTTCTGCATTTTTGTAAATGTTTCTGTTTTCTTTGTTATTGACTTCTAATTTTATTCCATTGTGGTCTGAGAAGATACTTGGCATTATATCAAACTTCTTAAATTTGTATAATGCCTTGTGACCTAAGATTTAATCTATCTCAGAGAATATTCTGTGTGCACTTGAGAAGAATGTATGTTCTGCTGCTGTTGGATGGGAAGTTCTGTATATGTCAGTGTTTAATCTACTGTGTTGTTCAAGTCAGCTGTTTCCTCTTTTTTTATTCCTGCCTAGATGTTCTATCCATTATTGAATTTGGGGTACTGAATTTGGCTACTATTATTTTAGGGTTACTGATTTCTCCCCTTAGCTTTGTTGATATTAACTTTATATATTTAGGTGTTCTAATGTTGGGTGGATATATATTTACCATCTTCCCATTGAAGTGAACTTTTATCATTATATAATGACCTTCTTAGTCTCTAGGGACATGTTTTGATTTCAAGTTTATTTTTTCTGATCTAAGTATAGATACCCTTGCTCTTTTTTGGTTATCATTTGTGTAGAGTATCTTTTCACATCCCTTCACTTTGAGCCTCTATGAATCTTTATATCTAAAGTGACTCCCTTATAAATATGTACTGATGAGTATCTTTTATGCATTGTGCCACTCTATGTCTTTTAATTAGATAGTTTAATCCTTTCACATTTAAAGTCATTGTTGATTGGTAAGGAGTAACTTGCATTTTGTTAATTGTTTTTCATATGTTTTGCAGTTCTTTTTTTTTCCTCTCTTGCTGTCTTCTTAATTTAGTTATTTCTTGTAGTGGTTTGGTTTCATTTATTTTTCTTCACATTTTGTGTATCTCCTATAAGTTTTTAATTTGTGGTTGCAAATTTACTTCTTCTATAAAAAGCTGTCTTAATGTTATCAGCTTTTTTGGAATCATTTTCTTTCTCTTCCCTCTTCAGACATATTTGCAAATACTCTCTTTTTCAAGACACGAGTAAATAGGGCTCTGGTTAGAAATTTATCAATAAAAAAAAAGATCCTCCGAGTCTGTTGATAAGTTCGAAAATAATGATAGACTGCGGTAGAAAGTCTTGTATTTCAAGTTGTGTCATCTATGTTACTCTGCAATATATTTTCTGTGTGTATTAGTCAATGTTATACATTTATAAGGTAAATCCATAAAGCATACATTCTAGAATGCCCTAAATTATGTCCTTAAGATATATGCTGCTTATAGCCTTCTTGGCACTCTTTAAGTGTTAAATATTTCCAATGAAGAAGATTGCATATTGCTTCTGAGATGAAGTCTAGACAGGTTAGGATTATTTTTTGCTCCTTTTGCCCACACAGCACCCACTGTCCCCCTTTGTTATTAGCCATTATCTGATACCCTAGATGAAGCCACCTTCTGTCCTTCAGTTTTAGCGTGGGGGCTGATTTCACCCCCAGTTTCAGGAATAAGCACAGGACAGCTAATAACAAGTATGTTGTTCACTCAAGGAAGAAACCCAGCTAAGGGAGAAAAGGGGGCTGAAATCCAGCCTGCATGCTCTTCTCCAAGCCACACGCCCTAATACTGGGCTGCATCTAACTGGAGAAAGGGGAGCCATTTTCTAATACTTACAAAGGCACAGTGTGGACAGTGGAAACACTGTATGAGCTGTTGACACAGGCCTGGTCAATGAATATACTTCTAATCCTGGCACAGATGAAACTAGAGATGGACATGAAATCCAAACCTCACACCCAAAGTCAATCCCTAGTCTCTTATTGAAACTATTAGAAGTGTTTCTGTTTTTGCTTTACTCTAGGGCTGTGGAACTAAGGAAATGTAAACTGGAGGAGTGATGATGACCACATTGCAGCACAAAGACTAAACTTATCTGAGAATAAAATCAATGGGGAAGAAAAAAGCAAGGAAGCTGAGAGGAGCCAAGTCCTTAGTCCCTACGTTCAGCCATTCTGAAGCTACACCCTTGATTTTTCCATTATAAGAGTCCATAAATTAATATTTTTTTGGCTTAGACCAGTTTGAGTTTGAATTCTATTATTTATAACCAAAGGATTTCTACCATATTATCTTAGCCAGATTTTCATAAACACGGTATATGTTGATCAACAAACTTACTAAATGTTTCAAGTTCACTCCAAACAGTGAGGGGAAAAAAGAAAGAAGAGGAAGAAAATGTTTACTTATCATCCACAGTAGTCAAGGAAGCTGCAGAAACATCAAGCAAAATAAGCAGAAGTTAGCTTTGTACTCCCACAAACCCTGCTCTGAAGTACTCCGCCTAGTGGCCCACAGCAGAAGCTTCATTTCTGAAATATTTAAAAAGACAGAAAAGGAATCACCACTTACCCTGCGAACCCTAACAGGAGAGCAGGCCACATGGGAATATGTCCCATTGGTTTGAGGTCGACAAGTCCATTTTCAAAGCTTTAGTAATTCGAGAAACAAGAACACATTTATTTTACTTTGATCACACAATGCCTAGTTACATTAAAAGTAAGGAGACATTCCATAAATACATTTTATGGAAATAAAAACAGACAATTTAGGAGAAAATTAACTATCGATGCATTATTTTCAAAGGTAAAGAAAAAAGAAATTATTCTGAACACACAAAACTATTTTATCAAATATCATGGTAAATTATCATTATATACTAGGTCACATAATAAATTTCCAGAGATGATTGGAAAGAGTTTCCACAATAGATTTTGTTTCACCCCAGGAAGAAGTTTCACAAAAAGTGAGTTACTTATCTCCATTGTTACTAGTACCAAACTAATCCTATCATTCTGAGTCAAATTAAAAATAACGTCCACACTTTTCTCCAGTGATATCACAGGATATGCCTAAGTGGAGTGTGTTTTAATGTGAGGATAACTGGTTTATATTTTTCACTGAAAGTAACAAATTATAGACAACTTAAGCAAAATAGGAATTCAATGAAAGAATATTGAATAGTTCACAAAATCATTGAAGATGCTGGAGAAGCACGGTAAGAACTGAGGGAAACTCAGCAGAGCCAAGTTCATTCGACGGAAGCAGATCTTGAGATGCCACCACTAGGATGTTGCCATTTGACACTTGTCACCATGTAGCTGGGCTCTGCTGAACCTAGGCACTTGCTGCCACATTCCTGGACCTGCATCTCTGCTCAATTTCCCAGAATCTTCTCTGATTCTTTCAGGTCTTTTGCATCATTTCATTGGGTTCCAGGTTCTAATAAAGAGATATCAGTTGGCTGAGCATAGATATGTGCCCACACGTGAGTGGCCAACAAACTGGAAAAAGGATCATGCACTCCCTTTCAGCTTTTGTAATGGATGATGGGGCCTGTCCTCATATTTCGCTTGGGGTTCAAAACCTACGAAGGGTGTTTTGTTGAAATGAAACCGAAAACTATAGCTATCCATTTTATAGCACCTTATTTGGACAGGAAGAAACCATGAGACAAAATGTATAAAAGTGCATGGGACGTCTAAACATATGAGGGGGTTTCTGAGGAGAGAAAGATCATACTTGATTGGTGCTGTGGTTTCAGTGTGCATCCTCCGAGATTCAGCGTTGACAATGTGATAGTGTTGAGGTGGAGCCTAGAGGAAGTGATGAGGCCATCAGGACTCCTACCTCAGGAATGGGTTTAGAAGCCCTCATGAAAGGGCTCCATGGAGGGAGTTCATCCCTTTTGCCCTCCCACCTTCCACCATGTGAGGACACAGTGTTCCTTGTCTCTGCAAGATGCAGCATCAAGACACTATCTTGAACGAAGAAAACAGCCCTTACCAGACATCAGATCTGCCAACGCCTTGAACTTGGACTTCCTAGTCTCCAGAACTATGACAGGTAAACCTCTGGTTTTAATAAATTGCCTAGTCTGTGTTATTTTGTTGTAAGAGCATAAATTGACTAAGACAATTGGGGATTAGAAAAAGTTTTTGAAGTGGCATTTGAGAAGGGCTTGATAGATAAGATCTCTACAAATAGAAATAGAGAGATGGTTTCAAATCACTCAGGTGAAAGGAATAACGTAGCCATGTTCAGTCTGAATGCAAAATGGAGATGGTAAAAAATACATAGGATTCCACCACCAGTGGGAGGACAGAATTGCAATGTGGCAGCAATCTGTAAATATAATATTTATCACTCATTCACATTTATTTAGAGTCTAATATGTTCTAGGCTCTGAAATTAAGCAAAGAAAATCTAGATATGTGTAAGTCCAAGACTTTGCTTTTGTGACAGTCAAAATAATGACCCCATAAAGATGTTCTAGTCCCTGGAAACTGTGACCATATTACTTTACATGGGGCAAAAGGGACTTTGGAGATGTCATTAACCCTTGAGTTAGGGGGATTATCCTTGATTATCTTGGGGGCCAATCTAATTGTATGTGTCTAAAAAATCAGAGAATCTTTCCTAGCTACAGTTAGAAGGTGATATGACTACAGAACAACAGTCACAGACATCCCACATTACTGGCTTTGAAGATGGGGGGATGGTCCAATGATCCAAGGAATAGGGACAGCATCTAAAAGTTGGAAAAGGAAATGGATTCTCTATAGAGCCTCCGGAAAGCAATACAGCCCTGACAACACCTTGACTTAAGCCCAGTAAGACCACAGTCAGAGGTTTGCCCTACAGAACTATAGGGTCGTAAGTCTTTGGTTTAAGCCACAAAGTTGTGGTAATTTGTTATGGCAGCCATAGAAAATTAATTTTAAGGACTTCATTATTTGGAAGATAGGCAGACCAGAAAATCCAAATTATAATATAATTCGATTAAAACCTATGGAGATTTGGGCCAGGTGTTTTAGAAAAGAATTGAGTATTAAAAAGACTAACAGAAGAAATGTTCTAAAATTTACAAACTAAGTCCGTCACATTTTTCTAATGACCATGTTGATAGAGCAACTTAGAATCCATGGGTTTAACAAACCAACAGGCTTATATACATATATATAAAAATATTATATATATAAAAAATATATAATATATGGAATAGCCCCATGGGCACGGGCAGCCCTGGGTCAAAAGGCGGCACTGTACTAGCAGCCCACACCCCAACTCACCTGCGTACACTGAGCTGAATGTCTGCTAAATGCTAAATAAACCTGTCAACATGTCTGGTTTAACTTAGAAGGGCCTGGATGCAACAAGCCTCAGGGCTGTGACTGGGGGAAGAGAGAGCACAGACGGAGCTCCTCCTCCTTCTGCCACTGCCCACCAACTGAAAACCACCAACTGAAGTTTGCTTAGATTCTCAGCCTAAAACTTGTTCCCAACAAAACTCATGCGATACTTTGGCCCCCACTACAATCTCTGGAATAAAATATTCTACGGATCTGCTTTTTGAGCTGCAAGTTATCTTACTAAATTCCAAGAAAATTATGTAAGAGAAAACCACCAGATAATATAAGATTTTCAATGTGATCAACATTGCTACATTTAACTAGAAATTATCCAATAAATGTATTGTGAACTGCTTTGTGACTATGGTGATTTATTTAGTCTTTCTGATCCTTGCTTTGATATATGAATATCTCCAAGTTTATAAAGTTGCTCTAAAAATTAAATGAAAGAAAAATAATTCTCCTTCTCCATATATTGAACACTTACAAAATTATAGACATTTTGTCCAGGTTTTTACGTACTTACCTGATAGAAGTCTCCTAACAACCCTCTCTTTTAAATTACAAGCACTTTGCCATGATTTTTACACATGTACGTTATGGAAGCCCCTTAACAATCACATCTTTTATAGATCAGCAAACTGAGGCTCACACGAGTTAAAAACACATTCACCATCAAATCATAATGAGGGTTGGAACTGGGATTCAAATCTGGTTCTCTCTGATGCCAAAAATGGTGCAATTTAATGAGGACCAAGTTACACCCAGAACATGGAGGGATCAAAACATGTGGATTCCCTTTTCTGCCCCCTCATGTGGGAATTTCAATAGGTTTCATTGCCTCAGAGCAATCCTAAACTCCCTCCCAGGTTGCCTTGCAATGGCCCTCTTATTCATGGGGATGATTAGGAATCTGCATTTTTGGACCACAAACATCTATAAAGAGCTGTGTTGATCAAGAAATAAAATTTTCTAGGCCATAGGTTACTGTGAATTGTCTAGCTTCTCTGAAAAAAGAAATAAAGGGGCTATTCCATGTGAAAAAATCACAGGATCCACTGATTCTGTGCAGAAAGACTTCGAACTATACTGCAGGAGCATCTTACTGACAGCTGCGCCTGAAGACCAGCCGAAATACACAAAGCAAGATCACCTCCAATGACAAGGTGTGGTGGCTCTTGCCTGTCGTCCCAGCAGTATGGGAGGCCAAGGTGGGTGAATCACTTGAGGCCAGGGGTTTGAGACCAGCTTGGGCAACACAGTGAGACCTTGTCCCTACAAAAACATCATTTTTTATTATTAGAATCAAGAAGAGTACCTCTAACCCCTTGCCGTTGCATTAGGGTAGAGAGCTCTGGTCTAGAATTCAAGATATGAAATTGTGAATCCCAGTGTAGCTACTTAAGTTTAAATACAAGAGCTGTCAGACATTTCCTCTACAGCAACGAAATCTATAGCATCCATTTTGTACTTTGAAACTAAGTCTTTGTCCAGCCTCTAGGAAGAAGAAGAGGGTCCAGAACTGGGAATATGGGTAGGGAGGGGAAAAGAAACCGGCTGGATGCAACATGGAAAGATGAAGGGATGGAGATGCCAGGCAGAGCCAGTCCTCACGATTGGGGCCTGGGCCTAGGAAAGGAACTAGGTGAAGAAGGGAGGAGCCCCAGGCTGTGGATGTCTCTGGGGGAACCTTGGTTCAGCAACGACCAGAGGAGCTCCTGAGGCCAAGTGATATCTGTCACCTCCCTACCTTTGGGCGTCTTCTGGTCGCCAATGTGCTGCAGGTCATGGCTGTGGAATCAAATTGGGCTCAAATAGCACGAGCTCCAACACAGTGGAGCCTGGCTCTAATTCCACCTCCACCTCTTGGATCTCAGAGCTGCAGGATGTCTCTGCCCACCACACCCTAAGCTGGCCCCGCTTGGGGCTGGCACTGAGAGACAGCATGTTCTGGTTGTCTCTGCTCCTCTCTGCTGGTGCCTGTGCCTTTGCTGGCCACCCACTCATAAATGTCATAGCCAAAGGACGGCCCCGCAGAAACCCTGCTCTGGCCCTGCTGGGGGCTGGCTTTGGTGCACATGCGACCGGTCATTGTGGTCCCCATGGGGCACCTCTGCTCTTCTCGAGGCAGCTTGGGCCTTCGCTTGCCCCCACATCTGCAGAGCTGAGCACTTGCCGCCTCACCCCAGGAAAGGCAACGAAATGCCACCAACTTAAGGCACCCACTGAAGGCCACCAACTGAAGGCTGGTTGACCTGCCAACAAGATCGTGTCCTGCTTACGAAGAACCAATCAGGCCTTGAGTTCGCTCCACGCGCTGGTCTTCCATTTGTGACGTGGGAGTCCCAGGCACTGGCTCACAAACCCGCGCCCCCTAGCGACCCCGCCCCATCTTTCATTTATTGGTAGCTGGTAGCAACTTTCAGGATTCCTCACTGTGAATTATGAATATGAATTATGATGAAATTACTATATCCTAATGTACCTCATGCACTATCTGACAGCCAAAGTCCCCTCTTCCCCCATGGCCTCTGAGTTTTTTGGAAACTAGAAAGAAGATACATTTCTGCAGGTGCTTTCATAAAAAAACATTGCCACGATGTAAGGTTACTCTGTGACGTCAAGTCATATTTCATATGTCATACATATTCATATGTATATTCATAATTCAAAATGCACATATTCAATCAAATTAACAGGACTAAAAAGGAAATTTTCTAAAATTTATACACGAAGTACATTATATTTTTCTAATGATCACTTTGATAGAGCAAACTTAGAATCTATGGTTTCAACAAATGAAGAGGCTTATGCAAGAGAAAACCACCACCTAACACAAGATTTTCAATGTGACCATCATTGCTACTTTTCACTAACAGTTATCCAGTCAATAGATTGTGAACTGCTTTGTGACTACGGTGATTTATTTGAACTTACTGATCTTTTGATTATCTCAAAAATATGCATAATACCAATTTTAGAAACTTGTTCTAAAAATTAAAGGAGAGAAAAATAATCCTCCTTCTCTACATATTGAAAACCTACAAAATTAGTAACATTGTGTCCAGATTTTTACACACTTACCTTATTGAAGCCTCATCACAACCCCGTCTTTTAAATTACAGGGATTATTCCCAGATTTTTAAACACTTACCTTATGCAAGTCTCATAACAATCCCATCTTTTATAGATAAGCAAACTAAGGCTCAGACAAGTTAAAAACACATTCATCATCAAATAATAATGATTGATGGAACTGGGATTCAAATCCAGTTCTCTCTGACACCAAAGGTGGTGCAATGTAATGAAGACCAAGTTATATCCAGTACATGGAGGGATCAAAACATGTGGATTCCCTTTCTCTACCCTCTTAAATGTGAATCTCAATGGCTCTCACTGCCTCAGAACAATCCTAAACTCCCTCCCAGGTTGCCTTGCAGAGGATCCCTTCTTTTTGGGGATGATTAGGAATCTGCAGTTTTGGACCACAGGCATCTATAAAGAGTTGTGTTGATCAAGAAATAAAATGATCTAGGCCATAAGTTACTGTGAATTGTCTAGTTTGTCTGCAAAAAACACATGGGCTATTCTCCTTATTTTTTATTATTCCACTATTCACAATAGCCTAGAATCAACCTGTGTCCAAGAAGACTTGGGTTAACCCTGAGGATTACTGACGTTTTCACTGTGGTCATTGTGGTAGATTATATTACCATTCTCCCATTATCTGGTCTTCCTACTGCAGTGGCCCTATCTCCTAGAAGATTATACATTTCTGTTCTATTGAAGGAAGGGTCAGATTTAGACATGTGACCTGCTTGGCCAGTGAAATGCAGGTAGAAGTGGCATGTATAACTTGTAAGCAGAAAATTTCCTTTTTCAAGGATCTGGGGGCCATCCTTTCAAATGTAATCCTTCAGAAAGATAATACCTTATTTCCCAGTCTCCATGAAAGAGTAAGAGCCTAATCTTGCTCCAAGTTGTAAAAATTACCTTATATCATAAAGATAAAACAAAGTTTATTTTTCCTTTGTGAAAATACGGTTAGCAAAGACAGGTGGCCTATGATCACCCTCTTACCCTCACTTTCAAAAACCCCACTGCCCTTTGTATCAGGGGAGCTGAGTTCAGACTAGGTCTGGCCTCTCTCCCTTATTGCAATAGCTTGAATAATATCTTCCTTACTTATTTAACTTTTTCCAGTGCAATTTTTTCTTTGACTCTTTCCTCCCTATCTAAAACTTACATTGAAATTTTAGTAGAATTCAAGGCTGTCAATCTCGACCCTTGAATATATAAAAGAACCCTATAGGATTAAAAAACCCATGTTCTCTTCCATAAGTTATTTCTTTGGACTATTGCCTTATTAAAGATTCTAGTTCTTATTTTTGCATTGAAAAGGAGAATGATGATTTTTAGATAAGTTCCTACTCACCTTTAATTTCTACTATCACAGTTTTATTGCTTTTCGTGGCAATAGATTCCTCTCGTTCAACAAGAAGGCCAGAACAAGGAAGTAAAGAAACATCTCAATATATCTCAAAAAGTTATTTGACATAGACAGTGTCATTTAATATCTTTAACATCCCTATCAAATGGATGCTATTATTATCCCCCTTTTACAGGATATTAAAACTTGCATACTGTAAATAACCAGCTGAAAGTCATATAGCATGGAAAATACAATAAGCATACAAAGAAGCAATGGCAGTGGAAGTGGAAGAGGGTGAAGGATTTAAAGGCTAAACTTAGATTGGTTGAGAAAAAAGAAAACTAGGAGGTGGCAAACTCTTGTTGGAAAGGGGAAGGATTTGGGCAGACAAGGTAGTGGAGTAGATCTCTCCAGTAATCATACCCCTACAGACACATCTATCTGAACAACTATCCACATATGAAATTACCTTTACAAGAGCTAATGAACCCTGAATACATGAGTGAGTCTATGAAGCCCCTTTGGACTGCAAAGAGGAATAAAACCATGCTTGGACAGTAAAGGAACCAGTACTCTGTGACTGTGATACTCCTCCCCCAGGCCATTATGGTATCATATGCAGAAAGTCCTCCTGAAATCACAGTTCTTACACTGAATAAAGTGAGCAGAAGTTGAATATTTTTTTCCACCATACTGAGTGCCTTCACAGTAGACTCACTCCTGCATCAGCCCACAAGCAGCACCATGAGTGTCAACAGAGCTGAACCACCAGAGGCATGCTAGGGACATAGAGAAAGGATTGGGTTAGCAATAATTACTATATGAAACTTAGCAGTGGCTAGCCATTCCTACCAGAGGAAACATTATACCAGACAGGTTGTTTATGGGCACCACGCTGTGGGAAACATGATACACAGACTGTCCAGATTTGATGGCCTGACTTGTTCTCCTCCCACAAACAGCAGCCTTTCTGTGGATCATCCATGGGCCCATCCAGTTACATTGCATCAGTGGTGAACCCCATTGCAGGATTTATGTCTAAACTTTGCTTTGGGCACCTCCTAATGCTAAAATGGAATATAATGGAAATCCACACAGAATTTCTAAACAAGCCCACTGAGAAACAGTCAAAAACAAACCCAGACTGAGAAGATTGAAATAAATATTTAATTCATGAATGTGTAGACAGAGATGTACATCTACAAAAAATAAAAATAGCCTAGGAAAAACTGCCTTCCCAAATGGAGAAAACAAGGTGTCAAAAACTGAACCTAAAGACATGCAAATGAATGATGTGGCAGACAAAAAAATTCAAGTAGCTGCTTTTTAAAAAAAAAATCTGTGAACTTCAACAAAGTACAGAGAAACCCTATGGAAATTTATGAAAAATACAACAAATAATTTAAAATAATGGGAAAAAATCAAATGGAAATCCTGGAGGTGGAAAGTTCAGTAAACAAACTGAAAAATGCACTAGAGGGCATCAAGAGCAGAACTGATCAAGTAGAAGAAAAAAAAAAAAACCGTGAGCTCAAAGACAGGCTCTTTGAAAATACACTGTCAGAGTAGAAAAGAGAAAAAAATGAGATGAAACAAAGAAAACTTATGAGATCCATGGGACACCATCAAAAAAACAAATCTACAGTGTTCAAGTGGAACTAAGAATGAAAAAGAGTTAGAAGCTTATTCAGAGAAATAACAGACAACTTTTTAAACTTGGAGAAGGATTAAGATGTTTAGGATGGCCAAAGCTCACTAATCTGATTTAATCTGAATAAGACAACCACAGGACATATTATAATTAAACTTTTAAACGTCAAAAACAAAGAGTAGGTCTTGAAAGCCCTAAGAAAAAGGAAGCATATAACACATAAGAGAATTCCAATGTGCCTGGCAGCAGACTTCTCAGCAGAAACAGTATGGGCCAGGAGAGAGTAAGATAATAGAATCAAGTGCTGAAGAAAAATACTGTCAACCATGAACACAGTATCCAGCACAGCTGTTATTTAGAAATGAAGGAGAGGTTACAACATTCTAAGACAAACAAAAGATGAAGGAATTCATTGTAACCATACCTGCCTTAAAATAAATGTTAAAGGACAGTCTTCAAACTGAAAGAAAAGGGCACTAATATGTAATACAAAAAATTGGAAGGTATAAATCCGCAGGTAAAAATAAATATTCAGACAAATTCAGGATGCTCTAATATAGTAATAATTGAATGTAAACCACTTACATGTTTTTATTAAGAAGGTTAAAATACAAAACAGAAATAATAACAACTACAATAATTTGTTAAGGGATAAGTGATATAAAAGATGTAAATTAGGACATCAAAAATGCAAAATGTGGGGGAGTGGTTGAGTTAAAGAGCAGAGTGATTGCTTTTCCCCATTTCTTCTTATCAAAATTAAGTTGTTAACCATTCAAAATTACCTATTGAAACTATAAAATATTCTTCGCATGCCTCATAGTAACCAAAACGTAAACATTTTTATTAGATACACTAAAAATAAAAGAACAAGAAACAAAAGCACACAGAGAAAATCACTTAACTACAAAGGAAGACAATAAAGGGACAAAAAGGTACAAAAATTCTAGAAGACAACAAGAAAAAAGTATATGGCAGTACAAGTCCTTATCTATCAATAATTACCTTGAATGTAAATAGATTAAATTATCCAGTAAGAAGGCAGATAATGGGTAAATGGATTAAAAACAAGGCCTAACTATATTCTTTCTACAAGAGACTCCCATCACCTTTAAATACACACATAAATTGAAAGTGATCAGATGGAAAAATATATTTTATGACAATGGAAATCAAAAGAATGCAGAAGTAAGTATATTTATATCAAATAAAATAGACTTCAAATAAAAAAGCTGTAAACACAGACAAACAAGGCCATTATGTAATAATAAAGGGGTCAGTACAAAAAGAGAATACAATAATTGTAAATATATAATGCATTCAATATTGGAGAACCTAAATATATAAAACAAACATTAATAAATCTAAAAGGAGAGACAAAAAACTGTACAATAATAGTAAGAAACCATGACATCCCATTTTCAGCAATGAACAGATCATTGAGAGAGAATCTCAACAAAGAAACATTTAAACTGCACTCTAGATCAGAAGAATTTAACAGTTATTTACATAACATTTCATCCAACAATTGCATAATTCACTGTCTTTTCACCTGCATATGGAATATTGTCCATGATAGATATGTTAGAACACAAGTCTTAGCTAATCAAAAAATCAAATCATATCACATGTTTTTTTGACCATATGGAATAAAGCTAGAAATAAACAACAGGAGGAACTTCAGAAATTGTGCAAATACATACAAATTAAACAACATACCCCTAAACAACCAATGGGTCAATGAAAAAAAATTTAATTTTAAAAATGTCTTAAGACAAATAAAAATAAAATCAGAACATATGAAAACTTATGAAATACAGCAAAACAGTTCTTAGAGGGAAGCTTATAGCAATACATTTCTACATCAATAAAGAAGAAAGATAATGAATAAACCATCTAACAATGTTTTTCAAGGAACTATAAAATCAAGAACAAACTAAGACCCAAATTAGCAAAAGAATATAAAGATCAGAGCACATATATACAAAATGAAGACAAAAAATACAAATGACTAATTAAATGAAGGAATCTTTTTTGAAAAGGTAAAATGGACAAATGTTTTTTCAGACTAAGAAAAAAGAAAATTCACATAAAATCAGAGATGAAAAAGGGTATACTATGATAGACTCTAGAGAAATATAAGGAATCATGAGTAAGTACTACAAACAATTATACGCCAATAAATTGAAAAACTTAGAAGAAATACGTATGCTCTGGACACATATAACCTATCAAAATTGAAGAAAGAAGAAATAGAAAATGTGAACACAAAAATGACAAATAATGAGATTGAAGGAACGATTTAGGATCTCAGGCAAGGAAAATCCAAAAGACTTCACACAGTAGCTCACACCTGTAATCTCACAGTATAGGGGCCCAAGCAGGAGAATCACTAGAGGCCAGGAGTTCAAGATTAGCCTGGGCAACAAAACGAGACTCCATCTCTAAAAATAAAAATAAAAATTCCCCAGGTATAGTGGTGTGTACTTGTACTCAGGAGGCTGAGGCAGGAGGATCACTTAAGACCAGGAGTTTGAGGCTGCAGTCAGCTATGACTGCACCACGGTATGCCAGCTTCAGTGATAGAGTGAGACCCTGTCTCTAAAATAATAGAGGAAGAAAGAAAAGTTCATGACTTGGTGGTTTTCACTGACAAATTCTACAAAACATTTTAAAAACTTATACAAATTATTTACAAACCATTTCAAAAAAATGAAAAGGAGGGAACCCTTCCAACATCATTCTATGAAGACAGCATTTCTGGATTCCAAAATGAGACAAGAACAGCAAATAAAATAAAACTCCAGGCCAATATCATTGATAAACTTAGATGCAAACATTCAAAACCAGCAGTTCTAGCAATGATAATTCAAAAGCACATTAAAAAGATTATTCGCCACAATCAAGTGGTATTTACCCGGAGAGGTAAGAATAGTCTCATACATGTAAATCAATAAAATGTGATACATCACATTAAACAATGAAGGATAAAAAACACATAATCATTTCAATAGATGCAGAAAAAGCATTTGACAAAATTAGACATCCTTTTATGATCAAACCTTTTAACAAATTAGTTATAAAAGAACATAATAAAATAAACACCATATGTGATAACCCACAGGCAACATTGTACTGAATGGTGAAAACTTGAAAACTTTGCCTCTAAGATCTGGAACAAGACAAGGATGTTCACTTTAATCACTTTTTTCAACATAGTACTGGAAGTCCTAGTCAGAACAATTGGGTAAGAGAAAGAAATAAAAGGCATACAAATTGCAAAAGAAAAAAAAGTCAAATTGTCCCTCTTTGCAGATGACATGATCATATACGTAAAAAACCCTAAATACGCCACTGAGAATCAGAAATAGTAAATGAATACAATAAGGTTTCTGGATAAAAAAGCAACATAAAAAATCAGTAACATCTCTATACACCAATAGCAGACTATCTGAAAAAGGAATCAAGAAAGTAATCCCGTTTAAAATAGCGATTAAAAAAACAAAATACCTACAAGTAAATTAAGCCATGGAAAGATGAAAATTATTAAACATTGATAAAAGCAATTAAAAATTAAAATAAATAGAAAGATATCCCTTGTTCATGGACGAGAAGAATTAATATTGTTGAAATGACCATACTAATGAAATCAATCTATAAATCCAATATAATCTCTATCAAATTTCCAATTTCATTCTTCACAGATATTTAAAAAGGTCTTAAAATCCATATGAAACTAGAAAACACCCCAAATAGCCAAATAAATCTTAAGCAAAAAGAGCAATGCTAGAGGTATTACACTATCTAATTTCAAAATATATTACAAAGCTATCCTAACTAAAACAGCATGGTATTGGCATAAAAACAGGCACGTATACCAGTGGAACAAAAACAGAGAACCCAGGCATAAATCCACCCATTTGCATGCAACTTATTTTTGACAAAGGTACAAACATTCAATGGGGAAAAGACAGTCTTTTCAACATATGGTGCTGTGAAAAGTGCATATCCACATACAAAAGAATGAAAGTAGACCCCTACCTCTCATCGTATGAAAAAGTCAACTCAAAATAAATTAAATATTTAAATGTAAGACCCCAAACTATGAAACTAGTAGAAGAAAACATAGGTGAAATGTTATATGTCACTGGTCTGGGCAAAGAATTTTTAGAAAAGACATCAAAAGACATACACAACAAAAGCAAAAATAAACAAATGGGATTACACCAAATAAAAACTTCTGCACTGCATAGGAAACAATCACAAGAGTGAAGAGACAACCTACAAATTGAAGAAAATATCTGCAAACTATTCACCTGATAAGGGGCTAATATCCCAAATTTATAGAAAACACAAATAACTCAATAGCAAAAATATAAATAATTGGATTAGAAAATAGTCAAGAGAGCTGAATAGACATTTCTCCAAATAAGACAAAAAAATCACCAACAGTTATATGAAAAAATGCTCACCATCACTGATAATCAGAGAAATGCAAATCAAACCCACAGTGAGATATCATCTCACCCTGTTTAGAATGCTTTTTATGAAAAAGTCAAAAAATAACAAATGCTGGCAAGGATGTGAAGAAAGGGGAATGTTCAAACACTGTTGGTGGAAATGTAAATTGGAGCAGTTGTTATGGAAAACAATATGACTTCCAAAAACATTAAAAATAGACAACACATAATCCAGCAATCCCACTACTGGGTGTATATTCAAAGAATATTAAATCAGTATGTCAAAGACATTTCTGGACTCTCATGTTTATTACAGCACTATGAACAATAGCCTAGTATCAACCGAAGTGTCCATCAATGAATGAATGAAGAAAATGTGGCATATATGCTGTATTTGGCCATTCTTGCATTGCTATAAAGAAATACCTGAGATTGGATAATTTATAAGAAAAGAGACTTAATTGGCTCCATGGTCTGTACAGGGAGCATAGTGCCAACATCTGCTTGACTAGTCAGGAAGCTTGAGAACTCATTCACTATCATGAGGATAGCACCAAGCCATGAGGGATCCACCTCCATGACCCAAACACCCCCTACCAGACCCCATCTCTAACAGTGGGGATTACAATATAACATGAGATATGGGTCAGGACAAATATCCAAACTATATCATATGCACATTTGGCCATAAAAAAAGGGTAAAATCGTGTCAATTGTGACAACGTGAATGAGCATAGAGGACATTGTGGTAAGTGAAATAAGCTAACCACGGAAAGACAAATATCACATGATCTCATTCATATGTGAAATCTAAAAACACTGATCTAACAGAGAGTAGAAGAGTGGTTACCAGACTGGGAAAGATAGGGAGGAGAGGTTTTTAACGATGTGTCATGTATCAAAATACCACACTGTACCCCATTAACATGTGAAATTATCATGTATCCACTTAATAAAGAAAAGAAAAAAGAAAACGGAAGGGTCAAAATACTAGGGCACTGGAAGAGACAGAAAAGAAGGTGAATTGGCAGTGAGGAAGAGAGAGTCTGAAAGAGCAGATCACAGAGTGGAACATTAAAGTTTATAACATTAGAAATCAATTTTTAAGTTATAGAAAAGTTAAGGTTATAGACATGAAAGAGAGTAGCCCAATTGAAGTGAAAGTAAAAGTCAATGAAAGATAAAATTAGAAAATATATTGCTTGGAATTTAGTAGTTTCTTCAGAAATATTAAGAAATCTTAAGAAAATTAAAAACACCAAAGAATTCATAGTGGGCCATTATCATAATATGAATTTATGTGGTAATATTTTATTCTTTCCAGTGAAGGGAGTAATTCAACAGTCTTTATTATAGGTTAGAAAATGATTTCTCCAGGTGTGACCCACTGACCACATTCATTGTATTTTTTTCAGGAGAAAATGGAAAGATTTTAAGACGGACCAACAGAATTACCACTGAGTGTCTTTAATGGAAATCTCAGCCTTGTCTAGAATAACTGGGTTATCTGTTTCTATGGGGTCTCTGTGCCTTTTGTTTTCCTTGTTATTTGCAATTCTGTTAGTTGTAGATTACTGATAGTAGTGCAAATATTGTTGTCTATAGACAGGCAAATGATTGATTTTGGTGGAAGTATAATTAATTTTCCTTTTTCCACCTCCCATCAAGAAGTCAGTTTTGAACCTATCAAGCAGATTTTTTCAGTGTTCCTTAGTGCCTAGATATGTGTGGCTCTTTTAATTTTCCATAAAACTCAGTATAACATCTTACTGGCTCCCTCATTAAATAAATGAGTTAAACAAAAATCTTAGACAAGTGTTCATTTTATATTTGTAAGTCATAATTTACCCTATTTTAAGCAATTTTCCTTTATCATTCTTAAAAATACAGATTCCTATGCCCCACGCTAGACCTATTGAATGAAAATCTCAGGACTAAGTCACAAGAATTTACATTGTTAGTAAGCTTTTCAAGTGATTTTTAGGCATACTAAATTGTATTAACCTTTACCATTCTAATTCCTTAAACTTGAATTATTGTATTTATAATTCCATCTTCATCAAAGTAAACTTTTGGTTAGCAAAAACGGTAGAAACCCCCTTATTCAATCAGATTGGGACCAGTAATAAACAGATTAATCACAAATTTAAGTTAGATGGAGGAATCATAAGAAGTATTAGATGTAAGTCCTTAAAACCTAACTTTACTTTAAAAGACATGTGTAAATAAATTTGCCAGAATTTTGATGACAAGGGCAAAGCCTTGCACGAATTCAGAGTGGAGTTTCTTGTGGACACTATGCCAATGATATATTGTCATTGATTTCTTGTTCACTTTCTGTGAAGATAACTGGGGTAAAGCAATATGAAATCCTAGATTACACAATTTTTCCCATTTGTTTCCAGTTGTCTTGCCAACTCTTAAGCTGACAGAAACTGTTTTTCTCATTTTTCCAACACATTTAGTTTATTTCTCAGAGAAACAACAATACTACTCTTGGTATACTGATTTTCTCAGTTTACATAATATTTATTTATTTATTTATTTATTTATTTATTTATTTATTTTGAGATGGAGTCTCGCTCTCTCACCCAGGCTGGAGTGCAGTGCTGTGATCTCTGCTCACTGCAAGCTCCGCCTCCCGGGTTCATGCCATTCTCCCGCCTCAGCCTCCCCAGTAGCTGGGAGTACAGGTGCCCGCCACCACGCACAGCTAATTTTTTTGTATTTTCAGTAGAGATGGGGTTTCACCGTGTTAGCCAGGATGGTCTCGATCTCCTGACCTAGTGATCCGCCCGTCTCAGCCTCTCAACATAATATTTAATTAAACTGCATAACAACAAGAACAAGAACAAATGGCATAAACATATTTAGGAATTAATACAGCTTCCTCTTATAAACCATACAATTTCTGTGATGGAAGGAGAAATGTACAGGCATTAAAAGTAGCTCAAAGACTTTCAGTTTGCAGTGGACATCAGTCAATAAGTTGTAGAGGGGTGCCAGAAAGTGCTGATTGCAAATCAGTTAAGTGGAGGTCAGTTAAGGCAGCATCCACTGTATCTCAATTTGTAAAGTGAATGTTTTAAAACTGGGGTCACTTTTGCTATAAAGGACCAGATGATAAATATTTTAGGCTTTGCAAACCATACGGTGTCTATAGCAACCATTCAACTCTACCATTGTAGCAGGAAAGCACCATAGATCCATGGATGTGCTCCAATAAAACTTTATTAAAACAGGCAGATGGTCTGAGGGCCATGTATATATCTTGCTGTTTTCATACAATTTTCTAAGTTGGTAGTTCCCTTCCTTTTTAACAATCAAGGATTACTTTTAATCCTTTCCTCTGATTTTATGTTTGAAAAGCCTTAAGAAAAACCCACAAAATATGTTTATTTTGTAATTTTGGGGGGGTTCTTATTTTATTAATAAGTAATCAATGATACATAAAGGATACCCATTAGGTCAGTATGAAATAATAAACATTATTAACCCTAATCACTCAGTTCTGGAGAGAAATAAAAAGTATTCAACCATATATATATAACTTAAAATCTGTATAGCTTTTTCTGGTGTAAATATAAAACATTTCGAGATTTTTCAAGTATTAAACACAACTTTTGGGAATCCTCACACCTGGCTCCCTATGATGACATTCAAGAATTCCTTAGGATTCTGGGAATCTTAGAATGAAAGTTACTGCTCTGTAGGAATGAACGAATGAATGAATAAGAAAGGGAAGGAAGAAGAAAGAGCATGTCTACTAAATGTAAATTAATCATCAAGGAACGTTTATTTTATTAATAAATTTTTCAACTCTAAGTTGCCAAATCTAACAAGATACCAACATGGCATTCATGGTGATCACACCTCCAGTCAAATTTTATTTTAGTTCATTGAGTATACTATTAATATCCTCAAATACTCAAAACTTCTATCTTAATTCTGTGAATAATTCATTTATTAATCACCCTATACACTACTTAATGAATGGAATGGTGCTTGGAATATAGATAATTACAGGGCTAAAAGTGTTTTTTCTAGAGGCAGGTTATAGGATTTTTTTGTCTGACTGTAATAAAACAAAATTAATCAATATTTTCTGCAACCAGTGGCTTTTGACTTAGTCGTCTATTAATATCTATCAATCACTGTAACCTCAGTCCTATTTCCTCCATTCTTTTTTTGCTATCATAAAAACTTGTCCATTTTTTTCCTTTTAGATCTATATGTTTCTCCTCTTTTCTTTTCATCCAAACAACTGGACATCAACTTAGTACAGATAGTGCAATTGATTCAAACCCTACAGAATTCACTGTTTCCATTTACATAACTTACATAATTGTCAAGCTGAAATCACTCTCAAATTTTTTTAATTCAAAATTTTAATTTCATTTAATCATATTTATTTATTCATTCATTAATTTATTTTGAAAATAATTTTAACTTGTATTTTACATTCAGGGGTACATGTGCCAGTTTACTACATGGGTATATATCATAATGCTGAGTTTTGGGGTATGAATGATCCCATCATCCAGATGCTGATTTGGTATGGTTTGACTCTGTGTTCCCACCCAAATCTCATGTTGAATTATAATTCCCAATGTAGGGGGAATGACTTGGTGGGAGGTGATTTGCTCATGAGGGCAGATTTCCCCCTTGCTGTTCTTAGATGGTAAGTGAGTTCTCATGAGATCTGATGGTTTAAACATATGGCACATCCACCCAGGCTCACTTGCTCTTCTGCCGCCATGGTAGAACGTGCCTTGCTTCCCCCTTCACCTTCTGTCATGATTATAAGTTTCCTGAAGCCTCCTAGCCATGCTTCCTGTACAGCCTGTGGAACTGTGAGTCAGTTAAACCTCTTTCCTTTATAAATTACCCAGTCTCGCGTAGTTCTATATAGCAGTGTGAGAACAGATTAATATATGAGCATAGTACCCAATAGTTAGTTTGTCAATACTTGCCTTCCTCCTTCTCCCCTCTATTAGTCCCGGTGTTTATTCTTTCCATCTTTACGTCTATGAGTACCCAGTGTTTAGCTCCCACTTATAAGTGAGATCATGTGGCATTTCATTTTGTATTCCTGCATTAATTCATTTAGGATAATGGCCTTCAGCTACATCCATGTTGCTTCAAAGGACATGATTTTATTATTTTTAAGGTGGCATAGTATTCCATGGTGTGTGAAATGGTTTAGAAAGTGGCCCCTATAAATCTCATGGTGAAATGTGATCCTCATTGTTGGAGGTGGGGCCTGGAAGGAGGTGTTTGGGTCATGGGGGTGGATCTCTCATGGCCTGATGCCGTCGTTGTGATAGTGAATTCTTTCAAGATCTAGTTGTGTAACGGTGTGTGGTACTTACCCACATTCCCATTCTCTTTTGCTCCTGCTCTGGCCATGTGATGTGCCTACTCCCTCTTTGCCTTCCATAATGAGTAAAAACTCCCTGGAGACTCCACAGGCACCATGCGGATGCCGTCACCATGCTTCCTGTACAGCCTGCAGAGCAATGAGCCAATTAAATTTCTTTTCCTTATAAATTACCCAGTCTCAGGTATTTCTACATAGCAATGCAAGAATGGCCTAATAATACAGTGTAGATGTACCACATTTTATTGATGCAATATACTGTTGATGGGCACCTAGACTGACTCCATGTCTTTGCTACTGTGAATAGTGCTGCGATGAACATGCAAGTTCATGTGTCTTTTTGGTAGAATAATTAATTTTCTTTGGGTCATATACCAGTAATGCAATTGTTGGCTTGAATGGTAATTCTATTTTAAATTCTTTGAAAAATTTCCAAACTGCTTTCAACAGTGGCTGAACTAATTTACATTCACACCAATTATGTGTAAATGTTCCCTTTTCTCCACAGCCTCCCAAGATCTGTTGTTTTTCAATTTTTTAATAGTAGCTATTCTGACTGGTGTAGGATGGTGTCTCGTTTTGGTTTTGATTTGCATTTCTCTGATGATTAGTGATGTTAAGCCTAATCTTTGCCACCAGAAAACTGGGAAAATAGTGTTGCTTGTCAAAATAAATTGTTTTACTTTGCTTTAAAAATAATCAATTGAGTAGTATATTTCTTCCAGCAAAATTAAGAAGTAAACATTTAGAAATGTACAGTGCCTTGCTGTTAAGTCTTCACACAAGTATACCAATCGAACATAAAAGCCACCATAAATTTTCATTTGAAATGAAAGACAATTTTTAAGAGGTTAAGGGATAGTAATTTATTAAAGTCCTGAAGTTAAATTAGCTTAAGTAAATGCAAAGAGTTTCCTTTAATTAAAGTCTTTTAAATGAACACTTTAAAGCATAGTTTGTTTCTCCCTCAAATCTTGTCCAAAGCCACTGTTTTCAACTCAGTATATCAAAGAATCTTTCAGACATGATTATGAAGCTCCCTCAACTTAGAATGTGCTATTTGCAACCTTAGATGGCTATCATCCTGGCTTTTCTACCTTTTAGCAACAATAAGAACACCCTTCCCATTTCTCCCCAACCCTGACTTACCCCTCTTTGCATTTAATATATAATTTTTCTCAGAGTGTTCTTACACATCTTTAACTGTAAGTATGACAAAAGTACACAGTATAGTACATGTGCCACATGTATAAATGTTGTATCTAGTCATACAATTTTCCTTTTAAAAAAGAAATATTTTATTTTCAAAAAGCCAAGACTCTAGGAATCTTTTCTAGCTGCCAGTCATAAAAACATAAATTCCTGGTTAGATTCCCAAATTTGCCTGACCATAAGAACCACTTGTGATACTTGTCAAACACATGTGTTCTGAGTCCCATCCATGATTTCCTGAATCAGAATCAGCAGGTGAGAGGCCTGGGAATACACATTTTAAACAAACGTCCACAGTGATTATGATTAGTCAAGCTTGAAAAAAATTTCACTAGGATCTTTATGACTGAATAACCTCACAAACAGGAAAGTTACTGGAGAAAAATATGAGCAGAATTTCAGAATGCTGCCTTTGCTGAAAGTGTTTGTTCCCTCCTCCTCTACTCATCAAGACCTGACTGCTTATGTAACTACCTCAAACCAACAACACCTGGGAGGAGTTGAAAATGATTTTAATGAAGAAGAAAAGCTGATGTTTAATTTCAAAACTGACGGTGACAATAGAAGGGAGAGACATTAATTTATCTTGATTCTAACACAAAGCATTGTATTTGAGTCTACAAATGAAATTGGTTTCATTTTTATTTTTTGTAAGTTTTCGCCAAATTCTATGCATATATAGACGCTGGGCAAGAAAAAATGAAATCCAGAAATATGGCATATGCCATCCCTTATTTATTTCCCCATGCGACCAGCCAGCAGCTTCTTCACCTAGTCCCTGCTTCAAGCTGACTTTCTGTCTACTTCTCTATTGGAAATGGTGCTTCCCTAACGACTGCCTCAATGTCAGTTACCCAGAGGCCTTTTTTCCATCTTGTGCTCCTAAACTTCTATGATATTAAATGATATTACTCTTTCTGGAAATTCTCCTTAGCTTTGACTTTATAATTTTAATCTAACTCTGTTTCATTATTTCTTTTATAGCCTTTCTTTTCTCTATCCCTTTACTGCAGACATGTTGTACGGCTTTGTTCTTGACCTTCTGATCTCTCCACATGCATTCCCTCAGAGCATGTATCCATTTTCTTGGTGTCAGCCTTCTTGACTATCTGATTATTACCATCATATAACGATGTTGGTGATGAGCATAGCTAACATATCCTAGTCATTTTCCATGTGGGTTATAATAAGCACCCTATATAATTTGTACCATTTAATTCTTCAACCCTAAATGATACTATTGCTAACCACATTGTATGAGATGAGGAAACAGATTTTCATCAAAACCACGGAAAGCAAACGTGAGGAGCCCCTGTGTGTCTCCTTTGTTAATGCCTCTGGGCATCACGGCATGTGGATTGCGGTGGAATGGGGATTAGGAAGTGCAGCACTGTGAAAACACCAGAAAATACGTTATGATAGTGGTAAGGCCGCTCATCTCTGCACATTGAGATGGTTTTGTTTCTGAATCAGGTTTGAGATGAGCCAATCCTGACTCCAAGGTGCCACCAGGGATCACGAATTTAATAAGATCTTCATGGATGCTTGGAACCCAACTGGTCCCTGTTTTCTACTTTAGGGAAAGAGCCACAGCTTGAGTGGGGTGGTTTTGGTGTCACATACGCGGTCAATAATATCCACCGTTTTGGTGTCACATACGCGATGAATAATACCCACCTCTGCAGAGGAATCACTGTGGACTACTCCTCGTTTCATCTCATGCTCTTGCGATGGATCCCTCTCACCCGTTTACTGATTTCATTCAAATTCTTCAGCGACCACAGGACCCCGACTTGCCTTCTCTATCCTGATTCCCATCACTCTGCTTTACAGGCCTGGCCTGCTCCCGGCTCCTCACACCAGCGCTGCATGGCTCCCTCCACGCCTCCGCCCTGTTTCCTCCATCAGACAGAACTAGCTTCCTCCATCTCTATCGGGCAAAAGCCTGCCCAGCGTTCAAGACCCTCCTCAGATGCCGCCTCCACGATTAGGCTTCTTCCTGACCCCTGAGCCTGTAACACGCGCCACCATAACTCTCCACCTCAGCCCACATTCCCACAGCACTCGCGACGTCCGCCGCCCTCAACATGGCGCTTCATTCTATTTTAGGGTATTTCCTGCTTGTTTCTTGCACACACAGTCGCGCAAGGCACAGCCCTGAGTGACCCGCGCACCAGTGGCCCGCGCTTCCAGCCGCACCGCCACAGGCCAGCGAGGGCAGCCTGAGCCTCTTCCCGCCCCTGCGGGGACTGTAGCCAGCCCGCAGCTCTAGCGGGAGGCGGTTCCACAGCGCGCCCGGCAGCCCCACCACAGCCAGCACCGGCGCCTCCGGCGGGCTTTCCTCTCCTCGGGGAGGCGCGAATCCTCAGGGGCTCCTCGAGAGGGAGCCAGGGAGCAGCTGCGTGCGGACACCTTTCGGCCCTCTGCGGCCGCTGTAGCTCTCAGGCAGAAACGCGGAATTGGAAATCTCAGCCATTCAGCGTTTGGGTCAAGACGAAGGTGGGTTCTGGACAGACGTACACTGTCAGGGAGTGTTTACTTCGCCTCCACTTCTGTTCCTTTCCGCCCTGGTGCTGCTGTGGGTCACATACTCGTCCTGAGTCGGCTTCAGCCTCTCCGTGCAAGAGTCTCCCGGAGCCATGGCCGAGAACTCTTATGTGAAGTCGACCAAGCTTGTGCTCAAGGGAACCAAGGCGAAGAGGTGGGTCCTGCAGCTCCGGCGGCAGCCTCCTCAGTTCTTTTCGGATGCACTCCATCCCCGCGAATCCGGTAGAAGTTGTGGCCCGGAGAGCTGGCTTTGTGGCCTCTCAGGCTTCGCCCTGGCCCCTCTCCAGGCTGGACAGAGGCAGGACCGCGGTTCCTGGCGCCTGTGCAGAGAGGAGCAGCCTCCCGCGCGGACGACCCTGGAAACAGGACAGACGGGCGGGTGACCCGTGGCCCCGTACCCACGAGTTTGGGTCCCCTGAGGCATCTCTCCAGGCCTCTGCCTGGTGGATCTGCGTTAGTCTGATCTCGTAGTTCATGATAATAACTTCCTTTGTTAAGGATGATTATTTTCTCCATTGTCTCTTCCTGGAAAAATTATTGATTAATTTTTTCTAAGCTAATATGTAGAGTGAAACCAGGATGAATCACACAGGATGAATTTTTGAGGTGTATATGGGCTTTGATTGGGATGTGGGCTGGAACCTGCACTCTGTCATTTACTAATTTTGTAATTTGTGGCAAATTGGTTAATATGTCTGAACTTCCATTTACTCATTAACAGATCAAATATCTTTGAACCTCCGTTTACACATTTATACTTTCAGACCATTTTTTATACCTTTAGAAGACTGTGAGGATTAAATGAGAGAACATATATGCAGTAAATAAATTGAGCCAAATGTGAGGAGGAGGTCGTAGTGGTAATTTATTAGCTCTTTAGGAGAAAAATACCTGTGCACTCATATCCCTGCTTCTTTTTTAACTGGCAGATTTGCCCGAGGTTGACTGTGCATACAAATATTGAACATTTCCTCCTGGTCTCCGTGATAAACAGAGGTTTTGATATTTTTAGGCGACATGGAAAGAAAGTATCAAGGAGTGAGCTGAAGCCACTGCCCTTGAGAAGCCTCTCGAAGAGTCTGGGCTCATGAAGATGCCAGAATAAGTGACAGGTATATCCTGAATGAATGTGAGATTTTTAATGTGTGAATTTCCTGTGAGGAGTGGTGAGTTATCTTCTGAAAACTTTATGATGAAAATGCAGACAAGAGTGTCTTAAGATTATCGTAATGATCATAATTAATGCTTATATGGCACTTTCAGTGTGCCAAGAAATTGTTGTAGGCACTTTGCACATAAACATTTTTCAAATCGCTCTTGGTTTTTTATTTTTTTATTGCGATGTAATTCATAATTATAAAATTCACCCTTTTGTACAGTCAGTGGTTTTTAGTATATATTCAAGAGGTTCACCACTGTCTAGTTGCTCAGCATTTTCGTCATCTCAGAAGGAAATCTCTTCCTACCCATTAAAGCAGTCACATCCCATCGTCTCCCTCTCCTAGTCCTTGGCAACCACTAGTCTGCTATCTATGTGAAATTGCCTATTCTGAATATTTCCTAAGAAATCATGCAACGTGTGGCCTTTTGTATATGGCTTCTTTCACTTATAACATTTTTGAGGTCCATCATTGTTGTAGCACTTGTTCCTTTTTATGGCTGCGTAGTAGTCCATTGTATGGATGTAACATTTTGTTCATCCATTCATCAGTTGATGAACATTTAGGTTGTTTCCCTTTTTGACTATTGTGACTAATGCTAGTGTGAATATTCTTACGTAATATTTTTGTGGGCGTATGTTTTCATTTCCCTTGGGTATACATACTTAGGAGTAAAATTGCTGGGTCATATGGTAACTCTTTAACTTTTTGAGGAACCACAAACTGTTTCCTGTAGATCCTGCACCATTTTACATTTCCACCAGCAATGTGTGAAGATGCATATTACCTCTTAATTCTCACAATAGCCTTGAGAGTTAAGTTATTATCCTAATTTTTTAAGTGGGGAAACTGACTCTCAGAGAGATTCAGTACCTTTTCCAAAAATCGCAGAGCTAAGAAGTGACAGAATCAGGATTTAAAATCTGGCAGTGTGGCTCTACAATCTGCTTTGAACTTTAACATAATATGTACAAAGCCTGAAGCAAATTCTCAGTACTGTATTTAAGAGGGCATAGCAATGTAAGTCTTCCTAAATCAATAATGTAAAAACGAAACAGCTTAAAAGACTTCCAAGTTTCAATCTTACGATATTTATTTATCACACAAATCAATATACCTAAACTCATCTATATAAATTATGTCCTGTAGTAAGAAGAAAAAGAACAAAGGTAAGAAGAGAAATAGAGAAGATGAAGAAACCCAGCTTGATATGGTTGGTGAGTCAGTTTTCAGTGCTCTATTCTGAAAAAAGTTAACATTTCTTGAGATCTCATTGAAAATATTTTCCTAATTAGAAATTTATGATGTATTCATATTTGTCTTAAAGTGCTTAAATATTACCTACAGTTGTAAATTCCATTTATTAGCACAGTAGATGCTACTGATGCCTTTACTTCATTGTCAGAACAGAGCACAGAAGAGAAGAATTACAACTCTCTGACTTAGTAGGCACCATTAGACTGCTTAATAGCCAGAGATTCTGATACATAATTTTAAAGGCTTAATGTAAATGTTATTCAACCAAATATATTTTACAGGTTATTTTCTTTGAACATGTATACATTTTAGTTATAGAAGTCAGTTGTCTCTTAAACGAAGTATCTTCACTGGAAAAATCATTATTTTGTCAACTCTAAAATGAATGAAAAATTTAAATAAAATATCAGGGTAGCCTGTTAATGATACTAGAAATAAACTGACCCAAAGACACTTAACCAGCCTATTTTCCATTTAGTTGTTTCCATACCTTTTTTTTCTCTTTTAAAACTTGGCAAGTTGCATTTTGAATCTTCATAAATTATGGTAGCTTAAAAAATATATAAAATATGGAATGGTATAAAGCTAATGTTCTGGAAGAATCATTGCTTTTGAAATGGCAAATCAACAATTCTAAAATTTGGGTAAATATCTAGGGTAGATATGTAGATGTGGAATTGCTGTGTCAAAGGTTAGGTGAATGTTTAACTATGTAAGAAACTGCCAAAAATTTTCTAAAGTGGTTGTGCCATTTTACCCTCCCACCAAGAATGAATTAGTGCTCCAGTTACATCCTTGCCAAGAGTTGATGGTGGTATCAGTCTTTTCTCCCAGTCTGAGTTTTACCTTTTCAGTTTCTTAATGGTGGTTTTCAGATGGACAGTTTTTTTTTTTTTTTTTTTTTTTTGGAGATGGAGTCTCGCTCTGTCGCCCAGGCTGGAGGCCAGTGGCGTGATCTCGGTTCACTGCAAGCTCCACCTCCCAGGTTCATGCCATTCTCCTGCCTCAACCTCCCAAGTAGCTGGGACTACAGGCACCTGCCACCACGTCCAGCTAATTTTTTGTGTTTTTAGTAGCGACGGGGTTTCACCATGTTAGCCAGGATGGTCAGAAGCTTTTAATTTTTATAAAGCTTAGTTTATTTTTTTTTTCTTTTATGGTTACTGCCTTATCTCTTTGATCTAAGAGATCTTTGCTTACCCCAAAGTCAGGAAAATATTGCACATTGTCTTTTAGAGGCATCATAGTTTTAGTTTTTACATTAAATCTGTCATTAATCTCAAATTAATTTTTGGCATGGTGTGAGTCTGGTTTCAACATTTACCTTTTTTTTTTTTTAACATCTTGATAACCATTTATGCCAGCACCACTGGTGTTTCCTTTTTCCATTAATCCAGTTTCGTATCTTCATAAAAAATCAATTAGCTTTCTATGTATTGGTCTATTTCTGGACTCTCTTCTATCGATTGTCTGTTTTTTTGTTGGTATGTTTCTCTTGATTGCTATAATTTCATGAAGCCTTGAGATCAGGTAGTGTGAGACCTCCAACTTTGTACTTACTAACTATTAGTTTATTAATTTCTACATGGAAGTCTTTTGGATTTTCTCAGAGAATTGTATTGATTCCAGATCATTTGGGGGAGAATCAACATCTTAATACTGGGCCTCAATATTTCATAATTTTCAACGTAGCAGTCTTGCATGCCTGTTTAAAAATTTCTTCTTAAGTATTTTATAATTTTACACTACTGTCAATAGAACTTTTGAATTTGATTTTCCAGTTTTTTCCTGTTAGTACGTAGATCTACAATTGATTTTTGTATAGTGACTTTGTAGTCTGATAATTCTGTTTCACTTATTACTTCTAGAGGTTTGTTTATATAGAAAACTAAGAAATTTGCAATTATGTTTCCTGTGACTATTGTTTTACTTCTTTCTTTCTAATCCTTATGTCTTGTCTTGCTTTTTATTGGTTTATTATACTGTTCAGGACTTCCATAATGTTGAACAGAAGTCACGAGAATGGGCATAATTGCATTGTTTCCAAGCTTAGGCAGAAAGCTTTCAGTAGTCCACCATGTGGTATGATGTCTGTAGGGTCTGCAGAGAAAACCTTTATCAAGATGAGGACATTCCTTTTAAACTTTGTTTCTTGGGAGTTTTTATCATAACGATGTTTAATGCTGTCAAATGCCTCATTCTGTATCTGTTGAGACGATTATACAATTTTCTTCATTCTGCCTATAAATTACATTGGTTTCATTTTCAACTTTTAAACTAACTTTACATCCCTGAGATAAACCCCACTTGATTTTGGTGCATTGTCCTTTAGGATATCGCTAGATTTGATTTCTAGGTTTTTTTTTGTTTGTTTTTTGTTTTTTAAGATTTCTATATTGGTGTTGATGGGAGATATTGGACTTTTGTATCCTTTTCTTGTAATGTCTTTATTTGATTTTGGTGTCAAGGTGATATTGGGTGTCATAAAATTAGATGGAAAGTGCTGTCCTTCCCTGTTTTTGGAAATAGCTGTATAAGATGGGTATGATTTCTTCTTTACATGTTTGATAGGATTTACCAGTGAAGTCATCTGAACCTAGAGGGTTTTGTTTGGTTTGGTTTTAGTTTTTTGTGGGAGAATTAAGATTTTTTAAGAGATATTTTCAGATTTTTCTGTTGTCAATTTTGGTAATTTGTGTCTTTTAGGAAAATTTCCTTTCATCCAAGTTGTTGGATTTATTGGGATAAAATTGTTCAGAATATTCCTTTAATATCCTTTTAATGCCTGTAGAATCTAATCTGTATTGCAGTCTCTTCATATTGGTAATTTGTGTTTTTTCTGCTTTTTCCTGGATCAGTGAGTCTAGCTGGAGGTTTATCAATTCTTTATAAGATCACTTATTTTAGATCATTAATGATCTTTTAGTACAGGGGTATTCAATCTTTTAGCTTCCCTGGACCACAATGGAAGAAGAGCTGTCTTAGGCCACACATAGAATACACTAACGATAAGCTGATAAGCCAAAAAAAAAAAAGAAAAAGCAAAAAAATCTCATAATGTTTCAAGAAAGTTTATGAATTTATGTTGGGCTGCATTCAAATCTGGCCTGGGCCACATGCAGCCCTCAGGCTGGACAAGCCTGTTTCAGTATTACTTATTTTCTCTTTTTTTCATTTTCTATTTCATTTATTTTCAGTCTTTATTTTTCCTCCCTTTAACTTATTTTCAGTTTTCTTTGCTCTTGTTTTATTGCTTCTTAAGAAGGAAGTTAGATCTCTTCATTCCACTTTAGTTTTAGTTATAGTCAACACATTTTGCTTTCATTTTCATTCCATTCAAAATATCATCTAGTTTTCCTTGTGATTTTTCTTTTCATGGACACTTGAGTTATTTAAAAGTGTATTGATTTTAATTTCTACTACATACAGGTATTATAGGTATGTTATTGTTGCTGATTTCTAATTCATTCATAGTATAGTTGGAGAAAATACTTTCTTAGTGAATTTCCATGTATACTTGAAAAGAATGTGTATTCTGCAGATGTTGGTTCAGGGTTTTTTTTGTTTTTGTTTTTGTTTGTTTTTTGGAGATGAAGTCGCGCTCTGTTGCCCAGCAGGCTGGAATGCAGTGGCACTATCTCGGCTCACTGCAGCCTCCGCCGCCCAGGTTCAAGTGATTCTCCTGCCTCAGCCTCCAGAGGAGCTGGAATTACAGGCACCTACCACCACGCCTGGCTAATTTTTTTAATATTTTTAATAGAGGCGGGGTTTCACCACGTTGGCCAAGCTGGTCTCAAACTCCTGACCTCAGGCGATCCGCCTGCCTCGACCTCCCAAAGTGCTGGGATTATGGATGTGAACCGTGACGCCCGGCGGTTCAGTGTTCTTTAGATGTCAGTTAGATCAACTGGTGGAGCTTGTGACTATGCACATCTTCTGTGTCCTTACTGATTTTTTACTCATCCTACAATGTAGTGAGAGTGATGTTAAAATCTCAAGCTGTAATTCTAGATCTGTCTACTTGAGCAGTTTTTGCTTAAAGTATTTTGAAGCTGTCATGTGTACACATTTAGGATTGTTAAGTCTTCCTTATAAATTCAGTCTTTCATTTTCATAACATTTTAACCTTTATTTCTGTTAAATGTCTTGATGCCTAGTTAAATTATTTGACCACCCTTTTCCTCCTGTCAAGCCTGGGCCTTTGTTAGTTTGTGCTTATTTATTAGGTTTTTGCCTGTAGACTTAGACAGCGACTCTTACTCTAGGAAAGGCTCATCCTCATGGGCCTCTGTCACATGTTCTAGGTATACTTGGTGAGTTCTCGCCACTCTGCTATGTCCCAAATTTGTGTGATCTCTGGCATCTCCAGTCAGCCCTCAAAAGCGCCAGCCACTCTGCATAGGCCTTGTGGAGCCTGTTTGCTGTATGCACTCCCCCCAGCCCTTGGCCCCAGACCTGCAGAGAACTTTTGCATACACTTTTGAGGCCTCACCTGTATGTAGTTCCCTCTTCTCCTGTACCTTATTCCATAAACTCCAAACATGTTAGCACTGCAAGACTCTCAGCTTAGTGACAGTGACATTGCCTCATTTTTGGAGGTCTCTACCTCTGTCTGTGTGGTCAAGAAACTGCCACTCAGCAGAAAACAGAAGTGTGTGTGAGATTTGCTTCCTGTGTTTTCCTGTTCTCAAATATCACAGTCCTGTTCTGCCTGTGTTCCAATCCCCGAAAACAGTTTTCTCAAATATTCTATTCAGTTTCAGTTTTCTCATTGGTCATCGTGGGAGGGCAAGTCCATATCGGCTGGAAGAGGAAGTCCTTCTGCGACTTTTTCTCTTTGTCCTTCCACCTTCTTTTGCATTGTGGATTTTCTAAACTTGCCGTATAAGTAAGCATGTGTCTATTTGTGAAGGGAAAGAAAAAAACCTTTTAATTTTTTAAAGCTGTTCTGTTGGTTGCTCACAAGGTTCTGAAGGGATTGGTAAATAGGATGAAAGAAATTCTGTCTTTCACCTGGAGAATACCATGTGTGACATTCATAAAAATGAGCATGTCTGTAAGCAAGGAGTTTCACTGAGCTCTGCTAGATTCAGAAGCAATTGAACTTACAACATTGTAGTTTGCAAAACACAGATTTGATTTACCCAGGAACTAAAGCTAAGTAAGCTATGGGTTAATAGAAGGTCTGTGAAGGCTACTTAGACTACAGTAAGATTAGGGAAGAAAATTCCATTTCCAAATCTAAGATATATCTTTCCTTTGTGCCAAGCAAGTAATGAAGGCAGAGATTTAAAGGGGCCCTTAGCACAGAAGCACTGGGTTAGTCAGAAGGCGAGGTGAGCTGTCACACAGCCTTGATGCTAGAATGAGGGTGCCCTGGTAGTATCTTATCAGCCATGACAGTGGTGCATCAGGCCTTTTTTTTTTTTTTTTTTGAGACAGGCTCTTGCTTTGTTGCTCAGGCTGGAGTGCAGTGACATGATCATGGCTCAGTGCACACTCGACCTCGTAGGATCAAGCAATCCTCTCACCTCGGACTCCCGAGTAGCTGGGACCACAGTCTTGTACCACCATACTCAGCAAATTTCTTAATTTTTTTTGTAAAGATGGGGGTCTCCTTTTGTTACCTTGGCTGATTTTGAACTCCTGGGCTTAAGTGATTCTCTTGCTTCCACCTCTCAAAGTGCTAGATTACAGGCATGCCAGACATATGTAAACATTCTAAACTATGTGAAAATATGTGTAAAGCTTTATTATGCGTTGTGAGACAACACAGCGGGAATATTTCACCATCTGCCTAAGGTTTAAAAGGAAATAACTTTAAGCATGTGTCTAAATAGCAGGTAATGTTTTAGAGCAGATTCTCTTAAATTCAGCTTGGGCGTCTGCAGCATATACACAGCTTGAGCTGTAACCTAACATAGAGACAGGCAACTTCAGTGCCCACTGTTCTTAGGATCCACTGCTTTTTCACAGCTAAAACCCCCGAGTGGCACTGTTAAGTATTATGTTATGTTACTTTAGTCGTTAAACATATAAGCATACCTCCAAAGGTTGAATGTAGGCCACTTGCAGAAAGTAGGCAGAATGCTCACATTTAATTCTTGATGATACTGTGTTTAGCTTTCTTATTCTTTGAAATCTCATTGAGAAAAAATGTTGGCATCTGCTCAAAGTAATTTCTTTTACAGTTGACAATATTATAAGTAATGTTATTGTATCATTTCCCTACTTGGACAGAGTGTGAAAATTTTGAGGAGCTTGTCTGCCAGAAATTTCTTCTTCATTTGCAAAACATTAATGAGATATTATATTTAAATGATTTTATTTAATATTAAGTGTACTTGGTGAATGTGTCATAGAACATACAAACTAAAACTAATTTAAAGTTATTAACTATTACGTTTATAAGAAAGACTTGCTAATCATAACACTGTTCATAATGATTCTGAATAAAGCATTATTTCTTTTACTGAGAACAGTTGCAGCTATAACTCAATCATCTAAATTGTCATTAGTTTTATTGCTTTCTAATCGTCTTTAGCTGAAATTTTAATTTTGATTAATGTTCTTTTTCTCCATTGGTTTTGTGTGTGTGTGGAGGTAAAATACACAGAATATAGAATTTGCCAGTTTTTCTATTTTTACGTATACACTTCAGTGGCATTTAAATGCATGCACCATTTTACCTTCCCACCAGCATTGCAGAGGGTTTCAGTTTCTCCACATCCTGCCCGTCATTTGTTTTTCTGGTTTTCTTGGTTTCTGTTTTTTGTTTTTTGTTTGTTTTGATAATAGCATTCTAATGGGTGTGAAGTGGTATTGCATTATGGTTTTGATTTATATTTCCCTAGTGACTAGTGATGTTGAGCATCTTTTCGAGTGCTTATTGGCCATTTGTATATCATCTTTGGAGCAATGTCCGTGTATATCCTTTGCCCAGTTTTGAATTGTGGTGTTTGTCTTTTTGAAGTTCTCCATATAGTCTGGACATTAATTCATTATAATGTATGTAGTTTACAAATATTTTCTTCATTCTCTGGGTTGCTTTTTACTCTGTTGACAGTGGTTCTTGATGCACAAAAGTTTTTAATTCTGATGAAGTCCAGTTTGTCTATGTTTTCTTTTGTTGCCTGTGCCTTTGATGTTCTATATAAGAAATCATTGCCAAATTCATTGTCGTGAAGCTTTTCCCATTTTCTTCTAAAAGTTTTCTAACTTTAGCTCTTACATTTAGGTCTTTGGCGTATTTTAAGTTACCTTTTGTATTTGGTGTTAGATAAGGGTCCAACTTCACTTTAGCTAAAATTTTATGTATTTTAAAATTGATTATGAAAAGCATGAAATGTTTAGTTGAATAGAGAATTTTGTGCAGTGGAATTAACTGAATCTTTAAAACCTTTTTATTATGGAAATATCCAAACTAACGCATACATAAAAGAATATAATGAGTCCCCATGTGCCCAGGCCCCAGCATTAATTATCAATATTTTGCCAATCTCATTTCATTTACTTAATCACCCACACTCACATTTTTTTCCTGGAAAATTTTAAGTAAAATCACAGATATTATGTCATTTTACCCATAAGTACATAAATGTACATTTCTTAACGTGATATGTATTTCTCTCATCACCTGTTTTGTTCTTTATTTTTATACATTATACTATGTCATTATCAGACCTTGTAAAATTAACAAGAATTCCTTAATATGTCATATCCAGTTGATGATTGGCTCATTTCTACTCTAGTTAAAGTACAATTTAGGAGGAGGTTTGAGGATAATTTTTAACATTAAGATATAAACTTTTATAACAACCGTTAAAATAATTTTTGCTAGAGTCTAACATTTCTATTGGCAAATTGGAAATTAGTATACATAGACACAGATTCTGCTCGTTTTGCTTTCAATCTAAAATCATAGTTAAGGTTACTGGCCGGGCGCCGTGGCTCACACCTGTAATCCCAGCACTTTGGGAGGCAGAGGCGGGTGGATCACGAGGTCAGGAGTTCAAGACCATCCTGGCCAATGTGGTGAAACCCCGTCTCTACTGAAAATACAAAAAAAATTATTCGGGCATTGTGGCAGGCTCTTGTAACCCCAGCTACTCGGGAAGCTGAGGCAGAGAATTGTTTGAACCCGGGAGGCTGAGGTAGCAATAAGCCAAGATCACGTCAGTGCACTCCAGCCTGGGTGAAAGACTGAGACTCCGTCTCAAAAAAAAAAAAAAAAAAGATTACTATGCTAGAAAGTCTTCCTGTAGAGGCATTTTTAAGAAACATTATGATAGGCATTGCCTCTGGAAAGCAGACATGAATAGATGGCTGGGGTCTATCATGAGAGAGACCGTTCTCCATATATCAATTTGTATCTTTTACATGTTGTCTTTTGTTTTGGTCTTTTTTTGAGACGGGACCTTGCTCTGTCACTCAGGCTAGAGTGCAGTGGCATGATCATAGCTCACTCTAACCTTGAACTCCTGGGCTCAAGTGATTCTCTTTCCCAGCTCCCCGAGTAGCTGGGATTACAGGCATGCACCCCCATGGTTGGCTGTATGTTGCTATTTTGTATTTTAAAAACCTAATTCTGACTGTGCTGGTAGTTGCATGAATCTGTGCACATACATGCAAACATACACATGTAAAACTGGTGAAATCTGAATAAGCTTCATGGATTATATCATTGTCAGTTTCCTGATTCTAACAGTGTATGATACTTATACAAAATGTCATCATTGAGACAAAGCGAGTAAAGGATATGTGAGATCTTTGTATGATCTCTTACGATTGAAAATAAAAAGTTTTTAAAACTAAGTTATAATAACAAAGAACTCTGTGTCAAAACTAAAATATAAAGTCGAAATGTCAATTTTATTTTTTAGGAATCTGGTGGACAGTAAAAAACTTTGGCGAAATTTCAGGAACCATAGCCATTGAAATGGATGAGGGAACCTATATACTTGCACTCGACAATGGTCTTTTTACCCTGGGAGCTCCATGCAAAGAAGCTTTGTGTCTGGAAGGGAAGATCCTGCCACAAGTGTAGATTTTAGGACATTCATTCACTTAGGCCAAACTCTAACTAGTCTCAAACATTTTCCAAAGGAATGGAACCATTGCATTTGACTCTTCCATTTTTTTTTTAATTCCTTAATATTTACCAGCCATTGGCAAGTCCCTCTTTCTAATATAAGCATTTGAAAACATTCCGTGTAGTTCCAGAAGAGTATCTTTGGAAATCAAAACAACATGAATAATTAAAATAGTAAGTGGAAAGAAAAAAGAAAACATATTTGAGTCAAACATGTTTGAATTTCTTTTTTATTCAGACCTGTTACCAAAACTAACCTGGGTGCATTTAACAATTTAAAGATTCCTCATTTTCTTTAGTCCATTAGAGGAAGTACTAATGAGATACAAAGTAATTAGAAGATAAAAAGCAGTATCATTTGGTCAGCAAGGCCATCCATTGAATAAATGAAAGCATTTAGCTTTTTAAATAAGTGCTTTTTTATGACTGTATTTTAAAACATAAAGAGAAGCTATCTCGAAAGTTATTAAATAAGCATTAATCACCCTGTCTTACTCAGTGTATAAAATTAACAGTGTAGTTAAAAGAAGGTAAAATAGATCTTGATTCCAAAGATACAGTATTACAGTGACATCAGTATATCTGAATATTCTTACATTTAATTGCAGAAGGAAATAACCACATTTTTTTAAAGCAAAATAATGTCTTTATATTTATAGCAAATGTCAAATTTATTTTCAAATGTTTTTTCTCCAATAACTGATGAGGGCCTTAGTCCTCCAGAGCAGTTTATGGCTGTCAAATTATCTGATTCCCAGGTGAGCTTATGTTGTAATATAATTAGTAACTAGTTATTTTAAAAATTTAATTGTATTCATTAAAAATTTTAGTATCTGTCTTAAGCCCATGGTAATTTTGATATAAAAAACGAAATAGCTTTTTTGAAAAGTAAATTTTGTGATCTACTTTTAGTGGAATTCCTATCAATATATAATGCTAGGCTGGAAAAAAGATATGTAAGTTAAAAAATGAAGATTAATAATTTCTCCCACCAAATAAGATAGTTTAAAAAATAAATCAAATAGTACAAAACCTGTTTCATTGTTGCTATGATATTTAAACTCACTGTTTGGAAGTCTAAAGACAAACAGGAAGACTAAAAAAAGGAATATTGTTGAAACCAGCAGAGAATGTTACAGCATCTTAACGACCAAAAGAATATTTTTACTCACTATTTTTACAGTCATTTTATAAAATAACCTCTTTTATTCTCACTTTGTGCAGAAGTATAGAATGATTCTTTGGGTAAAAGATACTGAAAGTGAATTTACATAATTTAGTAATTGGTTATATCAACACAATAATGATTTCCGTTATATAATCATTAACGTATGAAGGAGTAAAAGTCAATTCTGGCATCCGAGGAGATTCTTGGTAAGGTGAAAGAAATCATAATTTTAAAAAATCACATTAAGATGATTATTTCTATAGTTTCTTTGAAAGTCTGATAAGTAGGTGAAAGACAAAGAATAAAAGCAGAGGAAGAAAAAATTCAATAGTTTTAAACTGCTTTACAATTATAAACAAAAAAGGATTATAAAGAAAATTAACTGACAAATGAGGAAAATATTTGCAACAACCTTAATAGGCAGTGAGTTTTTACTCTTCATATGTATCTTGTATAGAATTCATAGCACTGAAGACCCCAGTAGAAAAATTGCGAACAATCAGATCTGAATAGAAAAATGGACAAGGGACATTACCAGATAATCTAAAAACTAAAAAGGAAAGGGAAAGAGAAACAATTGTTATTCTAGTTAACTACTAAAATGCAAATTAATAGGATACTTTTTTTTTTCCATATCAGGTTTTCAAGTGTTTTTTTAGAGTCATAATGTTTAAAAAAAAATCCATGAGACAAAACATACTCTGTTAATTTGAGGTAAGAATGTAAATGGAAGCAGCATTTTCTGGAAAACAGTTTGATGACATAAGAACTTTATAGTTTATACCCTTCGATCCAATTATTTCTGGGAATTTTTTCTAAGGATAAATCAGTTTTATATACAGAATAGATGTAAATAGAACTATTTATGATAAGCTAAAAAGTAAGTTTTAGTAATGTATTATTGAACTTTATAACTAAAGAGGTATAATTGAAGAATGATGAATTTTGAAATTATTTGTTACATGATATATAAGGTACAATGTTTATTTTAAAAAAGCAAAATATAAAGCTAAATTTAAAACTGCGCACACCACCATGCCCAGCTAAATTTTTAAATTTTTTGTAGAGATAGAGTCTCACTCTGTTGTCCAGGCTGATCTTGAACTTCTTGCCTCAAGCAGTTCTCCCATTGGCTTCCCAAAGCACAGAGATTACAGGAGTGAGTCACCACTCAGCCACACGCATCTTTTGAACACTTGGAATATGTCCAGTCTGAAATTTTAGATATGTACACACCCACACACATACACATGTCCTGTTTTGATGTTCTATAATTAATTTTCTCTCAGTTTTTAACTTTTATCTATCTTATTAATGTATAGAATTGCCCTGAAATCTGCCTATGGAAAATATCTTGGTATAAATTCAGATGAATTTGTTGTTGAGCGTTCAGATGCAATTGAACCAAGAGAACAGGGGGAACCAGTCTTTCAAAATGTAAGTGCTGTTATTGTTTATAAAATCTTCCTGTCAGTTTAACAGAAAGTCTGTAACAGTCAATCGTAATATATTTAAAAAGAAAAAGTAGGATGCAATAGTATAATATATTAAACTGGAATAAATCAGTAAGAACATAGAGCCTTAAAGAGATCTCAAAATATAGTGCAACAAAAATAGCATTAGTACTTTTGCCCACAATTATTTCTGTATACCCTTAGTTCCTAGATATTGATCTCATTACCATTGAAGAACCAGTCAATTTTAGGTCTCAGAGTAGGAAAACAGAATAGTTCCTAAGTATCTTCTTTGTAGCAGAAATCATGGATGCTTTCAGAAACATTACAGACTGTAAGCGAACTGTGGAGCCAGCTAAGACCAAGTTGTGACAATTTACGTATAAAATATAAATAATTATACTTCATTGAAGTAAATTATCTCTAAAAGACTTTCAGTTCATAAGCTAATAGTTTATGAAAAGATAGTTTTAATATAAGAAGAAAAAAGCTAATATACTAATTCTTAATTTTAGTAAGTAGACAGTTGTAGTATATGGATGTTTTGTTAAATCTTTGTTGATACAGAATACATAATTTCCCTTTTCTGTTTGTGTGAGAAGTAAAGATTGAACAAAAATATGTGAGTGCTAAACTGTCTTTAAAAAGTAGATCACTATATCAGAAACAGTAAGGAACAGTGGGCACCACACAGAACAAGCATATAGAAGATAAGCTCAGCCTTTGAGTAGCAGCTTTGGTAGTATACAACAATGAACTGAAAATAGGAAGTCAGCAGTGTTTTCTAAGATGACAGATTAAACAAACATCCTACCAGAAAGAGGTAATCACTTAGACTAAGTTCCTCATCCCCTAGGATAAAATCTTGTCAGTGACTTGAAAACTATTTTGACCTAATCCATTGAGAAATGCATTTTTACATTGCAGCCCAGCACACACATATGTATAACTGAAGCAAGAGTTGTACTTAACAATACTTACTTATCCATGTGTTATGCACCTTGATATTTCTTATTCTCTTTTACCCCTTCCTCTGTGTGTCTGTGTGTATTCCTTTTCCCCCCACCCACCCAATACCGTTCAGTAAACACTACATTGATTTCATTACCTGTAATGTGTTGCAACCGCTTTGAGGTGATCCTACTAGTTATGATGAGATACTTCTAATAAAAGTTACACCAGTAGAAAATGCCAATATTTCATAAGGCCAGGGTGATGACTTAGATAGTACTAATAATACAACACTTTAGGAAAGTTCATTTCATTTTATTTTTAGGAAGGACACTAAGTTTCAAAAATTTAAATTTAAATGAAAGAGGGTCTTAAAACTCTATTGCAAAAAGGACTCAGCTGAATAATCTGTGGCACAGGTTTAAATCGCCTGTACCACACCATGTGATGTGAACCGCCATGTTCCAGGGCTCACCAGGAGCCATCCAGATGAGAGACCACCCAGCCCTTGTGACTTGACTAAGATATTAAATCCATGTTATCAGCACGTTTTTAACTGGATGTGATATAAGGTTAACATATTTTGTAATCATTGTATTTATAAATATTTTGTCTAAATGTTATGGTATTCCAAGTTTTCCAAAAGAATCAATGAAATACAAGATATAAATAAACATTTTGTTACAGGAGTTAAGCTAACCAAATTTATAACCCAGATTTAGATACACAAGAAAATCAGTTTTTAAAGTTTTGTTTAATAGCAGTGTAATACATCAAACATTAAACAACTAAAAAAGTATATGAATATTTATTTTCACACACAAAAGTCCCTCAGACATTGATTCTTAAATTCAAAACACCAAAGGCATTGTATATACCTTTTCATGTTTTCTAATTCTGAAGAAAATAAATTTTACTTAAAATGCTAATATTTGAATAAAGTATGCATTCATAATTATGTTCTTGTCTTTAAAGTTAATTTTTCAAACAGAACTAAACAGTTTTATCTTCAGTAGATCTTTTAGAAAGGAAGCAATCCTACCTCATCTACTTAGAATTTAGTCCTACTAGGAAGATACACTACAAATGTTTATTGTGGTAATCTTTGAATAGTAAAATGAAAGGTGATTTTGGTTTCCTTTTCTATATGTTCTTGTATTATATTTTCCACGTTCCTCTCTTAAGTTCTTTTCTGTGATTTTTAAATCAGGGAGGAAAAATTAATTCAGTCTAAACACTTAATGTTTCTTCTAGAAGAAGTATCCTCATGGCTATTTTGTTATTTTGTTTCACTTAGGGGAAAATGGCTTTATTGGCCTCAAACAGCTGCTTTATTAGATGCAATGAAGCAGGAGACATAGAAGCAAAAAGTAAAACAGCAGGAGAAGAAGAAATGATCAAGGTAATGATGACATTTTATACGGATGACTGCATTCACACATGCGATGTGACTGTATCTCTTTAAAATGTTAAATCATCATTTACTGTCACTTTTAAGATTTAGTTAATAGCTTTTTATAATGTGCTGTTTCAAATAGACTCATTTTTAATTATAAATCCCATAGTGGATGGCTTGTTTATACAATGTGGTAGAGAAAACAGTGCATCTAGGAGCTACCTTGCCATTATCTCCATGGATTAGTATCTTTTTCTGGTAGTTCCACATGCTCTTTTTAAGCTTTCATTTTCTTGTTTTCTTGCTTGTATTTTAAAATCTAATTTTTAAAATAGATAACATGTACACGTGATCCAACATTTTTAAATAAAAGCATATGAAGATGAAGACATATGCCTGCCATGCATCTTGCTCACCTGTGTCCCAGCTCCTGTTCCTCTTTCCCTTTGTTTTGTTTTTTTATAGCCTCCTAAAATTTCTTTATAAACATATGAATACATTTATAATTTTCAACTTTTTTACACTAAAGGCAGCCTCCTTTATAGTCTTCTCAGCTTTTGATTTTTTTTTTCCTTAAAATGGTATCTTGGAGAGTTTTCTACTATTAGTTTGAATGTACAAAATTTTCTCTCTTTCTTGCTTTTCTTCTCTTTCTCTCTCTCTCTTTTTTAACAGCCACATAATATTCCATTTTAGGGAGTTACCTTAATTTATGTAGTCTTTTATAGATGGAAATTTAGGCTGTTTCCAGTCTTTTGCTCTTATAAACAGTGCTGCAGTACGTAACATTGAATGTGCATCAATTTGTAGATGTGCGGGTGGACCTGAAGATAAATTTCCAGAAGCAGAATTACCAGGTCGGGGTATATGCGTTTGTATTTATGTAATGCTTGAGCTTCTGTAATGATAATCACTCTATGAAACAAAAAAACATAGCAGAAATTCTGGGGCCTTAGCCCTTACATTTTAAAAATATTTTTATTAATAGTACCTGCCTTCTTTGCATTAGGAGAAACATGAATCACATAAAACATGATTTTTATTTTATTTTTAAAATGTGTGTGCCTCACTAAGCTGGAAATAAAATTTCCTTATTCCAGGCTAAATTCCCTGTAGTCAGATGCGTTATCCCTTTCACCAGTGGCCTGTGCCCTCCCTAATCCTACTGTTTGTTTTACTTCATTGTAAAAGTTAAACAGACATCTTCATATCAAGGTGAAATTCTAAATAATACTGTTAATATAACCTAGATAAATCAGGTAGTTAACTGGAATTTGATGAAAACATTTAAGGCTTAATTTCTTAGACTCACAAAAGCCACTGATCTTTAATGATAAACATATACCAGGATGTGTCTAAAGAATAACTCCCCATTTCTTGACACATGGTTTTTCTGTGTCTTGGCATTCCAACGCAGTACTGAGCATCGTGAACCTTGCTTTGTTTGTCTCTGTTGGGAATCACAAGTTGCATCCAGTCTGTCCCAGATTTGCTGGCATTGTGGGGGCCAGAGTGGAAGGCTCTAAGAGAGGGGGCAAATGTCTTTTCTAAAATGCCCTTCATTCTTATAATTAGAGCATAAAAATTTATGTTACATTTTCTCTACTACCAGTGTAATTTAAAAGCATCTCTCAATTCTCTGTATGTGCTTCATGTTAGATTTCCGGTCATATGTTTGATTTTCTTTTTAGAATAGATTTGATTTCAGATAATTTCAAATCTAAAGCTCAAACAATTTCAATCAAAAATGCAGATATTTACTTACAGTTAGAGAAGTGAAATGCTATATTTTTTCAATGCATGCATCTGGCACAGGTGTTGTAGTCTTGAATTTCCATAATGCTCCTGTCAGGTGGATGTGAGCTCAGCCTTACAGACAGGAAGACAGCCTCTGACCCTCCTTACATCCTCGTGGTTTTTGTCAGTCAGTTCATGGAAATCACAGTGATTTCAAGGTGTGGTAAGACAGGATGTGTACCCAGGCTCAGCTGACTCCAGAGGCCACTCTCAGTATTTCATAGCACATTGCTTCTCAGGAAACAGGTCATTGAGGAAATGCAGATGGGTTTGTGAATTGCATTTAATTTAATTGATTTATATTTTATTGTATCATTTTTAATTTTTTTTCATCTGGATATCATCACAAAAGTGTTATTGAAGGCAACAATTGCAAATATATGCAGTGCTGTTCACTTATACAAAGACACAAAGATACACAAAGATTGCATTTTTCAGTATTTAAAGCAATTTTCAGATGAAATACAAAGTTTTCTGGGTCTCTTTGGTTAGTCAATTACTTGGAAGCTCTGAACAGTGATTATTTTGGACTCTTTTCATACCATTTAATTGCAGGCTGTCCTAATTAATCTCTGTCCGCCCTTCACCTTTAGGACCTTGCCTTATCTACCAGAACACAGATGCCTCTTACTAAAGGTAGCATTGTGTTACAGGCCCTAGCAGGGAATGTTTTGAGGTCTGGGACCCCTCAAATCAAAACTGTCACAAAGATGTCATAGGCACAAACATGTTATTTGTCATCACTTTCTAAGCAGCTCTGAAACTGGACTCTGGCCACAGAGATCCCTTAGGAGACATGAATCCTTACCATTGCCCATTGCCTGTTCTGTGGATGATCCTAATTGTTGAATGCAGATTAATTAACTTATGACATGTGATAGTAAACATCTATCCAACTTAGGAGGACATAAGAAGCTACTAAAAGAGGTGGGTTCCAATTAATTAAAAGCAAGTTGTGTAATGTTAAAAGTTTTAATAGTTTGGTAATAGCCTGTGCAATGTAAAATAGCTATTGAGCTTTCAATCTGATCAAATGACACTTGTCTACTAGGGATAATTTGATCCTAGTGTATTCACTTGGAGGACAAAATTAAATTAATGATTGCCTTATTGCCTAGCAGGATCTGATGTATAAAATGTTTCTGAAATAATTTTGTCTGTAGTGTTTCTGACACAAGGGCTGAGGAGGAAGCATGTGATAGCACTTACTCATATAGATTATATATATGAAGTAAAAACACATAGCCAGAACCGGTCTTTTTCTGAATATTGTTGCTCAGTTAATTTTTTCTTCTGCATAAGAAATCATCTCGAATGTTCTTATGTGATATGTAAAGTGGGGAAGGTGGAAGATAAACATATAACCCGTTGGATTCTCTTTTCCAATATCTAGATTAGATACTGTGCTGAAAGAGAAACCAAGAAAAAAGATGACATTCCAGAAGAAGACAAAGGAAATTTAAAACAATGTGAAATCAATTATGTGTATGTATGCTTTTCCTTTTAGACCTACAGATTTGACAGTGAAGTGATTCTCAAAGTGCTTTCAAAATAAATTACCTAATTAGCTGGGGATGGTGGTGCATGCCTGTAGGCCCAGCTACTAGGGAGGCTGAGACAGGAGGATTGTTTGAGCCCAGGAGTTCAAGGCTGCAGTAAGCTCTGATCACCACTGCATTCCAGCCTGGGTGACAGAGCAAGACCCTGTCTGAAAAAATGAAAACTGATGGAAAAGAAGAGGCAACACAATGTAGCCTCTAGGACAGAGCACTGAGCTAAATGCTTTTTTTTCTTGAGGGTTCAGTTTTCCTAATCATCCTAGCACATTATTAATATTTATTACTCTTCCTATGTAGATAAGTAATGTCCTAGAATTACAACACAGAAAAACAGAGATGTTTAGCTGTGAATGTACAAGTATAAATCAATTAAGTGCCAGATTTTGATAATCACCAGCCGCTCATTCAAGTCATATGTTCCAAAGTTACTCTTACCCTTTTTTTACATTACTTGATAAAGGCAATATTTAATTACACATTTCCTGTAAACTAGCTGGTAGAGTTCATACCTAAAGTCAGTAAATAATGTTAAGAATTTTTTTCCAGCTGAGCAAATGAATATGTGTGTAGTTGTAAGAAATCAAGAAGAGGTTATAAAATATAATCAGGATGTGGACTCTAAAACAGAATAACCTCTATGTCCTGTAACTTTTATCACTTGTAATAATACAGCATTCTCACCCTGTTAAATGGAAATTTAGAGCACCATTAAATTCTGGAATAATTAAAATTGCTATTTGGATTGAAAAAGCCCTTAGACAACATTTATTGAATATTAGGAAATAACTTTTATAAGATTAGAATCCATTTTTTATAGAAACCAAATTTAAAAGTATACATATTTTAATATAAGTGTTGTGGTAACACAGTAACCAAAATTGAGCAGATATTTTTAAAGCTTTTTATATTTATTAGCAGTTGAATATATATGGCATGTTTTACATAGATTAATTTTACTATTTTTCTTTGTTTTAACAGGAGAGCCAAATTGAAACCGACAGATACTGCAAATGACTGGGACTTTTGTTTCTGCCTTATCTTTTTGTGTTTTTTTCTGAATAAAATATTCAGAGGAAATGCTTTTACAGAGTTCTTGAGTTGTGAAATTGTTTTTTAGCTAGTAGCTAGTTTAACCAGGATTAAGCAAGTTTAATCAGGATTATTCATGGATGTACTTTTTAGCTAACTATAGTTTTTCATATGGAAATGAAACTTACAGTACACACTTAAAATACCACAGAATTTTTTTCTGGATTTCCTGTCCTGAAGCATGAAGTGTACTAGAAACCAATTCTTCCTGCGCTACTTGTGGAATCTTTCTTACTGGATCATAATCTTACTTTACTTTATACAATAGATGCTTAATCAGTGCCTTTAATAGGAAGTGAGAAACTCCCAATCCAATCAACAAGGCTTTGATTCTACCTCCTAAGTACTACCCAGATCACAATCCAAATATCAGAACTAGGGGGCTGGGCAGAGAGGAAAAATCATCTATTAGGGAGTGGGACAGAAAGTGGAAACATTACAAAGAAGCAAGTGGGCTCAGGACAGAGGCGAGAGTAGTACCGGGGAAAATCCCTACTGAGGACAGGTTTGCCACAGTGGATATGTATGTGATGCTTTTGTCCTCGTGGGCTGGAATGGAAGCTAATAAAGAAGTTCAGATGCTACGTGTTGCTTAGGTCTGCTTTGTTGAAGCCTGTCTCTTTCAGAGTTCCTAAACACAATATTCCCGTGGCATCTAATCCCAGTGAGAGCTCCAAATCCAGGCCGTGTATCAGATGCCACGGGAAATTCTGCCTCAGGACTGAGGTTGGTTCAAGCATCTGGATGACGTCAAAAGTCCACATTGTGTGCTGGCCTAACCTGAAAGACCCTATCTAGTTCTAGCCTTTAAATTCCTTCTGTCACGAAATCTAGAGTTACATGGCATCTGTACAAGCTAGTTAGCTGAGGCATGGGATCAGCCCTATAAAGGAGCTTTTGGAGCTTTTGTTGTAGGTCTGGCTTCAACTTGGCACTCCAGTTCCAATAGCTGGACTTTCTCTCATCGTGTGTTCTGATCCTTGGATTGGGAACAAAGTAACCACTCTGATCCCACAAAGCAGAGGTTCCGGTTCCCAACTGGTGACTATTTTGCCTCCCAGGGGACATTTTTGGTTTTCACAACTGGAATACGGTGTTAGAGGGTAGAGGCTAGGGATGCTGCAAAGCATGTGGCATAATCCTGTTCCGCCCAGAATGCTAACAGTGCCAAGGTTATGGAGCCTTCCCACCCAAGGGCTTGGTCTATTCCTTGCTTCTGTCATCTCCCTAACCCTTAAACACAACAGTTCAAATATATATGCATAAGCATCTCCTAGGGACCTGCACGTTTCCAATATCGACTACTGAGATCCATCCGTAGAGATGCAGGCTTAGGAGGTCTAGGATTGGGCTCAAAATTTGCATTTTAACAAGTACTCCAGGTCATTCTGAAGCAAGTGATACAAACCACACAATGAGGAACACCGCCTTCAAGAGACTGAATCTTGCTTCCCAACACTAGCTTGGTATCTGAGACCATCTGCCTGCTGACTGGCTTTCCTGTCACAAACATTCTGCATATAGGCACAGTGTGTTCCTGGACTCCATGTTAACGCGTTCACCCTCATGTTCCCTTAGTTCCTGTCCCCAGTCCAGCGAGCAGAACTACTAATTACAGATCTTGACAACAGGAGATACAGATTTAAAATAACTTGCCTGTTCCCGTGGACTTTATCCACTAGTGAAGGAGGACAAGTGGACCAGGGGAGAGGGTAGGTGGGGGCTCCTTCCCTATTCCTCCCATTCCACTTTATACAAACCCCAGCTAGACCACTGGGAGAGCAACGGAAGTTAAGAATGACTGCATCTAAATATTGTCATCTGGTCCACTCTTCTTCCATCTTGTACACAAGGATATGAGTTTTGTTTAAAGCACTACTGAAACCAAGAAAAACCCTGGCTTAGCAAGCCCCTGACGGATCAGTCTAGTAATCTTATCAAAACCAAGATTACCTAAAAGCACTAACCAAAGGAAAAGCTCCCTCACCCCAACCTATGACTGCTCACATTTTTCAGATTGAATCATTTCAATTGTATTTTAAGGTTCATTGACCCTTTACCACCTCCAAGCTGCTCCTCAACACAGCTGATTATTATTTTTTAATTTTGAAAACTTTCTCACTTCTAGAATTTCCACTTGAGCCTTTGTTATTATTGTAGTTTCTTCTACTCTGCTGTGATTTCCTATCCATTTATTTTAAGGGTTTTTGGGGTTTTGATTTTACTAAGAATTACAATAACTACTTTAAAAATCTACACTAATTCCAACATCTGGGTCATCTTGAGGTCAGTCGCTATTGATTGCCTTTTTCTTTGAATATGTTTCTTTATATGTTTGATATAACGGGATTGAATTCTGAAGATTGTAAAACTAGATTTTGTTTTGTTCCTCTGAAAATTTTGATAATTTTTTGTTGTATTTGTTGTATTTTGTTTGATTTTTTCTATTGTATACTTTACAATATATTTTCTTCGAATGATTTTGACATTTCTATTTCTCAAAATATTTATGTTTATGTTAACAATTATACAAAGTAGCTTGGTGAAGTGGCTCCCATCTGTAATTCCAGAATTTTAGAGGCCAAGGCAGGAGGGTCACTGGAGCCCAGGAGTTGGAAACCAGCCTAGACAACAGTGCAAGACACTGTCTCCACAAAAAATTATTAGGGTGGTGCAAAAAGTAATTGCGGGTTTTGCCATTACTTTCAATGGCAAAACCCACAATTACTCTTGCACCAACATGATAAAAAATAAGCTGGGTATGGTGGTGGTGTGTGCCTGTGGTCTCCGCTATTTGGGAAGTGAAGGCAGAGGTGGGAGGATTGCTTGAGCCCAGGAGTTCCAGACCAGCCTGAGACACTGTCTCTATGAGAAAAAAAAAATTAGCTGGGCCCACGTACCTGTGGTACTAGCTACTTCGGAGGCAAAGGCAGAGGTGCCAGAATCACTGGAGAACAGAAGCTCAAGGCTACAGGGCACTGTGATTGTGCCACTGCACTCCAGCCTGGGTGATGGAGCACGACCCTGACTCCAAATAATAATTATAATTACAAAAAGGAAAGACTTAGAACACCAGGTTAGGGTTAAGTATTATAAAATTTAGCTGACTTACTCTGTTCTCTATAAAACAGGTTGCCACAGAAAATATATCATGCCCAGTTAATTTTAAATTTCAGATAAACAAATACTTTTTTCAGTGTAAGTATATCCCATGCAATATTTGGGACATGCTTATACTAAAATATTATTCTCTGTTATCTGAAATTGAAATTTAACCGGGTATTACATAATTATAGCAGCCTGACCATAAAAGATATGTAGGCTGAGCAAAATTCTACTTTAAACTTCAAGCTTTATAATAAATGCATTATTAATCAAGAATTATTATTTACTGAGACCTGTGTAGATCCCCATATTTATCTTTTTAAATGTGGAACTAGGAAAGCTACATAAAGAACATTTATAGAAATAAATGACGGTTCTATAGAGCTGAAAAGAAAACTCTAGCTTTTATTTGTCTCCCCAAACTTAAGCTTTATTCTACATTTGAATAAACAATAAAATTACAGCTCAACTTTGGAAGCACAGATCATAATATAAAAATAAAGTAAAGATCCCAGAAACATTTAACAGGCAACAAATATTTCATATCATCTTACTATAGCAACTAAACATATAATAACTTAGAACGATCCAGTAATTATAAGTAAAGAATAAATCTCTTACAAAGCATAGCTATTCATATTATTGACCATCATGAGAGTAAATATTTTAAGTAAAACGCCATGAAAACTTTAAAGAAAGGAGTGAGTTGCAGACACAGTCATTCTTGGATTTCTTTCAACACCAGGCTTTCTTCCCTTTTGAACTGAACTGGGAGTTGAATATTTCCTCTCTTTGCCCCCTGACCCTCTAGTCTCTGAAGCATCTTTTGTACTAGAGGTGTGTGCAAAGACTTCCTGGAAATTTGGTTTTGTAAATTGTCCTGTTGTATCTTCTAGGCACTGCAGTGATACAGATGTAGAGCTGTTGCTCTTGCTTGTGTAAGTGTAACAATTTGATTCAAAAAAGGAAGTAAAAAGAAGAGAGTTGATTACATTTGGCTACTGACATTAATAATAATAAATAATAATTGTACTTGTAATATAGACATATGAATGTTTTAGTTCTAAGAATGGCTGTCCACATAAGAAAAGTATGTAAAAAGAATTAATGTCTATTATAATTACTTTAACCAAAGAAAAAGTATAATTTAAAGATGGCTGTTTATTGATCAAATTGCAGCAACTGGTGAAAGTAGATATTAGTCATACTTATTAAGTGACACACAGTGATACTGAAGGCACTTATTTCTCAAGAAACATCATTTTTTCACAACAAGAACATAATACATCCTAGACATGAAATGAAAATAAGCTTTAATTTTCACCACAGGAGGGCGACACTCAGAGAACTGAGGTGGTACAGATCCATTAGAGGACCATATCCATGAGTCTATCAGTCTCTAGGACAGAGCAAGAATTTTTAAAGAACCTCGGTGAAGTTTCCTTTTCAAAGAAATACAAAGATTAAAGCCTTTGAAACGTAAATTATTTTTCCAGTTATTACATTGAGGACAAACTTACAGTTGCAAAGTTAAGATTTTTATAACTATCCCTAAAACTGATTCTCAGTGACACCCTTGATCTACATATGTTAAGGAAAAAGGCAAGATGAAGATGTGTTAAATATTTTCCACTTTTTAAAAATCAGTTTCAATAAAAGGTATACCCAAATAATGGTTAATTAAATGACCATGAAAGTATGTTATAGCAGATGCCCACTCATCAACATGCCTTGAAATTAAAGGTTTATAAGGTGTATAAGGGCAGTTTTTGATGTTGCCATTACATTCACAAAAGTATCTGAGGCACGTACAGCAAGAAGTTCACTAAGTGCTTGCAAAATAACAAGCACAAAATTTTGTTGAATAAATAAATGAATACTTTTGTATAGCATCAGTTCAAAATCTCTGAGGTAAAAATGAAAATAATTTGAAAATATGCAAAACTGAAATTTCCCTCATACGGCTGCCAATTCGTACAAACAACAAGATGAATTTCAAAATGAAAACATGACAATAAAATCAAAGTTTCAAAATGGCTGGCCTTTTTTAGCAAAACCAATGTTCAAATAAAGGAATAAGACATCAAATGTTTTGAGAACCAAATTTTACTGCTGCTTTTCTAACACACTGTTGTTAACCTGAGCCCCCATCGTCTTACTGTCAATAACAGATTTTCATTATAAAATACAAGAAACAGGCCAGGTGCCTGTCAATAACAGATTTTCATCATCAAATACAAGAAAGAGGCAGGGCATGGTGGCTCACAACTGTAATCCCAACATTTTGGGAGGCTGAGGTGGGTGGATCACTTGAGGTCAGGAGTTTGAGACAAGCCTGGCCAACATGGTGAAACCTCATCTCTACTAAAAATACAAAAATTAGCTGGGTGGGGTAGCAGGTGCCTGTAATTCCAGCTAATCTGGAGGCTGAGGCAGGAGAATCACTTGAACCAGGGAGGTGGAGGTTGCAGTGAACTGAGATCGAGCCACTGTACTCAAGCCTGGGCGACAGAGCAAGACACTGCCTTAAAAAAAATAAATACACAACATTACAGAATCTCTCGGACACATTCAAAGTGGTGTGTATAGGGAAATTTATAGCACTAAATGCCTACAAGAAAAAGCAAGAATGTTCCAAAATTGACACCCTAACATCACAATTAAAAGAACTAGAAAAGCAAGAGCAAACACATTCAAAAGCTAGCAGAAGGCAAAAAATAACTAAAATCAGAGCAGAACTGAAGGAAATAGAGACACAAAAAACCATTCAAAAAATTAATGAATCCAGGAGGTGGTTTTTTGAAAGGATCAACAAAATTGATAGACCGCAAGCAAGACTAAAAAAGAAGAAAACAGAGAAGAATCAAATAGGCGCAATAAAAAATGATAAAGGGGATATCACCACCGATCCCACAGAAATACAAACTACCAACAGAGAATAATACAAACAGCTCTATGCAAATAAACTAGAAAATCTAGAAAAAATGGACAAATTCCTCGACACATACACTCTGCCAAGACTAAACCAGGAAGAAGTTGTGTCTCTGAATAGACCAATAACAGACTTTGGAATTGTGGCAATAATCAATAGCTTACCAATGAAAAAGAGTACAGGACCAGATGGATTCAGAGCCGAATTCTACCAGAGGTACAAGGAGGAACTGGTACCCTTCCTTCTGAAATTATTCCAATCAATAGAAAAAGAGTGAATCCTCTCTAATTCATTTTATGAGACCAGCATCATCCTGATACCAAAGCCGGACAGAGACACAAGCAAAAAAGAGAATTTTAGACTAATACCTTTGATGAACATTGATGTAAAAATCCTCAATAAAATACTGGCAAACCAAATCCAGCAGCACATCAAAAAGCTTATCCACCATGATCAAGTACGCTTCATTCCTGGGATGCAAGGATGGTTCAATATACGCAAATCAATAAATGTAATACAGCATAAAAACAGAACCAAAGACAAAAACCACATGATTATTTCAACCGATGCAGAAAAGACCTTTGACAAAATTCAACAACGCTTCATGCTAAAATTCTAAATCAGTTAGGTATTGATGGGACGTATCTCAAATTAATAAGAGCTATCTATGACAAACCCACAGCCAATATCATACTGAATGGGCAAAAACTGGAAGCATTCCCTTTGAAAACTGGCACAAGACAGGGATGCCCTCTCTCACCACTCCTATTCAACATAGTGTTGGAAATTCTGGCCAGGGCAATGAGGCAGGAGAAGGAAATCAAGGGTATTCAACTAGGAAAAGAGGAAGTCAAATTGTCCCTGTTTGCAGAGGACATGATTGTATATCTAGAAAAACCACGGTCTCAGCCCAAAATCTCCTTAATCTGATAAGCAACTTCAGCAAGGTCTCAGGATACGAAATCAATGTACAAAAATCACACGCATTCTCATACACCAATAACAGGCAAACAGAGAGCCAAATCATGAGTGAACTCCCATTCACAATTGCTTCAAAGCGTATAAAATACCTAGGAATCCAAATTACAAGGGATGTGAAGGACCTCTTCAAGAAGAACTACAAACCACTGTTCAATGAAATAAAAGAGGATACAAAGAAATGGAAGAATATTCCATGCTCGTGGGTAGGAAGAATCAATATCGTGAAAATGGCCATACTGCCCAAGGTAATTTAGAGATTCAATGCCATCCCCATCAAGCTACCAATGACTTTCTTCACAGAATTGGAAAAAACTACTTTCAAGTTCATATGGAACCAAAAAAGAGCCTGCATTGCCAAGTCAATCCTAAGCCAAAAGAGCAAAGCTGGAGGCATCATGCTACCTGACTTCAAACTATACTACAAGGCTACAGTAACCAAAACAGCATGGTACTGGTACCAAAATAGAGATATAGATCAATGGAACAGAACAGAGCCCTCAGAAATAATGCCACATATCTACAATTATCTGATCTTTGACAAACCTGAGAAAAACAAGCAATGGGGAAAGGATTCCCTATTCAATAAATGGTGCTGGGAACACCTACTAGCCATATGTAGAAAGCTGAAATTGGATCCCTTCCTTACACCTTATACAAAAATTAATTCAAGATGAATTAAAGACCTAAACGTTAGACCTAAAACCATAAAAACCCTAGAAGAAAACCTAGGCATTACCATTCAGGACATAGGCATGGGCAAGGACTTCATGTCTAAAACACCAGAAGCAATGGCAACAAAAGCCAAAATTGACAAATGGGATCTCATTAAACTAAAGAGCTTCTGCACGGCAAAAGAAACTACCATCAGAGTGAACAGGCAACCTACAAAATGGGAGAAAATTTTTGCAACCTACTCATCTGACAAAGGGCCAATATCAAGAATCTACAATGAACTCCAACAAATTTACAAGAAAAAAACAAACAACCCCATCAAAAAGTGAGCAAAGGACATGAACAGACACTTCTCAAAAGAAGACATTTATGTAGCCAAAAATATATGTAAAAATGCTAACCATCACTGGCCATCAGAGATATGCAAATCAAAACCACAATGAAATACCATCTCACACCAGTTAGAATGGTGATCATTAAAATGTCAGGAAACAACAGGTGCTGGAGAGGATGTGGAGAAATAGGAACACTTTTCCACTGTTGGTGGGACTGTAAAGTAGTTCAACCATTGTCAAAGTCAGTGTGGCGATTCCTCAGGGATCTAGAACTAGAAACACCATTTGACCCAGCTGTCCCATTACTGGGTATATACCCAAAGGACTATAAATCATGCTGTTATAAAGACACATGCACACGTATGTTTGTTGTGACACTATCCACAATAGCAAAGACTTGGAACCAACCCAAATGTCCAACAATGATAGACTGGATTAAGAAAATGTGACACATATACGCCATGGAATACTATGTGATGAGTTCATGTCCTTTGTAGGGACATGGGTGAAGTTGGAAATCATCATTCTCAGTAAACTATTGCAAGAACAAAAAACCAAACACCGTATATTCTCACTTATAAGTGGGAATTGAACAACGAGAACACATGGACACAGGAAGGGGAACATCACACTCTGGGGCCTGCTGTGGGGTGGGGATGGGGGGAGGGTTAGCTTTAGGAGATATACCTAATGCTAAATGGCACATGTATACATATGTAACTATCCTGCACAATGTGCACATGTACCCTAAAACTTAAAGTATAATAATAATAAAATTAAAAAAGACCTGTGTATATTGATTATTTATCAGTGTGTATGTTACTATGCAAAATTATATTACTTTTAGTAACTTAGATTATGTAAATATGTATTTTATTTTAGGCAGTAGCAAATATTAACACATTTTTTAATGTACAGCTTAGATAATAGTTGATTACAATTAATTAATATTAGCTGCTTACAACACTTATGCAAACAGAAATTCTAAATCTAAATTTGTATTAACTTTGAAAATTTTAAACTATTTTCTACAAAGTTTTTAAATTACAAACAATAAAATAGAAACTTTATAAAAAAAGAAATGCTATGAGAAATAGTTATATTTTGATTCCTTAATTTTCCTGAATATTTGTACTTGGAGCTTCACCGTTAGTAATTCCAATAGGCTACACAAATTTTCTCTTCAGTAAAATGGCCAAACAGAAGGCATTCAATTTTAAAATATATGATGCAATTTTATTACCTTTTTTTCTGTATAAATGACACAAAATTTAGACCAATAAAAACAGAATTTCTTCCTTGAAATTTCAAGAGTTGAGCTGAGCTGGGAAGAGCTAAACTGCTTGATATCAGAGTTGGAAATTAAAGCAAGTGGCCCACATCAAAGTAATAGTTAAGCCTTTTTGTCTTCCTTTCTGTGATTGTGGTAAGCAACAGGCAAAATCAGATGAAGCACCGACTCCTCATTGTTCCATTTTTTCCTTATGGAAAAGCACCAGGAAAGGGTCAGATGGATCAGCACAAACATGGCACTGTCTCACTGCCGAGGTGGCCCCCTCATTAAAAACAGGCCTGCAATGTTGTGAAAAAGGGGGCAGGAGTGCGTAGAGGAGAATGTATGATATGAGCAAGAGTAAAAAGCATGGGGTATTAATAATAATGTATAAAAATTATTATCAAAGTTCCATTTCTTCTTCAGAAACAGGGATCTGAACAAAAGTTTCTGAAGAAGGCCTCGACCAAAAGCCCCTCAGCAAGGTGCCCCTGAATCTAGATGCCTGGACTGGGAATGAAAAGCTACATGCGAGCCTCAGTGGCCAAGATGGCCGGTATTGTTTATTTCAACCCCTCAGAGACTGCAAAGCACTGACATTTATATAGTTCTCCTAAATGCACATGTCAGCAGGAGTGTGACAACCAATGATATCAAAGATATAATGTGGGTATCAGAATTTCTGGCAAAAAATTAGATAATCTTATCTTTTCAAACTCAAATAACCATATATGCAGAGAAACTTCAAAGGCAGGTACCACCACAAATAATTTTTCAGAAAAGAATAAAGAAGCACAGCTGTAGAAAAAAAATTAGACTAGAAGTTGATGCTACCTTTCGGAATTGCTAATAATGGAAGCACAGGTTGTTAGAATTGAACATGTCTGATTGGTGAATATAATGTCACAGCAGCATAGATGCAGGAGTATTTGGATCTGAATATGCTATCTAAAGGTAGAATCATTACATTTTCAAAAGTTTAGAAAAAATAGGTTAGAGTAGTTAGTGGAGGTGGTATTTCTCCTCTTTGGTTGATTTGGGAATTAACACCAATCCTCATATAAGTTTCTGGTTCATATGTACACCCTGTGTTTTAATCAGGACAATTTAGATAAATACATTGACTCAATCATTTCAGGTGTCTGCAAAGGGAATATTGTTCACATTACAGATATCTTTTCACTGGAATAAAATACCTCGACCAAGAGTCTTCAATGACCCCATCACTTGAGGTCAGTCATTTATAATAAAATGAAATCTACCATTCTTTTTAAAATATACCAAGTAAAAGTCATCAAGACCAAAGTTATTCAGAAACAAAATACTAATCCAAACACGGCTGTACAATTAGCTCTTAATAAATCCCCAAACTGCCTATATAGTGTAGAAATAATATAAGTAGTTATAATGATTAAATATAGTAGAGGAAAAGTTTAAAAGTAAGAAAAAAATAAAGTATATAATGACAATAATTAGGTAAAAATGTTAGATGTAAAAAAATTTTCAAAGTAAAGGATACAATAAATAGAAAAATTGCATAAATGAAAAAAGGAATTATGAATTAGAATGTAGGGTGAAGTGAATATTTAGAAGTCCGTATAGGGTTAAAACAAATAAACAATATGAAAAATTGAAATACATAAAAATCTAGAATAAGTCATGTAGTTTAAGTCCCAGTTTAAATAAATAAAATGGAGTGAATGTCAAATAGGGAATAAAAATATATAATTATTAAAATAATTAATTATAATAGCTTAAAGGCATAACTATTAAAAGAAATACAATAGTTAAAAGCATAATACCAAAATAGAGAAAATTACATAAAGCCTTCTAAGATAAAATTCGAATTAATTATAAAGCAATGAAAACAAACCTATTTCTCAATATGTGAATAAGATCAAGAATCCAGTAGATTAAGGTCTTCAAAGCTCTGAGGGAAAGACATGTAAATTTAAAATTACATATATTTCAAAAGTTATTTTCAGGATTGAGGAAAAATGTTTCTTAATACAAAAAAGCAACGTAAACTGAGTATATTTACCTCAGTAAAATGCATTTGAAATTTGCTGAAAATTTAGATTATGAAGAAAAATACTCTTCCTGAGAACAAATATTGAGATAAAATAAGTGTACAGACATCCAAATAGATTGAAACTATATTAACACTGTGTCAAACTATACACAATGTGTGATATATCCATATGAAGCACATTTATGGAGGAATAAAAGAAAATGTTATCCCAAGTGTTACATTAAATAAAAGAGTAAATTTGGTAATAAATGTGTAAATAAGAAAAATAATTCTTGCCCAGGTTACATTAGATTTAGCTTTAGTGGGGTAGAGCCAGTCACTACTAATACAGAAGTTGAGAATCCATGAAAGGAAGAAAATACATAGTGTATAACTAAAATGAGTGAGTTTGAAATTCACCAACCAGTACGTTCTGGGATTAATGGCAATGGCTTGTAGTATGCTCGAAAAGCAGGTGGTGCATGGGAAGAAGCTGCTCATTATCATGTTAAGATAGACAGTAGGCTTCTATTTGAGGCCACTCTAGAGACCATCTTGCCAATCTATGTCTGTAGAGAACAAGTTTGTCATGGTAGGAGCATCACTATGTAGATGAAGGCCTAGTTACGGATGCTCTGGTCACAGGACCTGGGCCTGCAACCCAAAAAGCAGGCAAAAATCCAGAAGACAGGAAGGAACATGACAGAGATTCCAATTCTATGGAATAAAAAGCACTTTTATGGCACTATTATTTGAAGATGTGTCCTTTATCAGAAAAGTAAATGCATATCTGGAAAAACAAACAGGACAACAAAGTCTCTTCTTAGAAAATCTCTGTGATTATGTCAACCAAGACCACCACTCTCCTCAGTGCCGACCATCATGGTTACCTCAATCAAAAAGTCCTGAGTCATCCCTAGCAACCCCATGTGAACCATCCTCCTAGCCTGCTCTTTCCTTCACTTCCCATAAACATCAGATATGCAATGATGCCACTGAAGCCCCCTCCTTTTGTGCTTTTATTATCTTCACATTTCCTGAACAGTTATAAGTGCCATGTGTCCTGGAAGGTTTTAGTTTATTTTTATATCTTCTGTTAAATTACACAAGATCATGGACAATGACATATGAACATTTGTATCTGCACACTTGTTACAGTGTTAGGTTAAGTTTTATAAAAAGGTGAATGACTGGAGATAAGTAGACAATCCATGGGTCATTTTTTTTCACTCTACGAATTAATATGAGGTGGAGAGAATTTGTAATGTGTAATTGACCAAAGTTTCTTCATCAAGCATTTTAATAAGAGCAGTAATCTCTTTATGAGGATAGAGCACTCCTGACCTAAACACATCCCGAAAGACCACACCTCCCAATACTGCTGCTTTGGGGATTAATTTTAAACATAAAGTTTTAAGGGAAACAAAAACATGAAAACCATGCCTCATGTCCCCAATTCATTTTTAATTCCACACAAAATACAATCATTCCATCTAGTAGACTCTATAATTCTAAACTCACTCCAGAATCAACTTTAAAATCTAACTTCTAAGTCTTGTCCAAACCTCATATGGGTGAAAGTCAAGGTATAATTCATTCTAATGCAAGATTTTCTTTAGCTGTGGATCTAAGAAATGTAACATGTTATGTGTTTTTGAAATACAAAGGTGGGAAAGGCAAAGGACAGACATTGCTGTTTCAAAAGGGAGAAATAGGCAAGAAGAAATAAATAACAAGTCCCAAGTGTGTTATTAAAAAAAAAAAGACAGGCCATGCACCGTATCTCATACCTGTAGTCCCAGCAGTTTGGGAGGCCAAGGCAGGTGGATCACTTGAGGTCAAGAGTTCAAATCCACCTGGCAATATAGTGAAATCCCGTCTCTACTAAAAAAAATACAAAAATACAAAAATTAGCCAAGCCTGGTAGCACTCACTTTTGGTCCCAGCTACTTGTGAGGCTGAGGCAAGAGAATCACTCTAGCCCAGGTGGCAGAGTTTGCAATGAGCTAAGAACACACCACTGAACTCTAGTCTGGGCAACAGACTGAGAATCCATCTCAAAATAAATAAATAAACAAAATTAACGGACAAAAACTGCTCAAATTTGAAAAAAGAAATGGACAAACACACTCAAGAACTTTAGTGGACTTTGACCAGCATAAATTTAAAGAAAACCAAAGTGAGACACAATATCAAACTGTTAAATATCTCATTGAAAAAACTTCAAAAATTTCAAGAGAAAAAAGATTAAACACATACAATTTAGGCCTGCTAATACTATCAACAAATGTATTTAAAGATATTTTGCAGTTCAGAGTGTGGGATGACATATTCAAGTTCAAAAAAAAAAGAGAAAAATTACCAACCAAGAACATTATATATGGGAAAACTCTCATTGAAACATGAAGGTGAAATTAAGATTTTTTTCAGATAAACTAAAGCCAAAGGAGTTTATTACCACTAGGATTGTTCTTCAAGAAATGCCAGAAAGTCTTTTGAAATTAAAAAATGAGAATACCAAAAAGCCATACAATAGTATAAAACTCCACTGTAAAACAAATATATAGAGAAATATAGCATCCTGTATTATTGTGATGTTGGTAAGTAATTTTAATTCCCTTATGGAATTTGACACAAAATACACAAAAATATTTTATATGTATGTTAAAGAATACATCATATAAAAAGGCCTAATTTGTGACATCAAGAACAACGTGTGTGTTGGGAAAGACAGTCATGTGAAAGACTGGAGTTTTTATATGCTACTGGAGATAACATCAGATTAAACTAGATTGTTATAACTTTGAGACGTTTCATGTAATCTGTAATCACAAAGATAATACCTGTAGAATGCATACAAAAGAAAAATAAATAAAAACATATTAGTATAAAAATTAATTAGACAAAAAGAAAGACAGCAAGAAATAAAATAAATAAATAAAAGAACTAAAAAAGAAACACAATACTATTAACAAAATGGCGGTAGTAACTCCTTAACTGCAAATAATAACCTTATAGGTAACAATGTTAAATTCTCCAATAACAGACACAAGGTCACTGAAAAAATAAAAATATAAAATCAAATAAATTCTGTTTATAAACTGTTTATAAAACTAAAAATATAAAATCAAATAAATTCTGTTTATTTAAGCATAAACATGGATTGAAAATGCAGGGATGGAAAATTATATTCTATATGGTAACCAAATCATCCTAAATAGCAACCAAACTATAAAAAAGTTGGTCACACTTACATTAGATGATTAGACTTTAAGCAAAAAACTGTCATAAAGACAAACAAGGACATTATATAATAGAAATAAATCTCCAAGAAGATATCATAATTAAAATGTGCACATGTATCAGCAACTATTCCATACACATAACACAAATAATTACAGAATTTAAAGGAGAAATAGCCTGAGTACAGTGAATCACGCATGCTTGTAATCCCTTCCTCTTGGCGGGGGCTGAGGCAGGAGGATGGCTTGAGCCCAGGAGTTGAGACTAACCTGGACAAGATAGCAACACTTCGTCTGTGTAAAAAACAAAATTATAAATAAAAACAAAGGGAGGAATAGAGACCACCACCAAAATGATAGGAGATTTTAATAACGGAGAGGACAACCTGGCAGACCAAATGAAGACAGAGGATTGAGCAGGGAGTGATTCAACCAAATCCAGCAGACTTTTAGAAAGGGTCTTCTCAACAACAGAATGAACGTGCTTCTGCTGCGCACATGGAACATTCTTCAGACTATATCACAAATCGGACCACAAAGAAATCCATTCAAGAAAATTAAAATCATACAAAATATCATTTACAACTAACATGGAATGGAACAAGAAGTGAACACAAGAAGAAAAATTTAAAAATTTGCAAATACATAAAAATCAAGTAACATGCTCCTAAACAACATTATGGGTTAAAGAAGAAATCACAGTGAAAATTTCAACATAACTGGAGACAAAGCATAACACAATTATTGAATGCATCTAAAGCTTGTATTCAATTGTAGTAGTAAATGTGTACATTAAAAAAATCTATCTAAATCAACGAGTAAATGTAACCAAACATAAGTAAAGAATAAAAATTTCAGCAGTTATAAATAAATAACAATTAAAAGCCATAGAAAAATCAATTAAAGTTTGGTTTTATTGAAAAGATTAAGAAAACTGACAGATTAAAAGAAAAAAGAAGATATCTCAAATAATTAAATTCAGAAATAAAAGAGGAGCTATTACTACTGATGCCACAAAAGTAGGAAAAGAAGAGATTATAACAGTTTAATTCCAAGTATATGCCAAAAAAGTGATAAGCTAAGAGATATAGACAAATGTCTAGTAATATAGATTATACTAAAAATAAAGCATAAAAAGATCTGAATAGGCATATAAGTAGTAACAACAACCTCCCTTCAAAAAGCCCAGGCACGGATCACTTCATTAAATTATTTTTTTCAAAATGTTAAAGCAGGGTTAACACCAACCCTTCTTAAACTACTCCAGAAAAATGAAAAAGAGAAAACAATTTCCAACTTATTTTATGAGCCCAGCATTAACACAACACCGAACCCCAAAAAGACACTAAGGAAAAAAAAATACAACTACAAATCAATTTTCCTTTTGACTATTGATGTAAAAATTCTCCTCAGAACATTAGAACACCAAATTCAATCACATATTATAAGGATTATACACCGTAATGAAGAAGGAGTTATCTCTCCAATGTAAGTATTGTTCAACACATGTAAATCAATCTAATAGTTTTTTATTTTTTTCTTATACTTTAAGTTCTAGGGTACATGTGGACAACGTGCGGGTTTGTTACATAGGTTTACATGTGCCATGTTGTTTTGCTGCACCCATCAACTCATCATTTATATGAGATATTTCTCCTACTGCTATCTCTCCTCTAGCCCTTCCAGCCACTGACAGGCCCAGTTGTGTGATGTTACCTGCCTTGTGTCCAAGTGTTCTCATTGGTAAATTCCCACCTATGAGTGAGAACATGTGGTGTTTGGTTATCTGACCTTGTGATAGTTTGCTGAAAATGATGGATTCCGGCTTCATCCAAGTCCCCGCAAAGGACAAAAACTCATCCGTTTTCATGGCTGTGTACTATTCCATGGTAGATACTTGCTGAATTTTCTTAATCAGTTCTATCATTGATGGACATTTGGGTTGTTTCCAAGTCTTTGCTATTGTGAATAGTGCTGCAATACACATACGTGTGCATGTCTTTATAGTGTTCCAAATATCCACTTGCAGATTCTACAAAAGGAGTGTTTCCAAACTGTTCTATTAAAAGGAATGCTCAAGTCTATGAGTTGAATGCACTCATCGCAGAGAAGTTTCTGAGAATGCCTCTGTCTAGTTTTTAGGTGAAGATATCCCTTTTCCCAGCATAGGCCTCAAAGCTATCCAAATATCCACTTGCAGATTCTACAAAAAGAGTGTTTCAAAACTGCTCCTTCAAAACGAACGTTCAAGTCTGTGAGTTGAATGCACTCGTCACAAAGAAGTTTCTGAGAATGCTTCTGTCTTGTTGTTATGTGAAGATATAGCCTTTTCCATCATTGGTCCCAAAGCGCTCGAAATAAACACTTGCAGATTCTACAAAAAGAGGGTTTCAAAACTATTCTATCAAAAGGAATGTTCAAGTCTGTGAGTTGAATGAACTCATCACACAGAAGTTTCTGAGAATGCTTCTGTCTAGTTTTTAGGTGAAGATAATCCTTTTCCCAGCATAGGCCTCAAAGCGCTCCAAATATCCACTTGCAGATTCTACAAAAAGAGGGTTTGAAAACTGATCTGTCAAAAGGAACGTTCAAGCCTGTGAGTTGAATGCACTCATCACACAGAAGTTTCTGAAAAATCTGCTGTCTAGTTTTTAGGTGAAGATATTTCATTTCCCAGCATAGGCCTCAAAGCGCTCCAAATATCCACTTGCATATTCTACAAACAGAGTGATTCAAAACTGCTCTTTCAAAAGGAACGTTCAAGTCTGTGAGTTGAATGCACTCATCGCAAAGAAGTTTCTGAGAATGCTTCTGTCTAGTTGTTATGTGAGGATATTTCCTTTTCCAGCATATGCCTCAAAGCCCTCCGAATAAACAGTTGCAGATTCTATAAAAGGAGTGTTTCCAAATTGTTGTATCAAAAGGAACGTTCAAGTCTGTGAGTTGAAAGCTCTTATCATGAAGAAGTTTCTGAGAATCCTTCTGTCTAGTTGTTATGTGAAGATATTTCCTTTTCCACCATAGGCCTCAAAGCCCTCCAAATAAACACTTGCAGATTTTTCAAAAGCAGTGTTACAAAACTGTTATATCAAAAGGAACGTTCGTGTCTGTGAGTTGAATGCACTAATCACACAGAAGTTTCTGAGAATGCTTCTGTCTAGTTCTTATGTGAAGATATTTCCTTTTCCAGCATAGACCTGAGAGCGCTCCAAATATCCACTTGCAGATTTTACCAAAAGAGTGTTTCAAAACTGCTCTTTCAAGAGTAACGTTCAAGTCTGTGAGTTGAACTCACTCCTCAGAAAGAGGTTTCTGAGAATGGTTCTATCTAGTTTTCATCTGCATGTATTTCCTTTTCCACTAGATGCCGCAGTCGCTCCAAATATCCTCTTGCAGAAATTACAAAAAGAGTGTTTCCAAACTACTCTATGAAAAGTCAGTTTCAACTCCGTGAGTTGAATGCACGCATCGCAAAGAAGTTTCTGAGAATGCTTCTGTCTAGTTTTTAGCTGAAGATATTTCATTTCCCAGCATAGGCTTCAAGGCGCTCCAAATATCCACTTGCAGATTGTACAAAAAGAGTGTTTCAAAACTCTTCTTTCAAAAGGAAGGTTCACGTCTGTGAGTTGAATGCACTCATCACACAGTAGTTTCTGAGAATCCTTCTGTCTAGCTTGTAGGTGAAGGTATTTCATTTCCCAGCATAGGCCTCACAGCGCTCCAAATATACACTAGCAGATTCTACAAAAAGAGTGTTTCAAAACTGCTCTTTCAAAAGAAAGGTTCAAGTCTGTGAGTTGAATGCACTCATCACAAAGAAGTTTCTGACAATGCTTCTGTCTAGTTTTTATGTGAAGATATTTCCTTTTCCAGCTTTGGCCTCAAACAGCTCCAAATATCCACTTGCAGATTCTGCAAAAAGAGAGTTTCAAAACTCTTCTATCAAAAAGAACGTTCAACACCGCGAGTTCAATGCAGTCATCACAAACAAGCTTCTGAGAGTGCTTCTGTCTAGTTTTTATGTGAAGATATTTAATTTTCCAGCATAGGCCTCCAAGCGCTCCAAATAAACACTTGCAGATTCTACAAAAGGGGTGTTTCCAAACTGTTCTATGAAAGGGAACGCTCAAGTCGGTGAGTTGAATGCACTCATCACACAGAAGTTTCTGAGAATGCTTCTGTCTAGTTTTTAGGTTAAGATATTCCCTTTCCCAGCATAGGCCTCAAAGCTCTCCAAATATCCACTTGCAGATTCCACAAAAAGGGTGTTTCAAAACTGCTCTTTCAAAACGAACTTTCAAGTCCGTGAGTTGAATGCACTCAATGCAAAGAAGTTTCTGAGAATGTTTGTGTCTAGTTGTTATGTGAAGATATTTCCATTTCCAGCATAGGCCTCAAGGTTCTCTAAATAAACACTTGCAGATTCTACAAAAAGAGAGTTTCCAAACTCTTCTATCAAAAAGAAGGTTCAACATTGTGAAATGAATGCATTCATCACAAACAAGCTTCTGAGAATGCTTCTGTCTAGTTTTTATGTGAAGATATTTCCTTTTCCTGCATAGGCCCCAAAGCGCTCGAAATAAACACTTGCAGATTCTACAAAAGGAGTGTTTCCAAAGTGCTCTATGAAAAGGAATGCTCAAGTCTGTGAGTTGAATGCACCCATCACACAGAAGTTTCTGAGAATGCTTCTGTCTAGTTTTTAGTTGAAGATATTCCTTTTCCCAGCGTAGGCCTCAAAGCGCTCCAAATATCCACTTGCAGATTCTACAAAAAGAGTGTTTCAAAACTGCTCTTTCAAAAGGAACGTTCATGTCTGTGAGTTGAATGCAGTCATCACACAGAAGTTTCTGAGAATGCTTCTGTCTAGTTTTTAGGTTAAGATATTCCTTTTCCCAGCATAGGCCTCAAAGCTCTCCAAATATCCACTTGAAGATTCTACAAACAGAGTGTTTCAAAACTGCTCTTTCAAAAGGAACTTTCAAGTCTGTGAGTTGAAAGCTCTCATCATGAAGAAGTTTCTGAGAATGCTTCTGTCTAGTTCTTATGTGATGATATTTCCTTTTCCAGCATAGGCCTCAAAGCCCTCCAAATAAACACTTGCACATTTTACAAAAGGAGTGTTACAAAACTGCTATATCAAAAGGAACGTTCGTGTCTGTGAGTTGAATGCACTAATCACACAGAAGTTTCTGAGAATGCTTCTGTCTAGTTCTTATGTGACGATATTTCCTTTTCCAGCATAGACCTGAGAGCGCTCCAAATATCCACTTGCAGATTCTACAAAAAGAGTGTTTCAAAACTGCTCTTTCAAGTGGAAAGTTCAAGTCTGTTTGTTGAACTCACTCCTCAGAAAGAGGTTTCTGAGAATGGTTCTATCTAGTTTTCATCTGCATGTATTACCTTTTCCACTAGATGCCGTAGTCGCTCCAAATATCCTCTTGCAGAAATTACAAAAAGTGTGTTTCCAAATTACTCTATCAAAAGTCAGTTTCAACTCTGTGAGTTGAATGCACGCATCGCAAAGAAGTTTCTGAGAATGCTTCTGTCTAGTTTTTAGTTGAAGATATTTCATTTCCCAGCCTAGGCTTCAAGGCGCTCCAAATATCCACATGCATATTGTACAAAAAGAGTGTTTCAAAACTCCTCTCCCAAAAGGAAGGTTCAAGTATGTGAGTTGAATGCACTCATCACACAGTAGTTTCTGAGAATACTTCTGTCTAGTTTGTAAGTGAAGATATTTCATTTCCCAGCATAGGCCTCACTGCGCTCCAAATATCCACTAGCAGATTCTACAAAAAGAGTGTTTCAAAACTGCTCTTTCAAAAGAAAGGTTCAAGTCTGTGAGTTGAATGCACTCATCACAAAGAAGTTTCTGAGAATTCTTCTGTCTAGTTTTTATCAGAAGATATTTCGTTTTCCAGGATTGGCCACAAACAGCTCCAAATATCCACTTGCAGATTCTACAAAAAGAGAGTTTCAAAACTCTTCTATCAAAAAGAAGGTTTAACTCCATGAGTAGAATAAAGTCATCACAAACAAGATTCTGAGAATGCTTCAGTGTAGTTCTCATGTGAAGATATTTCCTTTTCCAGCATAGGCCTCAATGCTCTCCAAATAAACACTTGCAGATTCTACAAAAGGAGTGTTTCCAAACTCTTCTATGAAAAGAAACGCTGAAGTCTGTGAGTTGAATGCAGTCATCACACAGAAGTTTCTGAGAATGCTTCTGTCTAGTTTTTAGTTGAAGATATTCCTTTTCCCAGCATAGGCCTCAAAGCTCTCCAAATATCCACTTGCAGATTCTACAAAAAGAATGTTTCAAAACTGCTCTTTGAAAACGAACGTTCAAGTCTGTGAGTTGAATGCACTCATCACAAAGAAGTTTCTGAGAATGATTGTGTCTAGTTGTTATGTGAAGATATTTCCGTTTCCAGCATAGGCCTCAAAGCGCTCGAAATAAACACTTGCAGATTCTACAAAAAGAGTGTTTCACAACTGCTCTTTCAAAAGGAACGTTCAAGTCGGTGAGTTGAATGCACTAGTCACAAAGAAGTTTCTGAGAATGCTTCTGTCTAGTTGTTATGTGAAGATATTCCCTTTTTCAGCATAGGCCCCAAAGCGCTCGAAGTAAACACTTGCAGATTCCACAAAAGGAGTGTGTCAAAACTGTTCTATCAAAAGGAACGTTCAAGTCTGTGAGTTGAATGCACTCATCACACAGAAGTTTCTGAGAATGCTTCTGTCTAGTTTTTAGGTGAAGATATTTCATTTCCCAGCACAGGACTCAATGCGCTCCAAATATACACTAGCAGATTCTACAAAAAGAGTGTTTCAAAACTGCTTTTTCAAAAGAAAGGTTCAAGTCTGTGAGTTGAATGCACTCATCACAAAGAAGTTTCTGAGAATGCTTTTGTCTAGTTTTTATGTGAAGATATTCCCTTTTCCAGAATTGGCCTCAAACAGCTCTAAATATCCACTTGCAGATTCTACAAAAAGAGAGTTTCAAAACTCTTCTATCGAAAAGAAGGTTCAACTCTGTGAGTAGAATGCAGTCATCATGAACAAGATTCTGAGAATCCTTCTGTCTAGTTTTTATGTGAAGATATTTCCTTTTCCAGCATAGGCCTCAAAGCTCTCCAAATAAACACTTGCAGATTCTACAAAAGGAGTGTTTCCAAACTGTTATATGAAAAGGAATGCTCCAGTCTGTGAGTTGAATGCACTCATCACAGAGAAGTTTCTGAGAATGCTTCTGTCTAGTTTTTATTTGAAGATATTCCTTTTCCCAGCATAGGCCACAAAGCGCTCCAAATATCCACTTGCAGATTCTACAAAAAGAATGCTTCAAAACTGCTCTTTCAAAAGGAACGTTCAAGTCTGTGAGTTGGATGCACTCATCATACAGAAGTTTCTGAGAATACTTCTGTCTAGTTTTTAGGTGAAGATATTTCATTTCCCAGTGTAGGCCTCAAAGCGTTCCAAATATCCACTTGCAGATTCTTCAAACAGAGTGTTTCAATACTGCTCTTTCAAAAGGAACGTTCAAGTCTGTGAATTGAATGCACTTATCGCAAAGAAGTTTCTGAGAATGCTTCTGTCTAGTTGTTATGTGAAGATATTTCCTTTTCCAGCATAGGCCCCAAAGCGCTCTGAATAAACAGTTGCAGATTCTATAAAAGGAGTGTTTCCAAGCTGTTGTATCAAAAGGAACGTTCAAGTCTGTGAGTTGAAAGTTCTCATCATGAAGAAGTTTCTGAGAATGCTTCTGTCTAGTTCTTATGTGAAGATATTTCCTTTTCCAGCATAGACCTGAGAGCGCTCCAAATATCCACTTGCAGATTCTACAAAAAGAGTGTTTCAAAACTGCTGTTTCAAAAGGAACGTTCAAGTCTGTGAGTTGAATGCACTCAACGCAAAGAAGTTTCTGAGAATGTTTGCGTCTAGTTGTTATGTGAAGATAATTGCATTTCCAGGGTAGACCTCAAAGCCCTTTAAATAAACACTTGCAGATTCTACAAAAAGAGTGTTTCAAAACTGCTCTTTCAAAAGGAATGTGCAAGTGTGTGAGTTGAATACACTCATCACAAAGAAGTTTCTGAGAATGCTTCTGCCTAGTTTTTATGTGAAGATATTTCCTTTTCCATCATTGGCCTCAAACAGCTCCACATATCCACTTGCAGATTCTACAAAAAGAGAGTTTCCAAACTCTTCTATCAAAAAGAAGGTTCAACACTGTGAATTGAATGTAGTCATCACAAACAAGCTTCTGAGAATGCTTCTGTCTAGTTTTTATGTGAAGATATTTCCTTTTCCAGCTTTGGCTTCAAACAGCTCCAAATATCCACTTGCAGATTCTACAAAAAGAGAGTTTCAAAACTCTTCCATCGAAAAGAAGGTTCAACACCGTGAGTTGAATGCAGTCATCACAAACAAGCTTCTGAGAATGCTTCTGTCTAGTTTTTATGTGAAGATATTTCCTTTTGCAGCATAGGCCTCCAAGTGCTCCAAATAAACACTTGCAGATTGCACAATACGGGTGTTTCCAAACTGTTCTATTAAAGGTAACGCTCAAGTCTGTGAGTTGAATGCACTCATCAAACAGAAGTTTCTTAGAATGCTTCTGTCTAGTCTTTAGGTTCAGTTATTCCTTTTCCCAGCAAAGACTTCAAAGCTCTCCAAATATCCACTTGCAGATTCTACAAAAAGAGTGATTCAAAACTGCTCTTTCAAAAGGAACGTTCAAGTCTGTGAGTTGAATGCACTCAACGCAAAGAGGTTTCTGAGAATGTTTGGGTCTAGTTGTTATGTGAAGATATTTCCATTTCCAGCATAGGCCTCAAAGCCCTCTAAATAAACACTTGCAGATTCTACAAAAAGAGTGTTTCAAAACTGCTCTTTCAAAAGGAATGTTCAAGTCTGTGAGTTGAATGCACTCATCACAAAGAAGTTTCTGAGAATGCTTCTGTCTAGTTTTTATGTGAAGATCTTTCCTTTTCCAGCATTGGCCTCAAACAGCTCCAAATATCCACTTGCAGATTCTACAAAAAGAGAGTTTCCAAACTCTTCTATCAAAAAGCAGGTTCAACACTGTGAATTGAATGCAGTCATCACAAACAAGCTTCTGAGAATGCTTCTGTCTAGTTTTTATGTGAAGATATTTCCTTTTCCAGCTTTGGCCTCAAACAGCTCCAAATATCCACTTGCGGATTCTACAAAAAGTGAGTTTCAAAACTCTTCTATCAAAAATAAGGTTCAACACCGTGAGTTGAATGCAGTCATCACAAACAAGCTTCTGAGAGTGCTTCTGTCTAGTTTTTATGTGAAGATATTTCCTTTTCCAGCATAGGCCTCCAAGCGCTCCAAATAAACACTTGCAGATTCTACAAAACGGGTGTTTCCAAACTGTTCTATCAAAGGGAACGCTCAAGTCTGTGAGTTGAATGCACTCATCACACAGAGGTTTCTGAGAATGCTTCTGTCTAGTTTTTAGTTTAAGATATTCCTTTTCCCAGCATAGGCCTGAAAGCTCTCCAAATATCCACTTGCAGATTCTACAAAAAGAGAGTTTCAAAACTGCTCTTTCAAAAGGAAGGTTAAAGTCTGTGAGATGAATGCACTCAATGCAAAGAAGTTTCTGAGAATGTTTGTGTCTAGTTTTTCTGTGAAGATATTTCCATTTCCAGCATAGGCCTCAAAGCCCTCTAAATAAACACTTGCAGATTCTACAAAAAGAGAGTTTCCAAACTCTTCTATCAAAAAGAAAGTTCAACATTGTGAATTGAATGCAGTCATCACAAACAAGCATCTGAGGACGCTTCTGTATAGTGTTTATGTGAAGATATTTCCTTTTCCAGAATAGGCCGTAATGCGCTCGAAATAAACACTTGCAGATTCTACAAAAGGAGTGTTTCCAAACTGCTCTATGAAAAGGAATGCTCAAGTGTGTGAGTTGAATGCACCCATCACACAGAAGTTTCTGAGAATGCTTCTGTCTAGTTTTTAGTTGAAGATATTCCTTTTCCCAGCATAGGCCTCAAAGCGCTCCAAATATCCACTTGCAGATTCTACAAACAGAGTGTTTCAAAACTGCTCTTTCAAAAGGAAGGTTCAAGTCTGTGAGTTGAAAGCTCTCAACATGAAGATGTTTCTGAGAATGCTTCTGTCTAGTTCTTATGTGATGATATTTCCTTTTCCGGCATAGGCCCCAATGCTCTCCAAATAAACACTTGCAGATTCTACAAAAGGAGTGTTTCCAAACTCTTCTATGAAAAGAAAAGCTGAAGTCTGTGAGTTGAATGTAGTCAGCACACAGAAGTTTCCGAGAATGCTTCTGTCTAGTTTTTAGTTGAAGATATTCGTTTTCCCAGCATAGGCCTCAAAGCTCTCCAAATATCCACTTGTAGATTCTACAAAAAGAATGTTTCAAAACTGCTCTTTCAAAAGGAACGTTGAAGTCTGTGAGTTGAATGCACTCGTCACAAAGAAGTTTCTGAGAATGCTTCTGTCTAGTTGTTATGTGAAGATATTTCCTTTTCCTGCATAGGCGCCAAAGCGCTCGAAGTAAACACTTGCAGATTCTACAAAAGGAGTGTGTCAAAAGTGTTCTATCAAAAGGAACGTTCAAGTCTGTGAGTTGAATGCACTAATCACACAGAGGTTTCTGAGAATCCTTCTGTCCAGTTTTTAGGTGAAGATATTTCATTTCCCTGCACAGGCCTCAATGCTCTCCAAATATACACTAGCAGATTCTACAAAAAGGGTGTTTCAAAACTGCTCTTTCAAAAGAAAGGTTCAAGTCTGTGAGTTGAATGCACTCATCACAAAGAAGTTTCTGAGAATGCTTTTGTCTAGTTTTTATGAGAAGATATTTCCTTTTCCAGAATTGGCCTCAAACAGCTCTAAATATCCACTTGCAGATTCTACAAAAACAGAGTTTCAAAACTCTTCTATCGAAAAGGAGGTTCAACTCCGTGAGTAGAATGCAGTCATCACAAACAAGATTCTGAGAATTCTTGTGTCTAGTTTTTATGTGAAGATGTTTCCTTTTCCAGCAGAGGCCTCAAAGCGCTCCAAATAAACACTTGCAGATTCTACAAAAGGAGTGTTTCCAAACTGTTATATGAAAAGGAATGCTCAAGTCCGTGAGTTGAATGCATTCATCACACAGAAGTTTCTGAGAATGCTTCTGTCTAGTTTTTATTTGAAGATATTCCTTTTCCCAGCATAGGCCACAAAGCGCTCCAAATATCCACTTGCAGATTTTACAAAAAGAGTGTTTCAAAACTGCTCTTCCAAAAGGAACGTTCAACTCTGTGAGTTGGATGCACTCATCATACAGAAGTTTCAGAGAATACTTCTGTCTAGTTTTTAGGTGAAGATATTTCATTTCACAGCATAGGCCTCAAAGCATTCAATATATCCACTTGCAGATTCTACAAACAGAGTGTTTCAAAACTGCTCTTTCAAAAGGAAGGTTCAAGTCTGTGAGTTGAAAGCTCTCATCATGAAGAAGTTTCTGAGAATGCTTCTGTCTAGTTCTTATGTGAAGATATTTCCTTTTCCAGCGTATGCCTCAAAGCGCTCGGAATAAACAGTTGCAGATTCTATAAAACGAGTGTTTCCAAACTGTTGTAGCTAAAGGAAAGTTCAAGTCTGTGAGTTGAACGTTCTCATCATGAAGAAGTTTCTGAGAATGCTTCTGTCTGGTTCTTATGTGAAGATATTATCTTTTCCAGCTTAGACCTGAAAGCGCTCCAAATATCCACTTGCAGATTCTACAAAAAGAATGTTTCAAAACTGCTCTTTGAAGAGGAACGTTCAAGTCTGTGAGTTGAACTCACTCCTCAGAAAGAGGTTTCTGAGAATGGTTCTATCTACTTTTCATCTGCATGTATTTCCTTTTCCACTAGATGCCGTAGTCGCTCCAAATATCCTCTTGCAGAAATTACAAAAAGTGTGTTTCCAAATTACTCTATCAAAAGTCGGTTTCAACTCTGTGAGTTGAATGCACGCATCGCAAAGAACTTTCTGAGAATGCTTCTGTCTAGTTTTTAGTTGAAGATATTTCATTTCCCAGCATAGGCTTCAAGGCGCTCCAAATATCCACATGCAGATTGTACAAAAAGAGTGTTTCAAAACTCCTCTGTCAAAAGGAAGGTTCAAGTATGTGAGTTGAATGCACTCATCACACAGTAGTTCCTGAGAATACTTCTGTCTAGTTTGTAAGTGAAGATATTTCATTTCCCAGAATAGGCCTCTGTGCGCTCCAAATATCCACTAGCAGATTCTACAAAAAGAGTGTTTCAAAACTGCTCTTTCAGAAGAAAGGTTCAAGTCTGTGAGTTGAATGCACTCATCACAATGAAGTTTCTGAGAATTCTTCTGTCTAGTTTTTATGTGAAGATATTTCGTTTTCCAGCATTGGCCTCAAACAGCTCCAAATATCCACTTGCAGATTCTACAAAAAGAGAGTTTCAAAACTCTTCTATCAAAAAGAAGGTTTAACTCCATGAGTAGAATAAAGTCATCACAAACAAGATTGTGAGAATGCTTCAGTGTAGTTCTCATGTGAAGATATTTCCTTTTCCAGCATAGGCCTCAATGCTCTCCAAATAAACACTTGCAGATTCTACAAAAGGAGTGTTTCCAAACTCTTCTATGAAAAGAAACGCTGAAGTCTGTGAGTTGAATGCACTCATCACAGAGAAGTTTCTGAAACTGCTTCAGTCTAGTTTTTATTTGAAGATATTCCTTTTCCCAGCATAGGCCACAAAGCGTTCCAAATATCCACTTGCAGATTCTACAAAAAGAGTGTGACAAAACTGCTTTTTCAAAAGGAACGTTCAAGGCAGTGAGTTGAATGCACTCATCACACAGAAGTTTCTGAGAATGTTTGTGTGTAGTTGTTATGTGAAGATATTTCCATTTCAAGCATAGGCCCACACGCGCTCCAAATAAACACTTGCAGATTCTACAAAAGGAGTGTTTCCAAACTGTTCTATGAAAATGAACGCTCAAGTCTGTGAGTTGAATGCACTCGTCACACAGAAGTTTCTGAGAATGCTTCCGTCTAGTTTTTAGTTTAACATATTCCCTTTCCCAGCATAGGCCTCAAATCTCTCCAAGTATCCACTTGCAGATTCTACAAAAAGAGTGTTTCAAAACTGCTCTTTCAAAAGGAAAGTTCAAGTCTGTGAGTTGAATGCATTCAACACAAAGAAGTTTCTGAGAATACTTCTGTCTAGCTGTTATGTGAAGATATTTCCTTTTCCAGCATAGGACTCAAAGCGCTTTAAATAAACACTTGCAGATTCTACAAAGGAGTGTTTCAAAACTGTTCTATCAAAACAAACGTTCAAGTCTGTGAGTTGAATGCACTCATCACACAGTAGCTTCTGAGAATCCTTCTGTCTAGTTTTTAGGTGAAGATATTTCATTTCCCAGCGTAGGCCTCAGTGCGCTCAAAATATACACTAGGAGAATCTACAAAAAGAGTGTTTCAATACTGCTCTTTCAAAACAAAGGTTCAAGTCTGTGAGTTGAATGCACTCAATGCAAAGAAGTTTCTGAGAATGTTTGTGTCTAGTTGTTATGTGAAGATATTTCCATTTCCAGCATAGGCCTCAAAGCCCTCTAAATAAACACTTGCAGATTCTACAAAAAGAGTGTTTCAAAACTGTTCTTTCAAAAGGAATGTACAAGTCTGTGAGTTGAATGCACTCATCACAAAGAAGTTTCTGAGAATGCTTCTGTCTAGTTTTTATGTGAAGATATTTCCTTTTCCAGCATTGGCCTCAAACAGCTCCAAATATCCACTTGCAGATTCTACAAAAAGAGAGTTTCCAAACTCTTCTATCAAAAAGAAGGTTCAACACTGTGAATTGAATGCAGTCATCACAAACAAGCTTCTGAGAATGCTTCTGTCTAGTTTTTATGTGAAGATATTTCCTTTTCCAGCATAGGCCTCAATGCGCTCCCAATAAACACTTGCAGATTCTACAAAAGGAGTGTTTCCAAACTGTTCTATGAAAAGGAACGCTCAAGTCTTTGAGGGGAATGCACTCATCACACAGAAGTTTCTGAGAATGTTTCGGTCTAGTTTTTAATGGAAGATATTACTTTTCCCAGCATAGGCCTCAAAGCTCTCCAAATATCCACTTGCAGATTCTACAAAAAGAGTGTTTCAAAGCTGCTCTTTCAAAACGAACGTTCAAGTCCGTGAGTTGAATGCACTCATCACAAAGAAGTTTCTGAGAATGTTTGTGTCTAGTTGTTATGTGAAGATATTCCCTTTTCCAGCGTAGGCCTCAAAGCTCTCCGAATAAACACTTGCAGATTCTACAAAAGGATTGTTTCCAAACTGTTATATGAAAAGGAATGCTCAAGTCTGTGAGTTGAATGCACTCATCACACAGAAGTTTTTGAGAATGCTTCTGTCTAGTTTTTAGGTTAAGATATTCCTTTTCCCAGCATAGCACTCAAAGGGCTCCAAATATCCACTTGCAGATTCTACAAACAGAGTGTTTCTAAACTGCTCTTTCAAAAGGAACGTTCAAGTCTGTGAGTTGAAAGCACTCATCGCAAAGATGTTTCTGAGAATGCTTCTGTCTAGTTGTTATGTGAAGTTATTTCCTTTTCCAGCATAGGCCTCAAAGCGCTACGAATAAACACTTGTAGATTCTATAACAGGAGTGTTTCGAAACTGTTGTATCGAAAGGAAGTTTCAAGTCTGTGAGTTGAATGCACTCATCACACAGAAGTTTCTGTTAATGCTTCTGTCTAGTTTTTAGGTGAAGATATTTCTTTTCCCAGCGTAGGCCTCAAACCGCTCCAAATATCCACTTGCAGATTCTACAGAAAGAGTGTTTCAAAACTGCTCTTTCAAAAGGAACGTTCGAGTCTGTGAGTTGAATGCACTCGTCACAAAGTAGTTTATGAGAATGCTTCTATCTAGTTGTTATGTGAAGATATTTCCTTTTCCAGCATAGGCCTCAAAGCGCTCGAAATAAACACTTGCAGATTCTACACAAGGAGAGTTTCAAAACTGTTCTATCAAAAAGAATGTTCAACTCTGTGAGTAGAATGCAGTCATCACAAACAAGATTCTAAGAATTCTTCTGTCTAGTTCTTATGTGAAGATATTTCCTTTTCCATCATAGACTTCAAAGCGCTCCAAATAAACACTTGCAGATCCTACAAAAGGAGTGTTTCCAAACTGTTCTATGAAAATGAATGTTCAAGTCTGTGAGTTGAATGCTCTCATCGTACAGAAGTTTCTGAGAATGCTTCTGTCTAGTTCTTATGTGAAGATATTTCCTTTTCCAGCATAGGCCTCAAAGCCCTCTAAATAAACACTTGCACATTTTACAAAAGGAGTGTTACAAAACTGTTATATGAAAAGGAACGTTCGTGTCTGTGAGTTGAATGCACTAATCACACAGAAGTTTCTGAGATTGCTTCTGTCTAGTTCTTATGTTAAGATATTTCCTTTTCCAGCATAGACCTGAGAGCACTCCAAATATCCACTTGCAGATTGTACATAAAGAGTGTTTCAAAACTCCTCTTTCAAAAGGAAGGTTCAAGTCTGTGAGTTGAATGCACTCATCACACAGTAGTTTCTGAGAATCATTCTGTCGAGTTTTTAGGTGAAGATATTTCATTACCCAGCATAGGCCTCATTGCGCTCCAAATATACGCTAGCAGATTCTACAAAAAGAGTGTTTCAAAACTGCTCTTTCAAAAGCAAGTTTCAAGTCTGTGAGTTGAACGCACTCATCACAAAGAAGTTTCTGAGAATGCTTCTGTCTAGTTTTTATGTGAGGATATTTCCTTTTCCAGCATTGGCCCCAAACAGCTGCAAATATCCACTTGCAGATTCTACAAAAAGAGTGTTTCAAAACTGCTCTTTCAAAAGGAACGTTCAAGTCTGTGAGTTGAATGCACTCATCACACAGTAGTTTCTGAGAATCCTTCTGTCTAGTTTTTAGGTGAAGATATTTCATTTCCCAGCATAGACCTCAGTGCGCTCCAAATATTCACTAGTAGATTCTACAAAAAGAGTGTTTCAAAACTGCTCTTTCAAAAGAGAGGTTCAAGTCTGTGAGTTGAACTCAGTCCTCAGAAAGAGGTTTCTGAGAATGGTTCTATCTAGTTTTCATCTGCATGTATTTCCTTTTCCACTAGATGCCGCCGTCGCTACAAATATCCTCTTGTAGATATTACAAAAAGAGTGTTTCCAAACTACTCTATCAAAAGTCAGTTTCAACTCTGTGAGTTGAATGCACTCATCACAAAGAAGTTTCTGAGAATTCTTCTGTCTAGTTTTTATGTGAAGATATTTCCTTTCCAGCATTAGCCTCAAACAGCTCCAAATATCCACTTGCAGATTCTACAAAAAGAGAGTTTCCAAACTCTTCTATCAAAAAGAAGGTTCAGCACTGTGAATTGAATGCAGTCATCACAAACAAGCTTCTGAGAATGCTTCTGTCTAATTTTTATGTGAAGATATTTCCTTTTCCAGCATAGGCCTCAAAGCGCTCCAAATAAACACTTGCAGATTCTACAAAAGGAGTGTTTCCAAACTGTTCTATGAAAAGGAACGCTCAAGTCTGTGTGTTGAATGCACTCATCACACAGAAGTTTCTGAGAATGCTTCTGTCTAGTTTTTAGGTGAAGATATTCCTTTTCCCAGCGTAGGTCTGAAAGCTTTCCAAATATACACTAGCAGATCCTACAAAAAGAGTGTTTCAAAACTGCTCTTACAAAAGGAACGTTCAAGCCTGTGAGCTGAATGCACTCCTCACAAAGAAGTTTCTGAGAATGTTTGTGTCTAGTTGTTATGTGAAGATATTTCCATTTCCAGCATAGGCCTCAAAGCGCTGTAAATAAACACTTGCAGATTCTACAAAAAGACTGTTTCACAACTGCTCTTTCAAAAGGAACATTCAAGTCTGTGGGTTGAATGGACTCCTCACGCAGAAGTTTCTGAGAATGCTTCTATCTAGTTGTTATGGGAAGACATTTCCTTTTCCAGCATGGGCCAGAAAGTGCTCTAAATAAACACTTGCAGATACTACAAAAGGAGTGCTTCAAAATTGTTCTAACAAAAGGAACGTTCAAGTCTGTGAGTTGAATGCACTCATCACACAGAAGTTTCTGAGAATGCTTCTGTCTAGTTTTTAGCTGAAGATATTTCATTTCCCAGCATAGGCCTCTTTTCGCTCCAAATATACACTAGCAGATCCTACAAAAAGAGTGTTTCAAAACTGCTGTTTCAAAAGAAAGTTTCATGTCTGTGAGTTGAATGCACTCACTACAAAGAAGTTTCTGAGAATGCTTCTGTCCAGCTTTTATGTGAAGATGTTTCCTTTTCCAGCATTGCCCTCAAACAGCTCCAAATATCCAATTGCAGATTCTACAAAAAGAGAGTTTCAAAACTCTTCTATCAAAAAGAATGTTGAATTCTATGAGTAAAATGCAGTCATCACATACAAGATTATGAGAATGCTTCAGTCTAGTTTTTATTGAAGATATTTCCTTTTCCGGCTTAGGCCTCAATGCGCTCCAAATAAATACTTGCAGATTCTACAAAAAGAGTGTTTCCAAACTGCCCTATGAAAAGGAACGCTCAAGTCTGTGAGTTGAATGCACTCATCACACAGAAGTTTCTGAGAATGCTTCTGTCTAGTTTTTAGGTGAAGATATTCCTTTTCCCAGCGTAGGCCTCAATGCTCTCCAAATATCCACTTGCAGATTCTACAAAGAGTGTTTCAAAACTGCTCTTTCAAAAGGAGCGGTCAAGTCTGTGACTTGAATGCACTCATCACACAGAAGTTTCTGAGAATACTTCTGTCTAGTTTTTAGGTGAAGATATTTCATTTCCCAGCATAGGCCTCAAAGCGCTCCAAATAAACACTTGCAGATTCTACAAACAGAGGGTTTCAAAACTGCTCTTTCAAAAGGAACGTTCAAGTCTGGGAGTTGAATGCACTCATCACACAGTAGTTTCTGAGAGTCCTTCTGTCTAGTTTTTAGGTGCAGATATTTCATTTCCCAGCATAGGCCTCCGTGCGCTCCAAATATACACTAGCAGATTCTACAAAAGGAGTGTTTCAAAACTGCTCTTTCAAAAGAAAGGTTCAAGTCTCTGAGTTGAATGCACTCATCACAAAGAAGTTTCTGAGAATGCTTCTGTCTAGTTTTTATGTGAAGATATTTCCTTTTACAGCATTGGCCTCAAACAGCTCCAAATATCCACTTGCAGATTCTGCAAAAAGAGAGTTTCAAAACTCTTCTATCAAAAAGAAGGTTCAACTCTATGAGTAGAATGCAGTCATCACAAGCAAGATTCTGAGAATGCTTCAGTCTAGTTTTTATGTGAAGATATTTCCTTTTCCAGCATAGGCCCCAAAGCGCTCCAAATAAACACTTGCAGATTCTACAAAAGGAGTGTTTGCAAACTGTTCTATGAAAAGGAACGCTCAAGTCTCTGATTGGCATGCACTCATCACACAGATGTTTCTGAGAATGCTTCTGTCTAGTTGTTAGGTGAAGATATTCCTTTTCCCAGCATATGCCTCAAAGCTCTCCAAATATCCACTTGCAGATTCTACAAAAAGAGTGTTTCAAAGCTGCTCTTTCAAAAGGAACGTTCAAGTCCGTGAGTTGAATGCACTCATCACAAAGAAATTTCTGATAATGTTTGTGTCTAGTTTTTATGTGAAGATACACCCATTTCCAGCATAGGCCTCAGAGCGCTCCGAATAAACACTTGCAGATTCTACAAAAGGATGGTTTCCAAACTGTTCTATGAAAAGGAACGCTCAAGTCTGTGCGTTGAATGCACTCATCACACAGAGGTTTCTGAGAATGCTTCTGTCTAGTATTTAGTTTACGATATTCCTTTTCCCAGCATCGCCCTCAAAGCGCTCCAAATATCCACATGCAGATTGTACAAACAGAGTGTTTCTAAACTGCTCTTTCAAAAGGAACTTTCAAGTCGGTGAGTTGAAAGCACTCATCGCAGAGAAGTTTCTGAGAATGCTTCTGTCTAGTTGTTATGTGAAGATATTTCCTTTTCCAGCATATGCCTCAAAGAGCTCCGAATAAAAAGTTGTAGATTCTATAACAGGAGTGTTTCGAAACTGTTGTATCAAAAGGAAGGTTCAAGTCTGTGAGTTGAATGCACTCATCACACAGGAGTTTCTGATAATGCTTCTGTCTAGTTTTTAGGTGAAGATATTTCTTTTCCCAGCGTTGGCCTCAAACAGCTCCAAATATCCACTTGCAGATACTACAAAAAGAGTGTTTCAAAACTGCTCTTTCTAAAGGATCGTTCAAGTCTGTGAGTTGAATGCACTCGTCACAAAGAAGTTTCTGAGAATGCTTCTGTCTAGTTGTTATGTGAAGATATTCCCTTTTCCAGCATAGGCCTCAAAGCGCTCGAAATAAACACTTGCATATTCTACACAAGGAGAGTTTCAAAACTATTCTATCAAAAGGAACGTTCAAGTCTGTGAGTTGAATGCACTCATCACACAGTAGTTTCAGAGAATCCTTCTGTCAAGTTTTTAGGTGAAGATATTTCATTTCCCAGCATATTCCTCAGTGCGTTCCAAATATACACTAGCAGATTCTACAAAAAGATTGTTTCAAAACTGCTCTTTCAAAAGAAAGTTTCAAGTCTGTGAGTTGAATGCACTCATCACAAAGAAGTTTCTGAGAAAGCTTCTGTCTAGTTTTTATGTGAAGATATTTCCTTTTCCAGCATTGGCCTCAAAATGTTCCCAATATCCACTTGCAGATTCTACAAACAGAGAGTTTCAAAACTCTTCTATCAAAAAGAATGTTCAACTCTGTGAGTAGAATGCAGTCATCACAAACAAGATTCTAAGAATTCTTCTGTCTAGTTCTTATGTGAAGTTATTTCCTTTTCCAGCATAGACCTCAAAGCCCTCCAAATAAACACTTGCAGATCCTACAAAAGGAGTGTTTCCAAACTGTTCTATGAAAATGAACGTTCAAGTCTGTGAGTTGAATGCACTCATCACACAGAAGTTTCTGAGAATGCTTCTGTCTAGTTCTTATGTGAAGATATTTCCTTTTCCAGCATAGGCCTCAAAGCCCTCCAAATAAACACTTTCACATTTTACAAAAGCAGTGTTACAAAACTATTATATCAAAAGGAACGTTCGTGTCTTTGAGTTGAATGCACTAATCACACAGAAGTTTCTGAGAATGCTTCTGTCTAGTTCTTATGTGAAGATATTTCGTTCTCCATCATAGACGTGAGAGCGCTGCAAATATCCACTTGCAGATTCTACAAAAAGGGTGTTTTAAAACTGCTCTTTCAAGAGGAACGTTCAAGACCGTGAGTTGAACTCACTACTCAGAAAGAGGTTTCTGAGAATGGTTCTATCTAGTTTTCATCTGCATGTATTTCCTTTTCCACTAGATGCCGCAGTCGCTCCAAATATCCTCTTGCAGAAATTACAAAAAGAGTGTTTCCAAACTACTCTGTCAAAAGTCAGTTTCAACTCTGTGGGTTGAATGCACGGATTGCAAAGAAGTTTCTGAGAATGCTTATGTCTAGTTTTTAGCTGAAGATATTTCATTTCCCAGCATAGGCTTCAGGGCGCTCCAAATATGCACTTGCAGATTGTACAAAAAGAGTGTTTGAAAACTCCTCTTTCAAAAGGAAGGTTCAAGTCTGTGAGTTGAATGCACTCATCAGACAGTAGTTTCTGAGAATCCTTCTGTCTAGCTTTAAGGTGAAGGTATTTCATTTCCCAGGATAGGCCTCAGTGCGCTCCAAATATACACTAGCAGATACTACAAAAAGAGTGCTTCAAAACTGCTGTTTCAAAAGAAAGGTTCAAGTCTGTGAGTTTAATGCACTCATCAGAAAGAAGTTTCTGTGAGTGCTTCTCTCTAGTTTTTACGTGAAGATATTTCCTTTTCCATCATTGGCCTCAATCAGCTCCAAATATCCACTTGCAGATTCTATAAAAAGAGAGTTTCAAAACTCTTCTATCAAAAAGAAGTTTCAACTCTGTGAGTAGAATGCAGTCATCACAAACAAGATTCTGAGAATGCTTCTGTCTAGTTGTTATGAGAAGATATTTCCTTTTCCAGCATAGGCCTCAAAGAGCTCCAAATAAACACTTGCAGATTCTAGAAAAGGAGTGTTTCCAAACTGTTCTATGAAAAGGAACGCTGAAGTCTGAGATTTCAATGCACTCATCACACAGAAGTTTCTGTGAAGACTTCTGTCTAGTTCTTATGTGAAGATATTTCCTTTTCCTGCAAGGACCTGAGAGCGCTCCAAATATCCACTTGCAGATTCTACAAAAAGAGTGTTTCAAAACTGCTCTTTCAAGAGGAACGTTCAAGTCTGTGAGTTGAACTCACTCCTCAGAAAGAGGTTTCTGAGAATGGTTCCATCTAGTCTTCATCTGCATGTATTTCCTTTTCCACTAGATGCGGCAGTCGCTCCAAATATCATCTTGTAGAAATTACAAAAAGCGTGTTTCCAAACTACTCTATCAAAAGTCAGTTTCATCTCTGTGAGTTGAATGCACTCATCACAAAGAAGTTTCTGAGAATGCTTCTGTCTGTTATGTGAAAATATTTCCTTTTCCAGCATAGGTCTCAAAGCGCTCGAATTAAACACTTTCAGATTCTATAAATGGAGTGTTTCAAAACTGTTCTATCAAAAGGAACGTTCAAGTCTGTGAGTTGAATGCACTCATCCACAGTAGTTTCTGAGAATCCTTCTGTCTAGTTTTTAGTTAAGGATATTTCATTCCCCAGCATAGGCCTCAGTGCGCTCAAAATATACACTAGCAGATTCTACAAAAAGAGTGTTTCAAAACTGCTCTTTCAGAAGAAAGTTCCAAGTCTGTGAGTTGCATACACTCATCACAAAGAAGTTTCTGAGAATGCTTCTGTCTAGATTTTATGTGAAGATATTTCCTTTTCCATCATTGGCCTCAAAGAGCTCCAAATATCCACTTGCCGTTATAATACAAAGAGAGTTTCAAAACTCTTCTATCAAAAAGAATGTTCAAATCTGTTAGTAGAATGCACTCATCACACAGAAGTTTCTGGGAATGCTTCTGTCAAGTTTTTATGTGAAGATATTTCCTTTACCGGCATAGGCCTCAAAGCGCTCCAAATAAACAGTAGCAGATTATACAAAAGTAGTGTTTCCAAACTGTTCTATCAAAAGGAACGCTCAAGTTTGTGAGTTGAATGCACTCATCACAAAGAAGTTGCTGAGAATCCTTCTGTCTGGTTCTTATGTGAAGATATTTCCTTTTCCAGCATAGGCCTCAAAGCGCTATAAATAAACACTGGCAGATTCTACAAAAGGAGTGTTTTCAAACTCTTCTATCAAAAGGAACTTTCAAGTCTGTGAGTTTAATGCACTCATCAATCAGAAGTTTCTGAGAATGCTTCTGTCTAGTTTTTAGGGGAAGATATTTCTTTTCCCAGCATAGGCCTCAAAGCGCTCCAAATAGCCACCTGCAGATTCTACAAAAAGAGTGTTTCAAAACTGCTCTTTCTAAAGGAACGTTCAAGTCTGTGAGTTGAATTCACTCATCAGAAAGAAGTTTATGAGAATTCTTCTGTCTAGTTATTATGTGAAGATATATTCTTTTCCAGCATAGGCCTCAAAGCGATTGAAATAAACACTTGCAGATTATACAAAAGGAGTGTTTCAAAACTGTTCTATCAAAAGGAACGTTCAACTCTGTGAGTTGAATGCACTCATCACACAGAAGTTTCTGAGAATCGTCCTGTCTAGTTCTTATGTGAAGATATCTCCTTTTCCAGCATAGACATGACAGCGCGCCAAATATCCACTTGCAGATTCTACAAAAAGAGTGTTTCAAAACTGCTCTTTCAAAAGGATCGTTCAAGCCTTTGAGTTGAATGCACTCACCACAAAGAAGTTTCTGAGAATGCTTTTATATCAACATATTTCCTTTTCCAGCATAGGCCTCAAAGCGTTCGAAATAAACACTTGCAGATTCTACAAAAGGAGGGTTTCAAAACTGTTCCATCAAAAGGAACGTTCAAGTCTGTGAGTTGACTGCACTCATCACACAGAAGTTTCTGAGAATGCTTCTGTCTAGTTTTTAGGTGAAGATATTTCATTTCCCAGCATAGGCCTCAGAGTGCTCCAAATATACACAAGCAGATTCTACAAAAAGAGTGTTTCAAAACTGCTCTTTCAAAAGAAAGGTTCAAGTCCGTGAGTTGAATGCACTCATCCCAAAATAGTTTCTGAGAATGCTTTTGTCTAGTTTTTATGTGAAGGTATTTCCCTTTCCAGCTTTAGCCTCAAACAGCTCCAAATATCCACTAGCAGATTCTACAAAAGGAGAGTTTCATAACTCTTCTAACAAAAAGAAGGTTCAAGACTGTGAGGTGAATGCACTCATCACAAACAAGTTTCTGGGAATGCTTCTGTCTAGTTTTTATGTGAAGATATTTCCTTTTCCAGTATAGGCCTCAAAGCGCTCCAAATAAACACTTGCAGATTCTACAAAAGGAGTGTTTCCAAACTGTTCTATCAAAAGAGACGTTCAAGTCTGTGAGTTCAATGCCCTCATCACCCAGAAGTTTCTGAGAATGCTTCTGTGTAGTTTTTAGTTGAAAATATTCCTTTTCCCAGCATAGGCCTCAAAGCGCTCCAAATATCCAGTTGCAGATTCTACAAAAAGCGTGTTTCAAAACTGCTCTTTCAAAAGGAACGTTCAGGTCTGTGAGTTGAATGCACTCAACACAAAGAAGTTTCTGAGTATGCTTCTATATAGTTGTTATGTGAAGATATTTCCTTTTCCAGCCTAGGCCTCAAAGCGCTCGAAATAAACACTGGCAGATTCTGCAAAAGGAGTGTTTCAAAACTGTTCTATCAAAAGGAACGTTCAAGTCTGTGAATTCAACGCACTCATCACACTGTAGTTTCTGAGAATCCTTCTGTCCAGTTTTTAGGTGAAAATATTTCATTTCCCAGCATAGGCCTCAGTGCGCTCCAAATATACACTAGCCGATTCTACAAAAAGTGTGTTTCAAAACTGCTCTTTCAAAAGAAAGGTTCAAGTCTGTGAGTTGAATGCACTCATCCCAAAGAAGTTTCTGAGAGTGCTTCTGTCTAGTTTTTATGTGAAGATATATCCTTTTCCAGCATTGGCCTCGAACAGCTCCGAATATCCACATGCAGATTCTGCAAAAAGAGAGTTTCAAAACTCTTCTATCAAAAAGAAGTTTCAACTCTGTGAGTAGAATGCAGTTATCACAAACAAGATTCTGAGAATGCTTCTGTCTAGTTTTTATGTGAAGGTATTTCCTTTTCCAGCATTGGCTTCAAACAGCTCCAAATATCCACTTGTAGATTGTACAAAAAGAGAGTTTCAAAACTCTTCTATCAAAACGAAGGTTAAACTCTGTGAGTAGAGTGCCCTCTTCATAACGTAGTTTCTGAGACTGCTTCTGTCTAGTTTTTATGTGAAGATATTCCCTTTTCCAGCATTGGCCTCAAACACTTCCAAATATCCACTTGCCGATTCTACAAAAAGAGTGTTTCAAAACTTGTCTTTCAGAAGGAAGTTTCAAGTCTGTGAGTTGAATGCTCTCATCTCCTAGAAGTTTCTGAGAATGCTTCTGTCTAGTTCTTATCTGAAGATATTTCCTTTTCCAGCATAGGCCTCAAAGCGCTCGAAATAAACACTTCTAGATTCTTCAAAAGGAGTGTTTCAAAACGGTTCTATCAAAAGGAACGTTCAACTCTGTGAGTTGAATGCACTCATCACTGAGAAGGTTCTGAGAATGCTTCTGTCTAGTTTTTAGGTGAAGATATTTCCCTTTCCAGCTTTAGCCTCAAACATCTCCAAATATCCACTAGCAGATTCTAAAAAAAGGGAGTTTCAAAACTCTTCTATCAAAAAGAAGTTTCAACTCTGTGAGTAGAATGCAGTTATCACAAACAAGTTTCTGAGAATGCTTCTGTCTGGTTTTTAGTTGAAGATATTTCTTTCCCCTGCATAGGCCTCAAAGCGCTCCATATATCCACTTGCAGATTCTCCAAAAAGAGGGTTTCAAAACTGCTCTTTCAAAAGGAATGTTCAAGTCTGTGAGTTGAATGCACTCATCACAAAGAAGTTTCTGAAAATGCTTCTGTATAGTTCTTATTAGAAGATATTTCCTTTTCCAGCATAGGCCTCAAAGCGCTCCAAATAAACACTTGCGGATTCTACCAAAGGAGTGTTACAAACTGTTATAGCAAAAGGAACGTTCATGTCTGTGAGTTGAATGCACTAATCACACAGAACTTTTTGAGAGTGCTTATGGCTAGTTTTTACGTGAAGATATTTCCTTTTCCAGCATAGGCCTCAGAGCGCTCCATATATCCACTTGCACATCCTACAAAAAGAGTGTTTCAAAACTGCTCTTTCAAAAGGAAAGTTCAAGTCTGTGCGTTGAACGCACTCATCAGATATGTTTCTGAGAATGTTTCTATCTTGTTTTAATCTGCATATACTTTCTTCTCCACTAGATGCCGCAATCGTTCCAAATATCCTCTTGTAGAAATTACAAAAAGAGTGTTTCCAAACTACTCTATCAAAAGCCAGTTTTAACTCTTTGAGTTGAATGCTCGCATCGCAAAGAAGTTTCTGAGAATGCTTCTGTCTAGATTTCAGCTGAAGATATTTCATTTCCCAGCAAAGGCCTCAGAGCTCTCCCAGTATCCACTTGCAGATTGTACAAAACGAGTGTTTCAAAACTCCTCTTTCAAAAGGAATGTTCAAGTCTGTGAGGTGAATGCACTCATCACAAAGAAGTTTTTGAGAATGCTTCTGTCTAGTTTTTATAGGAAGATAATTCCTTTTCCAACATAGGCCTCAAAGCGCTCCAAATAAGCACTTGCAGATTCTAAAAAAGGAGTGTTTCAAAACTGTTCTATGAAAAGGAACGCTCAAGTGTGTGAGTTGAATGCGCTCATCACACAGAAGTTTCTGAGAATGCTTCTGTCTAGTTTTTAGCTGAAGATATTTCTTTTCGCAGCATAGGCCTCAAAGCTGTCCAAGTATCCACTTGCAGATTCTACAAAAAGAGTGTTTCAAAACTGCCCTTTCAAAAGGAACTTTCAAGTCCGTGAGTTGGATGCACTCATCACAAAGAAATTTCTGAGAATGCTTCTATTTAGTTGTTATGTGAAGATATTTCTTTTTCCAGCATACGCCTCAAAGCGCTATAAATAAACACTTGCAGATTCCACAAAAGAAGTGTTTCCAAACTCTTCTATCAAAAGCAACGTTCAAGTCTGTGAGTTGAATGCACTGATTACACAGAAGTTTCTGAGAATGCTCCTGTGTAGTTTTTAGGTGAAGATACTTCATTTCCCAGCATAGGACTCAAAGCGCTCCAAATATACACTAGCAGATTCTACAAAAAGACTGTTTCAAAACTGCACTTTCGAAAGAAAATTTCACGTCTGTGAGTTGAATGCACACATCACAAAGAAGTTTCTCAGAATGCTTCTGTCTAGTTTTTATGTGGAGATATTTCCTTTTCCAGCATTGGCCTCAAACACCTCCAAATATCCTCTTGCAGATTCTACAAAAAAAAAAAAAGAGAGTTTCAAAACTCTTCTATCAAATAGAAGGTTCAACTCTGTGAGTAGAATTCACTCATCACAAACAGGTTTCTGAGAATGCTTCTGTCTAGTTTTTATGTGAAGATATTTCCTTTTCCAGCATAGGCCTGAAAACGCTCCAAACAAACACTTGTAGATTCTACAAAAGGAGTGTTTCCAAACTGTTCTATCAAAAGGAACGTTCAAGTCTGTGAGTTGAATACACTCATCACACAGAAGTTTCTGAGAATGCTTCTGTCTAGTTTTTAGGTGAAGATATTTCTTTTCCCAGCGTAGGCCTCACAGCGCTCCAATAATCCACTTGGAAATACTACAAAAGGGTGTTTCAAAACTGCTCTTGCAAAAGGAATGTTCAAGTCTGTTAGTTGAATGCTCTCATCACCAAGAAGCTTCTGAGAATGCTTCTGTCTAGTTGTTATGTGAAGATATTTCCTTTTCCAGCATAGGCCTCAAATCGCTGCAAATAAAAACTTGCAGATTCTACAAAAGGAGTGGTACAAAACTGTCATATCAAAAGGAACGTTCATGTCTGTGAGTTGAATGCACTCATCACACAGAAGTTTCTGAGAATGCTTCTATCTAGTTCTTATGTGAAGACATTTCCTTCTCCAGCATAGGCCTCAGAGCGCTCCAAATATCCCCTTGCAGATTCTACAAAAAGAGTGTTTCAAAACTGCTCTTTCAAAAGGAACGTGCAAGTCTGTGAGTTGCACGCACTCCTCAGAAAGAGGTTTCTGAGAATGGTTCTACGTAGTTTTCATCTGCATGTATTTCCTTTTTCACCAGATGCCGCAACCGCTCCAAATACCCACTTGCAGAAATTACAAAAAGAGTGTTTCCAAAGTACTCTATCCAAAGTCAGTTTCAACTCTGTGAGTTGAATGCACGCATCGCAAAGAAGTCTCTGCGAATGCTTCTGTCTAGTTTTTAGTTGAAGATATTTCATTTCCCAGCATAGGTCTCAGAGCGCTCCAAATATCCACTTGCTGATTGCACAAAAAGAGTGTTTCAAAACTCCTCTTTCAAAAGGAAGTTTCAAGTCTGTGAGTTGAATGCACTCATCAAAAACAAGTTTCTGAGAATGTTTCTGTCTAGTTTTAATAGGAACATACTTCCTTTTCCACCATAAGCCTCAAATCGCTCTAAATAAACACTTGCAGATTCTATCAAAGGAGTGTTTCCAAACTCTTCTATCGAAAGGAATGTTCAGGTCTGTGAGTTGAGTGCACTCATCATGCAGAAGTTTCTGAGAATGCTTCTGTCTAGTTTTTAGGTGAAGATATTTCATTTCCCAGCATAGGCCTCAAAGCACTCCAAATATCCACTTGCAGATTCTACAAAAAGAGTGTTTCAAAACTGCTCTTTCAAAAGGAACGTTCAAGTCTGTGAGTTGAATGCACTCATCACAGAGAAGTTTCTGAGAATGCTTCTGTCTAGGTTTTAGGTGAAGATATTTCTTTTCCCAGCATAGGCCTCAGTGCGTGCAAAATATACACTAGCAGTTTCTAAAAATTGGTCTTTCAAAAGAAAGGTTCGTCTGTGACTTGAATGCACTCATCACAAAGAAGTTTCTGAGAATGCTTCTGTCTAGTTTTTATGTGAAGATATTTCCTTTTCCAACATTGGCCTCAGACAGCTTCAAATATCCTCTTGGAGATTCTGCAAAAAGAGAGTTTCAAAACTCTTCTATCAAAAAGAAGGTTCAACTCTGTGAGTAGAATGCACTCATCAGAAACAAGTTTCTGAGAATGCTTCTGTCTAATTTTTATGTGAAGACATTTAAATTTCCAGAATGGGCCTCAAAACCCTCCAAATAAACACTTACAGATTGTACAAAAGGAGTGTTCAAAAACTGTTCTATGAAAAGGAACGCTCAAGTCTGTGATTTGAATGCACTCATCACACAGAAGTTTCTGAGAATGCTTCTGTCTAGTTTTTAGGTGAAGATATTTCTTTTACCAGCATAGGCTTCAGAGAGCTCCAAATATCCACTTGCTGATTGTACAAAAAGAGTGTTTCAAAACTCCTCTTTCAAAAGGAAGGTTCAAGTCTGTGAGTTGAATGCACTCATCCCAAAGAGGTTTCTGAGAATGCTTCTGTCTAGTTGTTATGTGAAGATATTTCCTTTTCCTTGTTAGGCCTCAAAGGGCTCCAAATAAACACTTGCAGATTCTACAAAAGGAGTGTTTCAAAACTGTTTTATCAAAAGGAACGTTCAAGTCCGTGAGTTGAATGCACTCATCACACAGAAGTTTCTGAGAATGCTTCTGTCTAGTTTTTAGGTAAGGATACTTCTTTTCCCAGCATAGGCCTCAAAGCCTTCCAAATATCCACTTGCAAATTCTACAAAAGGGTGTTTCAAAACTGCTCTTTCAAAGGGAAGGTTCAAGTCTGTGAGTTGAATGCTCTCATCACCAAGAAGTTTCTGAGAATGCTTTTGTCTAGTTTTTATGTGAAGATATTTCCTTTTCCATCATAGACCTGAGAGCGTTCCGAATATCCACTTGCAGATTCTAAGAAAAGTCTGTTTCAAATCTACTCTTTCAAGAGGAACGTTCAAGTCTGTGAGTTGAACTTGCTCCTCAGAAAGAGGTTTCTGAGAATGGTTCTATCTAGTTTTCATCAGCATGTATTTCCTTTTCCACTAGATGACGCAATCACTCCAAATATCCACTTGCAGAAATTGCAAAAAGAGTGTTTCCAAACTTCTCTGTCAAAAGTCAGTTTCAACTCTGTGAATTGAATGCAAGCATCGCAAAGTAGTCTCTGCAAATGCTTCTGTCTACTTTTCGGCTGAAGATACTTCATTTCCCAGCATAGGCCTCAGAGGGCTCCAAATATCCACTTGCTGATGGTACAAAAGAGTGTTTCAAATCTCCTATTTCAAAAGGAAGGTTCAAGTCTGTGAGTTGAATGCACTCATCACAAACAAGTTTCTGAGAATGCGTCTCTCTAGTTTTTAAGGGAAGATACTTCCTTTTCCAACGTAGGCCTCAAAGCGCTCCAAATAAATACTTGCAGATTCTACGAAAGGAATGTTTCCAAACTGTTCTATCAAAAGGAACGTTCAAGTCTGTGAGTTGAGTGCACTCAAACACAGAAGTTTCTGAGAATACTTCTGTCTAGTTTTTAGGTGAAGACATTTCATTTCCCAGCATAGGCCTCAAAGCGCTCCAAATATCCACTTGCAGATTCTACAAAAAGAGTGTTTCAAAACTGCTCTTTCAAAAGGAACGTTCACGTCTGTGAGTTGAATGCACTCATCACAGAGAAGTTTCTGAGAATGCTTCTGTCTAGTTGTTATGTGAAGATATTTCCTTTTCCTGCTTAGGCCCCAAAGCGCTCGAAATAAACACTTGCAAATTCTATAAAAGGAGTGTTTCAAAACTGTTCTATCAAATGGAACATTCAAGTCTGTCAGTTGAATGCACTCATCACACAGAAGTTTCTGAGAATGCTTCTGTCTAGTTTTTAGGTGAAGATATTTCTTTTCCCAGCGTAGGTCTCAAAGCGCTCCAAATATCCACTTGCAAATTCTACGAAAAGAGTGTTTCAAAGCTGCTCTTTCAAAATCAAGGTTCAAGTCTGTGTGTTGAATGCACTCATTGGAAAGAAGTCTCTGAGAATGCTTCTGTCTAGTATTTAGGTGAAGGTATTTCATTTCCCAGCATAGGTCTCAGAGCGTTCCAAATATACACTAGCAGATTAAACAAAAAGAGTGTTTCAAAACTGTACTTTCAAAAGAAAGGTTCAAGTCTGTGAGTTAAATGCACTCATCAGAAAGAAGTTTCTGAGAATGCTTCTGTCTAGTTTTTATGTGAAGATGTTTCCTTTTCCAGCTTTGGCATCAAACAGCTCCAAATATCCACTTGCAGATTCTACAAAAGGAGAGTTTCAAAACTCTTCTATCAAAAAGAAGTTTCAATTCTGTTAGTAGAATGCAGTTATCACAAACAAGTTTCTGAGAATGCTTCTGTCTAGTTTTTAGTTGAAAATATTTCATTTCCCAGCATAGGCCTCAGTGCGCTACAAATATACACTAGCAGATTCAACAAAAAGAGTGTTTCAAAACTGCACTTTCAAAAGAAAGGTTCAAGTCCGTGAGTTAAATGCACTCATCACAAAGAAGTTTCTGACAATGCTTCTGTCTAGTTTTTATGCGAAGATATTTCCTTTTCCAGCATTGGCCTCCAACAGCTCCAAATATCCACTTTGAGATTCTGCAAAAAGAGAGCTTCAAAACTTTTCTGTCAAAAAGAAGTTTCAAATCTGTGAGTAGAATGCACTTATCATAAACAAGTTTCTGAGAATGCTTTTGTGTAATTTTTATGTGAAGATATTTCCTTTTCCAGCATAGGCCTCAAAGCGATCCAAATAAACAGTTGCAGATTCTACAAAAGGAGTGTTTCCCAACTGTTCTATCAAAACGAACGTTCAAGTCTGTGAGTTGAATGCGCTCATCACACAGAAGTTTCCGAGAATGCTTCTGTCTAATTTTAGGTGAAGATATTTCTTTTCCCAGCATAGGCCTCAAAGCGCTCCATATATCCACTTGCAGATTCTCCAAAAAGAGTGTTTCAAAACTGCTCTTTCAAAAGGAACGTTCAAGTCTGTGAGTTGAATGCACTCATCACAAAGTAGTTTTTGAGAATGCTTCTGTATAGTTCTTATGTGAAGATATTTCCTTTTCCAGCATAGGCCTCAAAGCGCTCTAAATAAACACTTACGGATTCTACAAGAGGAGTGTTTCCAAACTCTTCTATCAAAAGGAACGTTCAAGTCTGTGAGTTGAATGCACTTATCAGACAGAAGTTTCTCAGAATGCTTCTGTCTTGTTTTTAGGTGAAGATATTTATTTTCACAGCATAGGCCTCAAAGCGCTCCAAATATCCACTTGCAAATTCTACCCAAAGGGTGTTTCAAAACTTCTCTTTCAAATGGAAATTTCAAGTCTGTGAGTTGAATTCGCTCATCACCAAGAAGTTTCTGAGAATCCTTCTGTCTAGTTGTTATGTGAAGATATTTCCTTTTCCTTGCACTTCTGAGTGATGAGTGCATTCAACTCCCAGACTTGACCGTTCCTTTTGATAGAACAGTTTTGAAACACTCCTTTTGTAGAATCTCCAAGTGTTTATTTGGAGCGCTTTGAGGCCTATGCTGGGAAAGGGAATATCATCACATAAGATCTAGACAGAAGCATTCTCAGAAACTTCTTTGTGATGAGTGCTTTCACCTCACAGACATGAACCTTTCTTTTGAAAGAGCAGTTTTGAAACACTCTTTTCGTAGAATCTGCAAGTGTTTATTTGTAGCGTTTTGAGGCCTCCGCTGGGAAATGAAATATCTTCACCTAAAAACTAGACAGAAGCATTCTCAGAAACTTCTGCATGATGAGCGCATTCAACTCACGGACTTGAACGCTCCTTTTGATAGAACAGTTTTGACACACTCGTTTTGTAGAATCTGCAAGTGTTTATTTGGAAGGCTTTGAATCCTATGTTGGAAAATGAAATATCTTCACATAAGAACTAGAGAGAAGCATTCTCAGAAACTTCTTCGTGATGAGTGCATTCACCTCACAGTCATGATCCTTTCTTTTGAAAGGGCAGTTTTGAAACTCTCTTTTTGTAGAATCTGCAAATGGATATGTGGAGCGCTCTGAGGTCTAAGTTGAGAAATGAAATCTGTTCAGCTAAAAACCGGACAGAAGCATTCTCAAAAACTTCTTTGCGATGCGTGCATTCAATTCACAGAGTTGAACTTGACTTTTGATGGAGTAGTTTGGAAACGCTCTTTTTGTAATTTCTGCAAGTGGATATTTGGAGCGATTTGAGGCCTATGCTGGAAATGGAAACATCTTCACGTAGAATCCAGACAAAACCATTCTCAGAAAGCTCCCTGTGCTTTTTGCCTTCAACTCACAGAGCTCAACTTTCCTTTTGATGGAGCAGTTTTGAAACACTCTTTTTGTAGAATCTGCAAGTGGATATTTGGAGCCTTTTGAGGCCTATGCTGCAAAAGGAAATAACATTGCATAAAAACTAGATGGAATCATTCTCAGAAACTTCTTTGTGATGAGTGCATTCAACCCACGGATTTGAACGTTCCTTTTGATAGAACAGTTTTGAAACCCTGTGTTTGTAGAATCCGCAAGTGAATATTTGGAGCTCTTTGTGGCTTATGCTGGAAAAGGAAATATCCTCAAATACAAACTAGAAAGAAGCATTATCAGAAACTTCTTTGTGATGTGGGGATAGAACTCACAGTGTTGAACATTCCTTTTCATGGAGCATTTCTGCAACAGTGTTTTTGTGGAAACTGGAAGTGGATATTTGGTGCGATTGGGGCATCTAGTGGAATAGGAAATACATGCAGATGAAAACTAGATAAAACCATTCTCAGAAACCCCTTCCTGATGAGTGCCTTCAACTCACAGACTTGAAACTTCCTTTTGAAAGAGCAGTTTTGAAAGACTCTTTTTGTAGAATCTGCAAGTGGATATTTCGAGCGTTCTGAGGCCTATGCTGGGAAATGAAATATCTTCCCCTAAAAAGTAGACAGAAGCATTGTCAGAAGCTTCTGTGTGATGAGTGAATCAAACTAACGGACTTGAACGTTCCTTTTGATAGATTAGTTCTGAAATACTCCTTTTGTAGAATCTGCAAGTGTTTATTTGGAGCGCTTTTAGGCCTATGTTGGAAAAGGGTATATCTCCACATAAAAACTAGACAGAAAAATTGTCAGAAACTTCATTGTGATGAGTACATTCTACTCACAGTGTTGAACCTTCCTTTTGATAGAACAGTTTTGAAACTTTCTTTTTGTAGAATCTGAAAGTGAATATTTGGAGCGCTTTAAGGCATATGCTGGAAAAGGATATATCTTCACGTAATAACTAGACAGAAGCATTCTCAGAATCTTCTGTGTGATGAGTGCATTCATCTCACAGACTTGAACGTTTCTTTTGATAGAACAGTTTTGAAACACTGCTTTTGTAGAATCTGCAAGTGTTTGTTTGGAGCGCTTTGAGGCCTATGCTGGAAAAGGAAATATCTTCACATAAGAATTAGACAGAAGCATTCTCAGAAACTTCTTTGTGATTAGTGTATTCACCACACGGACATGAACCTTTCTTTTGGAAGAGCAGTTTTGAAACACTCTTTTTGTAGAATCTGCAAGTGTTTATTTGGAGCGCTTCGAGGCCTAAGCTGGGAAATGAAATATCTTCACCTAAAAACTAGACAGAAGCATTCTCAGAAACTACTGTGTGCTGAGTGATTTCAATTCAAAGACTTGAGCGTTCCTTTTGATAGAACAGTTTTGAAACCCTCCTTTTGTAGAATCTGCAAGTGTTTATTTGGAGAGCTTTGAGGTCTATGCTGGAAATGGAGTTATCTTCACGTAAGAACTAGACAGAAGCATTCTCAGAAACTTCTTTGTGATTAGTGCATTCAACTCACAGACTTGAACTTTCCTTTGTTTAGAGCAGTTTTGAAACACTCTTTTTGTAGAATCTGCAAGTGGATATTTGGAGTGCTCTGAGTCCTATGTTGGGAAATGAAATCTCTTCAGCTAAAAACTAGACAGAAGCATTCTCAAAAACTTCTTTGCGATGCGTGCATTCAATTCACAGAGTTGAACCTGACTTTTCATAGAGCAGTTTGGAAACACTCTTTTTGTTATTTCTGCAAGTGGATATTTGGAGCGATTTGAGGCCTATGCAAGGAAAAGGAAATATCTTCACATAAAAACTAGATAGAAGAATTCTGAGAACCTTCTCTGTGATGAGTGCATTCAACTCACCGACTTTAACTTTCCTTTAGAAAGTGCCATTTTGAAACACTCTTTCAGTACCATCTGAAAGTGGATATTTGGAGGGCATTTGGGCAAATGCTGGAAAACGAAATATCATCACATACGAACTAGACAGAAGCATTCTCTGAAACTTCTTTTTGATGAGTGCATTCAACTCACAGACATGAGCATTCCTTTTCATAGAACAGTTTTGAAACACTCTTTTTGTAGAATCTGCAAGTGTTTATTCCGAGCGCCTTGAGGCCTAGGTTGGAAAAGGAAATATCCTCACATAAAAAGTAGACAGAAGCATTCTCAAAATCTTCTTCGTGATGAGTACATTCAACTCACAGAATTGAAACGACCAATTCATAGAGAAGCTTTGAAACGCCCTTTTTGTAGAATTTGCAAGTGAATATTTGGAGCGATTTGAGGCCTATGCTGGAAATGGAAACATCTTCACGTAGAATCCAGACAAAAGCATTCTCAGAAAGTTCCCTGTGCTTTGTGCATTCAACTCACAGACTTCAACCTTCCTTTTGATAGAGCAGTTTTGAAACACTGTTTTTGTAGAATCTGCAAGTGGATATTTGGAGCGCTTTGAGGCCAATGCTGCCAAAGGAAATATTATTGCATAAAAACTAGTTGGAATAATTCTCAGAAACTTCTTTGTGATGAGTGCATTCAACTCATGGATTTGACACTCCTTTTGATAGAACAGGTTTGAAACCCTGTGTTTGTAGCATCCGCAAGTGGATATTTTGTGCTCTTTGAGGTTTATGCTGGAAAAGGGAGTATCCTCATATACAAACTAGACAGAAGCATTATCAGACAGTTCTTTGTCATGTGGGGATAGAACTCACAGAGTTGAACACTCCTTTTCGTGGAACAGTTCTGCAAGAGTCTTTTTGTGGAAACTGGAAGTGGATATTTGGTGCGATTGCGGCATCTGGTGGAAAAGGAAATACATGCAGATGAAAACTAGATAGAACCATTCTCGGAAACCTCTTTCTGATGATTGCTTTCAACTCACGGACTTGAACCTTCCTTTTGAAAGAGCAGTTTTGAGTCTTTTTGCAGAATCTGCAAGTGGATATTTGGAGAGCTTTGAGGGCTACGCTGGGAAATGAAATATCTTCACCTAAAAACTAGACAGAAGCATTCTCACAAACTACTGTGTGATTAGTGCATTCAAATCACAGACTTGAACGTACCTTTTGATAGAACAGTTTTGAAACACTCCCTTTGTAGAATCTGCAAGTGTTTATTTGGAGCGCTTTGAGGCCTATGTTCGAAAAGGAAGTATCTTCACCTAAAAGCTAGACAGAATCATTGTCAGTAACTTCTTTGTAATGGGTGCATTCTAGTCACAGGGTTGAACCCTCTTTTTGAAAGAACAGTTTTGAAACTCTCTTTTTTTAGAATCTGCAAGTGAATATTTGGAGCGATTTGAGGACTATGATGGAAAAGGAAATACCTTCACATAAGAACTATAGAGAAGCATTCTCAGAAGCTTCTTTTGAATGAGTGCATTCAAGTCACAGACTTGAACGATCCTTCTCATAGAACAGTTTTGAAACACTCCTTTTCTAGAATCTGCTAGTGTTTATTTCGAGCCCTTTGAGGCCTATGCTGGAAAAGGAAATATCTTCACATAACAACTAGTCACAAACATTCTCAGAAACTTCTTTTTGTTGAGTGCATTCAACTCACAGACTTGAACGTTCCTTTTGAAAGAGCAGTTTTGAAACACTCTGTTTGTAGAATCTGCAAGTGTTTATTCAAAGCGTTTTGAGTCCTATGCTGGGAAATGAAATATCTTTATCTAAACACTAGACAGAAGCATTCTCAGAAACTTCTTTGTGATGAGTGCTTTCAACTCACGGTCTTGAACGTTCCTTTTGATAGAACAGTTTTGAAAGACTCCTTTTGTAGAATCTGCAAGTGTTTATTTGGAGTGCTTTGAGACCTATGTTCGAAAAGGAAATATCTTTGAATAAAAACTAGACAGAAGCATTCTCAGAAACTTCTTTGTGATGAGTGCATTCAACTCACAGACTTGAACCTTCCTTTTGAAAGAGCAGTTTTGAAACACTCTTTTTGTAGAAAGTGCAAGTGGATATTTGGAGCGCTCTGAGGCCTATGTTGGGAAATGAAATATCTTTAGCTAAAAACTAGACAGAATCATTGTCAAAAACTTCCTGGCGATGCGTGCGTTCAACTCACAGAGTGGAACCTGACTTTTGATAGAGTAGTTTGGAAACACTCTTTTTATAATATCTGCAAGTGGATATTTGGAGCGATTTGAGGCCTATGCAAGGAAAAGGAATTATCTTCACATTAAATCTAGACAGAAGCATTCTCAGAAACTACTCTGTGATGAGTGCGTTCAACTCAGAGACTTGAAGCTTCCTTTTGTAAGAGCAGTTTTGAAAAATTATTTTTGTAGTATCTGCAAGCGGATATATGGAGCGCTATGAGGCCTATGCTGGAAAAGGAAATACCTTCCCATAAAAAGTAGACAGAAGCATTCTCAGAAACTTCTTTGTGACGTGTGCATTGAACTCACAGTGTTGAATCTTTCTTTTGATAGGGAAGATTTGATACAATCTTTTAGTAGAGCCTTCAAAGGGATGTATGGAATGCTTTGAGTCCTATGCTGGAAAAGGAAATATCTTCCCTTAGAAACTAGACAAAAGCATTCTCAGAAAGTTCCCTGTGCATTCAACTCGCAGAGTTTAACCTTCCTTTTGATTGAGTAGTTTTGAAACACTCTTTTCTTATAATCTGCAAGTTGATATTTGGAGCCCTAAGAGGCCTATGCTGCAAAAGGAAATATTATTGCATAAAAATTAGATGGAGGCATTCTCAGAAACTGCTTTGTGATGAGTGCCTTCAACTCACAGATTTGAATCTTCCCTTTGATAGACCCGTTTTGAAACACTGAATTTGCAGGATCCGCATGTGGATATTTGGAGCAGTTTGAGGCTTATGCTTTAAAAGGATATATCTTCATATACAAACTAGACAGAAGCATTCTCAGCAACTTCTTTGTCATGTGGGGATTGAACTTACAGAGTTGAACATTCCTTTTCATGGAGCAGTTCTGCAACACTCTTTGTGTGGAAACTGAAAGTGGATAGTTGATGCGATTTCGACATCTAGTGGAAAAGGAAAACTCAGAGAACTGAACGTTCCTTTTCAAAGAGCAGTTTTGAAACACTCTTTTTGTAGAATCTGCAAGTGGATATTTGGAGCGCTTTGAGGCCTATGCTGGGAAATGATATATCTTCACCTAAAAACTAGACAGAAGCATTCTCAGAAACTTCTGTGTGATGAGTGCATTCAACTCCCAGACTTGAACGTTCCTGTTGATAGACCAGTTTTGAAAACAGTTTTTGTAGAATCCGGAAGTGGATATTTTTGGCTGTTTGTGGCCAATGATGGAAAAGGAAATGTCTTCATATACAAACTAGACAGAAGCATTCTCAGAAACTTCTTTGTCATGAGGGGATTGAACTCACGTTGTTGAACATTCCTATTCATGGAGCAGTTCTGCAACACTCTATTTGTGGAAACTGCAAGTGGATATCTGGTGCGATTGCGGCATCTAGTGGAAAAAGAAATACATTCAGATGAAAACTTGATAGAACCATTCTCAGAAACTACTTTCTGATGAGTGCATTCAACTCACAGACTTGAAGCTTCGTTTTCAGAGAGCAGTTTTGAAACAACTCTTTTTGTAGAATGTGCAAGTGGATATTTGGAGCGCTTTAAGGCCTGTGCTCGGAAATGAAATATCTTCACCTAGAAACTAGACAGAAGCATTCTCAGAATCTTCTTTGTGATGAGTGCATTCTACTCACAGAGTTGAACCTTCCTTTTGATAGAACAGTTTGGAAACACTCTTTTTGTGGAATCCGCAAGTGGATATACGGAGCGCTTTGAGGCCTAAGCTGGAAAAGAAAATATCTTCACATAAAAACTGGATAGAAGCATTCTCAGAAACATTTTTTGATGTGCGCATTCAACTCACAGTGTTGAACCTTCCTTTGGATATAGCAGATTTGAAACTGTCTTTTTCTAGAATCTGCAAGTGGATATTTGGAGAGCTAAGGGGCAAGACTGGAAAAGGAAATATCTTCACATGAGAACTAGACGGAAGCAGTCTCAGAAACTTCCGTGTGCTTTAGGCGTTCAACTCACATAGCGGAATCTTCTTTTATATAGCGCAGTTTTGAAACACTCCTTTTGTAGAATTTGCTATGGGATGTTTGGAGCTATTTGAGGCCTATGCTGGAAAAGGAAATATCTTCACATAAAAACTAGACAGAAGCATTCTCAGAAACTTATTTGTGATAAGTGCATTGAACTCACAGACTTGAACCGTCCTTTTGAAAGAGCAGTTTTGAAAAACTCTTTTTGTAGATTCTGCAAGTGGATATTTGGAGCGCTTTGAGGGCTATGCAAGGAATAGGAAATATCTGCACAGAGAAACTAGACAGAAGCGTTCTCAGAACCTTCTGCATGACGAGTGCGTTCAACTCACAGACTTGAACGTTCCTTTTCGTAGAACAGTTTTGAAACACTCCTTTTGTAGAATATGCAAGTGTTTATTCGGAGCGCTTTGAGGCCTACGTTGGATTAGGAAATATCTTCACATAAAAATTAGACAGAAGCATTCTCAGAAACTTCTTTGTGATGAGTGCATTCAACTCTCAGAGTTGAACCTACCAATTGAGAGAGAAGTTTTGAAACACCCTTTTTGGAGAATCTGCAAGTGAATATTTGGAGCGATTTGAGGCCTATGCTGGAAATGGAAACATCTTTACGTAGAATCTAGACAAAAGCATTCTCCGAAAGTTCCCTGTACTTTGTGCATTCAACTCACAGAGTTCAACCTTCCTTTTGATAGAGCAGTATTGAAACACACTTTATGAAGAGTCTGCAAGTGGATATTTGGAGCGCTTTGAGGCCTATGTTGGAAAAGGAAATATCTTCACATAAAAACTAGACGGAAGCATTCTCAGAAACTTCTTTGTGATGAGTCCATTGTATTCACAAAGTTGAACCTTCCTTTTGATAGAACAGTTTTGAAACACTCCTTTTGTAGAATCTGAAATTGTTTATTTGGAGCGCTTTGAGGCCTATGTTGGAAAAGGAAATATCTTCACATAAAAACTAGAAAGAAGAATTCTCAGAAATTTCTTTGTGATGTGTGCATTCTACTCACAGAGTTGAACCTTCCTTTTGAAAGAACAGTTTTGAAACACTCTTTTTGTAGAATCTGCAAGTGGATATTTGGAGAGCTTTGAGTCCTATGCTGGAAAAGGAAATGTCTTCACATAAAAAGTTCACAGAAACATTCTCAGAAACCACTTTGTGATGAGTGCATTCAACTCACATCGTTGAACCTCCCAATTGATGGAGAAGTTTTGAAACACCATTTTTGTAGAATCTGCAAGTGTATATTTGGAGCGCTTTGAAGCCAATGCTGGGAAATGAAATATCTTCACCTAAAACTAGACAGAAGCATTCTCTGAAAGTTCTTCACGATGCGTGCATACAACACACAGAGTTGAATTTGCATTTTGATAGAGCAGTTTGGAAACATTTTCTTGAAAAATCTGCAAGTGGATATTTGGAGCGATTTGAGGCCTATGCAAGGAATAGGAAATATCTCCACATAAACACTAGACAGAAGAATTCTCAGAACCTTCTGCATGATGAGTGCATTAAACTCACAGACGTGAACCTTCCTTTTGATAGCGCAGTTTTGAAACGCTCTTTCAGTAACATCTGAAGGTGGATATTTGGAGCGCTTTTAGGCCAATTTTGGAAAAAGAAATATAATCACATAAAAACTGGACAGAAGCATTCTCAGAAACTTCTTTGTGACAAGCGCATTCAACTCACAGACCTGAACTTTCCTTTTGACAGAACAGTTTTGAAACATTCCTTTTGTAGAATCTGCAAGTGTTTATTCGGAGGGCTTTGAGGCCTATGTTGGAAAAGGAAATATCTTCACAGGAAAACTAGACAGAAGCATTCTCAGAAACTTCTTTGTGATGAGTGCATTCAACTTAGAGACTTGAAGCTTCCTTTTGAAAGAGGAGTTTTGAAACACTCTTTTCGTAGAATCTTCAAGTGGATTTATAGAGTGCTCTGCGGCCTCTGCTGGAAAAGGAATTCTCTTTCCATAAAAACTAGACAGAAGCATTCTCAGAAACTTCTTTGTGATGTGTGCATTGAAATCACAGATTTGAGCGTTTCTTTTGATAGAGAAGTTTTGAAACAATCTTTTAGGAGAGTCTTCAAGTGGATGTATGGAGTGCTTTGAGGCCTATGCTGGAAAAGGAAATATCTTCTCGTAGAAACTAGGCAAATCATTCTCAGAAAGGTCCCTGTGCATTCATCTCACAGAGTTTAAAATTCCTTTTGATAGAGCAGTTTTGAAACACTCTTTTTGTAGAATCTGCAAGTGGATATTTGGAGCGCTACGAGGCCTATGCTGCAAAATGATATATCGTTGAGTAAAAACTAGAAGGAAGCATTCTAAGAAACTTCTTTGTGAGGAGTGCATTCAACTCACAGAGTTGAATCTTCCTTTTGATTGACCCGTTTTGAAAGATTGAGTTTGCAGTATCCGCAAGTGGATATTTGGAGCACTTTGAGGCTTATGGTTGAAAAGGAAATATCTTCATATACAAACTAGACAGAAGCATTCTCAGAAACTTCTTTGTCATGTGGGGATTGAACTCACAGTGTTGAACATTCCGTTTCATGGAGCAGTTCTGAAACACTCTATTTGTGGAAACTGCAAGTGGCTATCTGGTGTGATTTTGCCATCTAGTGGAAAAGGAAATACGTACAGATGAAAACTAGATAGAACCATTCTCAGAAAATTCTTTCTGATGAGCGCATTCAACTCACAGACTTGAAGCTTCCTTTTCAGTGAGCAGTTTTGAAGCAATCATTTTGTAGAATCTGCAAGTGGATATTTGGAGCGCTTTTAGGCCAATGCTGGAAAAAGTAATATCTTCATATAAAAACTAGACAGAAACATTCTCAGAAACTTCTTTCTGACGAGTGTATTCAACTCACAGACTTGAAAGTTCCTTTTGATAGAACAGTTTTGAAACACTCCTTTTGTAGGATCTGGAAGTGTTTATTCGCAGTGCTTTGAGGCCTTTGCTGGGAAAGAAAATATCTTCAAATAAAAACTAGACAGAATCATTCTCAGAAACTTATTTCTGATGAGTGCTTTCAACTCACACAGTTGAAGCTCCTTTTTCAGAGTTCAGTTGTGAAACACTCTTTTTGTAGAATCTACAAGTGGATATTTGGAGTGCTTTGAGTCCTATGGTGGGAAATGAAATATATTCACCTAAAAACTAGACAGAAGCATTCTCAGAAACTTCTTTGTGATGAGTGAATTCTACTCACAGAGTTGAACCTTCCTTTTGATAGAACAGTTTTGAAACACTCCTTTTGTAGAATCTGCAAGTGGATATTTGGAGTGCTTTGAGTCCTATGCTGGGAGATGAAATATCTTCACCTAAAAACTAGACAGAAGCATTATCAGAAACTTCTTTGTGATGAGTGAATTCTACTCACAGAGTTGAACCTTCCTTTTGATAGAACAGTTTTGAAACACTCCTTTTGTAGAATCTGCAAGTGGATATTTGGAGCGCTTTGAGACCTATGCTGGAAAAGGAAATATCTTCACATAAAAACTAGACAGAAGTATTCTCAGAAACTTTTTGATGTGCGCATTCAACTCACCGTGTTGAATCTTCCTTTGTATAGAGTAGTTTTGAAACACTCTTTTTCTAGAATCTGCAAGTGGATATTTGGAGTGCTAGGGGGCCAAGACTGGAAAAGGAAATATCTTCACATGGGAACAAGACGGAAGGAGTCTCAGAAACTTCCGTGTGCTTTATGCATTCAACTCACATAGTGGAATCTTCCTTTTGATAGTGCAGTTTTGAAACTCACCCTTTGTAGAATTTGCTAGTGGACGTTTGTAGCGATTTTAGGCCTATGCTGGAAAAGGAAATATCTTCAAACGAAAACTAGACAGAATCATTCTCAGAAACTTCTTTGTGATGAGTGCATTCAACTCACAGACTTGAACCGTCCTTTAGAAAGAGCAGTTTTGAAACACTCTTTTTGTAGAATCTGCAAGTGGATATTTGGAGAGCTTTGAGTCCTATGCTGGGAAATGAAATATCTTCACCTAAAAATTAGACAGAAACATTCACAGCAACTTCTTCGCAATGCCTGCATTCAACTCACAGAGTTGAACCTGCCTTTTGATAGAGCAGTTAGGAAACACTCTTTTTGTAAAGTCTGCAAGTGGAAATTTGGAGCGATTTGAGGCCTATGCAAGGAAAAGGAAATATCTTCACATAAAAAATAGAAGCATTCTCAGAATCTTCTGTGTGATGAGTGCATTCACCTCACAGAGTTGAATTTTCCTTTTGATAGTGCAGTTTTGAACCACTCTTTCAGTACCATCTGAAGGTGGATATTTGGAGCGCTTTTAGGCCAATGCTGGAAAACGAAATATCATCACATAATAACTAGACAGAAGCATTCTCAGAAACTCCTGTGTGATGAGTGCATTCAGCTCACAGAGTTGAACGTTCCTATGGATAGAAAAGTATTGAAACACTCCTTTTGTAGAATCTGCAGGTGTTTATTCAGAGCGCTTTGAGGCCTATGTTGTAAAAGGAAATATCCTCACATAAAAACGAGACAGAAGCATTCTCAGAAACTACTTTGTGATGAGTGAATTAAACTCACAGAGTTGAACCTACCAATTGATAGAGAAGTTTTGAAACACCCAATTTGTAGAATCTGCAAGTGAATATTTGGAGCGATTTGAGGCCTAGAGTACAAAAGGAAATACCTTCACATGAAAACTAGAGAGTAGAATTCTCAGAAACGACTATGTGATGAGTGCATTCAACTCACAGAGTTGAAACTTCCTTTTGATAGACCCGTTTTGAAACACTGTTTTTGCAGAATCCGCAAGTGGATATTTGGAGCTGTTTGAGACTCATGCTTGAAAAGCGAATATCTTCACATACAAACTAGACAGAAGTATTCTCAGAAACTTCTTTGTCATGTGGGGATTGAACTCACAGAGTTGAACATTCCTTTTCATGGAGCAGTTATGCAACACTCTTTTTGTGGAAACTGTAAGTGGATTTTTGGTGCGATTGCGGTATCTAGTGGAAAAGGAAATACATGCAGATGAATACTAGAGAGAACAATTCTCAGAAACTTTTTTCTGATGAGTGTATTCAAATCACAGGCTTGAACCTTCCTTTTGAAAGAGCAGTTATAAAACACTCTTTTTGTAGAATCTGCAGGTGGATATTTGGAGGGCTTTGAAGCCTATGCTGGGAAATGAAATATCTTCACCTAAATACTAGACAGAGGCATTCTAAGAAACTTCTGTGTGATGAGTGCATTCAACTCACAGACTTCAACGTACCTTTTGATAGAACAGTTTTGAAACACTCGTTTTGTAGAATCTGCAAGTGTTTATTTGGAGCACTTTGAGGCCTATGTTGGAAAAGGAAATATCCTCACATAAAAATTAGACTCGAGAATTCTGAGAAATATATTCCTATGTGCGCATTCAACTCTCTGTGTTGAAACTTCCTTTGGATAGAGCAGTTTTGAAACACCCTTTTTCTAGAATCTGCAAATGGATATTTGGAGTGCTAAGAGGCCAACACTGGAAAAGGAAATATCTTCACATGAGAACTAGACGGAAGCAGTCTCAGAAACTTCCGTGTGCTTTATGCATTCAACTCACATAGTGGAATCTTCCCTAGATATCGCAGTTTTCAAACATTCCTTTTGTAGAATTTGCTAGTGGATGTTTGGAGAGATTTTAGGCCTATGCTGGAAAAGGAAGTATCTTCAGATAAAAACTAGACAGAAGCATTCTCAGAAACTTCTTTGTGATGAGTGCATTCAAGTCACAGACTTGAACCGTCCTTTTGAAAGAGCAGTTTTGAAAAACTCTTTTTGTAGAATCTGCAGGTGGATATTTGGAGTGATTTGACGCCTATGCTGGGAAAAGAAATATCTTCACCTAAAAACTAGACAGAAGCATTCTCAGAAACTTCTTCGCGATGCGTGCATTCAACTCACAGAGTTGAATCTGTCTTTTCATAGAGCAGTTTGGAAACATTTTTTTGGAAGTTCTGCAAGTGGATACTTGGAGCGATTTGAGGCCTATGCAAAGAATAGGAAATATCTCCACATAAAAACTAGACAGAAGCATTCTCAGAACCATCTGCGGATGAGTGCATTCAACTCACAGACTTGAACCTTCCTTTTGATAATGCAGTTTTGAAACACTCTTTCGGTACCTTCTGAAGGTGGGTGTTTGGAGCGCTTTTATGCCAATGCTGGAAAAAGAAATGTCATCACATAAAAACTAGACAGAAGCATTCTCAAAAACTCCTTTGTGACGGGTGCATTGACCTCACAGACTTGAACATTACTTTTGATAGAGCAGTATTGAAACACTCCTTTTGTAGAATCTGCAAGTGTTTACTCGGAACCCTTTGGGGCCTAGGCTGGAAAAGGAAATCTCTTCCCATAAAAACTAGACAGAAGCATTCTTAGAAACTTCCCTGTGATGTGCGCATTCAACTCACAGTGTTGTACCTTTCTTTTGATAGAGAAGTTTTGAAACACTCTTTTAGTAGAATCATCAAGTGGATGTATGGAGTGCTTTGAGCCCTATGCTGGAAATGGAAATATCTTCAAGTAGAAACTAGACAAAAGCATTCTCAGAAAGTTCCCTGTGCTTTGTGCATTCAACTCACAGAGTTCAACCTTCCTTTTGATAAAGCAGTTTTGAAACACTGTTTTTGAAATATCTGCAAGCGGATAATTGGAGCGCTATGAGGCCTAAGCGGCAAAAAGAAATATTATTCCATAAAAAACTAGATGGAAGCATTCTCAGAAATTTCTTTGTGATGAATGCATTCGACCCACAGAGTTGAACCTTCCTTTTGATAGACCAGTTTTGAAACATTGCTTTTGCAGAATCCGCAAGTGGATATTTGGATCTGTTTGAGGCTTGTGCTGGAAAAGGAAATATCTTCATACACAAATTAGACAGAAGCATTCTCAGAAACTTCTTTGTCACGTGGGGATTGAAATCATAGAGTTGAGCATTCCTTTTCATGGAACAGTTCTGCAACACTCTTTTTGTGGAAACTGAAGTGGATGTTTGGTGCGATTGCGGCATCTAGTGGAAAAGGAAGTATATGCAGATGAAAACTAGATAGAACCATTCTCAGAAACTTCTTTCTGCTGAGTGCATTCAACTCACAGACTTGAACCTTCCTTTTCAAAGAGCAGTTTTGAAACACTGTTTTTGTAGAATCTGCAAGTGTATATTTGGAGCGCTTTGAGGCCTGTGCTGGTAAATGAAATATCTTCACCTCAAAACTAGACAGAAGCATTCTCAGAAACTTCTGTGTGATGAGTGCGTTGAACTAACAGACTTGAACTTTCCTTTTGATAGAACAGTTTTGAAACCCTCCTTTTGTAGAATCTGCAAGTGTTTATTTGGAACACTTTGTGACCTATGTTGGAAAAGGAAATATCTTCACGTAGAACTGGGCAGAAGCATTCTCAGAAACTTCTTTGTAATGAGTGAATTTTACTCACAGGGTTGAACCTTCCTTTTGATAGAACAGTTTTGAAACATTCTTTTTGTCGAATCTGCATGTGGCTATTTGGAGTGCTTTGGGTCCGCTGCTGGAAAAGGAAATAACATCTTTTAGAACCTAGATAAAAGCATTCTCAGAGACTTCCCTGTGCTTTCTGCATTCAACCCTCAGACGTGAAACATCCTTCTGATATAGCAGTTTTGAAACACTCCTTTTCCAGCATAGGCTTCATAGCGCTCCATATATCCAATTGCAGAGTCTATAAAAAGAGTGTTTCAAAACTGCTTTTTGAAAAGGAAGCTTCAAGTCTGTGATTTGAATGCACTCATCACAAAGACGTTTCTGAGAATTCTTCTGTCTTGTTTTCATGTGAAGATATTTCCATTTCTAGCATAAGCCTCAAGTCGCTCCAAATATTCACTTGGAGATTCTAAAAAAAAGGAGTTTCAAAACTTTTCTATCAATAGGTATGTTCAACTCTCTGAGTTGAATGCCCTCATCGCAAAGAGGTTACCGAGAACGCTTCTGTGTAGTTTTTTGGTGAAGATATTTCCTTTTCCAACTTAGGCCTCAAAGCTCTCCAAATAAACACTTGCAGGTTCTACAAAAGGAGTGTTTCAATACTGTTCTATCAAAAGGAACGTTAAAGACTGTGAGTTGAATGCACTCCTCACTAAGAAGTTTCTGAGAATGCTTCGGTCTAGTTTTTATGTGATGATATTTCTTTTTCCAGCATTGGCCTAAAAGAGCTCCATATATCCACATTCGGATGTTATTAAAAGAGTGTTTCAAAACTGCTCTATCAAAAGGAAGGTTCAAGTCTGTGAGTTGAATGCCTTCAGCACACACAAGTTTCTGACAATGGTTCTGATTAGTTTTTATGTGAAGATATTTCCTTTTCTACCATGGGCCTCAAATCGCTCCAAATATCCACTTGCAGATTTTACAAAAAGGGTGTTTCCAAACTGCTCTATGAAAAGGCAAGTTCAACTCTGTGAGTTGAATGCACACATCACAAAGAAGTTTCTGGGACTGCTTCTGTCTAGTGTTTATGTGAAGATATTTCCTTTTCAAGCATAGGCCCCAGTGCGCTCCAAATATCCTCTTGCAGATACTACAAAAAGTGTTTTTCAAAACTGCTCAATGAAAATGAAGGTTCAACTCTGTGAGATGAATGCGCGCAGCGAGAAGAAGTTTCTGAGAATGCTTCTGTCAATTTTTTAGGTGAAGATATTTCATTTCCCTGCATAGGCCTCAAAGCGCTCCAAATATCCACTTGCAGCTTATACAAAAAGAGTGTTTAAAAACTGCTCTTTCAAAAGGAATGTTCAAGTCTGTGAGTTGAATGCACTCATCATAAAGAAGTTTCTGAGAATGCTTCTGTCTAGTTTTTAAGTGAAGATATTTTCTTTTCCTGCCTAGGTCTCAAATCTCTCCAATCATCCACTAGCAAATTCTACAAAAAGAGTGTTTCAAAACTGCACTACCAAAAGGAAGATTCCAGTATGTGAGTTTAATGCATAAGGCACAGAGAAGTTTCTGAAAATGCTTCCGTCCAGTTTTTATGTGAAGATGTTTCCTTTTCCAGTGTTGGCCTCTTAGCACTCCAAATAGCCACATGCAGATTCTACTGAAAGAGTGTTTCAAAACTGATATATCAAAAGGAAGTTTCAACTCTGTGAGTTGAATGCACTCATCAGAAAGAAGTTTCTGAGAATGCTTCTATTGAGTATTTATGTGAAGATATTTCCTTTTCCAACATAGACCTCAAAGCGCTCCAAATATCCCCTTGCAGTTTCCATAAAAAGAGTGTTTCAAAACTGTTCTATCAAAAGGAAGGTTCAACTCTGTGAGTAGAATGCTCTCATCACAAGGATGTTTCTGAGAATGCTTCTGTCTACTTTATATATGAAGATATTTGCTTTTCCAGCATAAGCCTCAAAGAGCTCCATATATCCACTTTCTGATTCCACAAAAACGGTTTTTCATAACTGGTCTATCGAAAGGAATGTTCAAGTCTGTGAGTTGAATGCACTCATCACAAAGTAGTTTCTGAGAATGCTTCCATCTAGTTTTTATGCAGTGATATTTCCTTTTGCAGCATAGGCCACAAAGCGCTCCAAATATCCACTTGCAGATTCTACAAAAAGAGTGTTTGAAAACTGCTCTATGAAAAAGAAGGTTGAACTCCGTGAGCTGAATGCACAAAGCACCGGGATCTTTCTCAGAATGCTTTTGTCTGGTTTCTACGTGAAGATACTTACTTTTCCAGGATAGGCCTTAAAGCACTCCACACATCCACTTGAAGATTGTGCTAAAAGAGTGTTTCAAAACTTCTCTATCAAAAGAAAGCTTCAACTGTGTGAGTTGAATGCACACATCACAAAAAAGTTTCTGATAATGCTTCTATCTAGTTTTTATGTGAAGATATTTCCTTTTCCAGCATAGGCCTCAAAACTTTCCAAATATCGACTTGCAGGTTCTGCAAAAAGAGTGTTTCAAAACTGTTCTATGGAAAGGAAGTTTCAACTCTGTTAGTCGAATGCAGAAAGCACACGGAAGTCTCTGAGAATGCTTCTGTCTATGTTCTAAGTAAAGATATTTCCTTTTCCAGTGTAGGACTCAAAGCACTCCAAACATCCACTTGCAGATTCTACAAAAATAGTGTTTCAAAACTGCTCTATCAAAAGGAAGGTTCAAGTCGGTGAGTTGAATGCGAACATCAGAACATATTTCTGAGAATGCTTCTGTCTAGTTTTTATGTGAAGATATTTCCTTTTCCAACATAGGCCCCAATGCGCTCCAAATATCCTCTTGGAGATTTCACAAAAAGAGTGTTTCAAAACTGTTCTATCAAAAGGAAGGTTCAACTCTGTGAGTAGAATGCACTCATAGTAAAGAAGTTTCTGACAATGGTTCTATCTAGTTTTCATCAGAATGAATTTCCTTTTCCACTAGATGCCGCAATCGCACCAAACATCCATTTGCAGTTTCCACAAAAAGAGTGTTGAAGAACTGCTGTATGAAAAGGAATGTTCACCTCTTTGAGTTCAATCCCCACATGACAAAGAAGTTTCTGAGAATGCTTCTGTCTAGTTTGTATATGAAGATATTTCCTTTTCTAGGAAAAGCCTGAAGGAGCTCCAAATATCCACATGCGGATTCTACAAAAACAGGGTTTCAAAACTAGTCCATCAAAAGGAAGGTTCAAGTCTGTCAGTTGAAGGCACTCATCAGAAAGAAGTTTCTGAGAATGCTTCCATCTAGTTTTTATGCAATGATATTTCCTTTTGCAGCATAGGCCTCAAAGCGCTCCAAATATCCACTTGCAGATTCAACAAAAAGAGTGTTTCAAAACTGCTGTATCAAAAGGAAAGTTGAACTCTGTGAGTTGAATGCACAAAGCACAGGGAAATTTCTGAGAATGATTTTGTCTAGTTTCTACTTGAAGATATTTCCCTTTCCAGCGTAGGCCTCAAAACACTTCATACATCCACTTGAAGATGCTAATAAAAAAGTATTTCAAAACATCTCTATCCAAAGAAAGGTTCAACTCCGTGAGGTCAATGCGCACATCACAAGAAGTTTCTGGGAATGCTTCTGTCTAGTTTGTATGTGATGATAATTAATTTTCCAGCATAGGCCTCAAAGCGCTGCATATATGCACTTGAAGATTCTTCAAAAAGACTCTTTCAAAACTTCTATTTCAAAAGGAAGCTTCAAGTCTGTGAGTTGAATGCACTCATCACAAAGACGTTTCTGAGAAATCTTCTGTCTAGTTTTCATGTGAAGATATTCCCATTTCCAGCATAGGCCTCAAATCGCTCCAAATATCCACTAGTAGGTTTTACAAAAAGGCTGTTTCTAGACGCCACTATCAAAAGGCAGGTTCAACTCTGTGAGTTGAAAGCAGACATCAGAAAGAAGATTCTGAGAAAGCTTCTGTCTAGTGTTTATGTGAAGATATTCCCTTTTCAAGCATTGGCCTCAAAGCTCTCCAAATATCCACTTGCAGATTTTACAAAAAGTGTGTTTCAAAACTGCTCTATGAAAATGAAGGTTCAACTCTGTGAGTTGAATGCACAGATCTCGAAGAAGATTGTGAGAATGCTTCTCTGTGGTTTTTAGGTGAAGATATTTCATTTCCTAGCATGGGCCTCAAAGCGCTCCAAATATCCACTTGCAAATTCTACAAAAAGAGTGTTTCAATACTGCTCTTTCAAAAAGAAGGTTCACGTCTGTGAATTGAATGCACTCATCACAATGAAGTTTCTGAGAATGCTTCTGTCTAGTTTTATGTAAAGATATTTCCTTTTCCAGCATAAGCCTCAAATCTCTCCAAACATCCACTAGCAAATTCTACAAAAAGAGTGTTTTGAAACTGCGCTATCAAAAGGAAGATTCCACTCTGTGATTTGAATGCATAAAGCACAGGGAAGTTTCTGAGAATGCTTCCTTCTAGTTTTTATGTGAAGATATTTCCTTTTCCAATGTTGGCCTCTTAGCACTCCAAATATCCACTTGCAGATTTTAGTAAAAGTGTGTTTCAAAACTGCTATATCAAAACCAAGCTTCAACTCTGTGAGTTGAATGCGCACATCAGAAAGAAGTTTCTGAGAATGCTTCTATCTAGTTTTTATGTGAAGATATTTCGTTTTCCAGCATAGACCTCAAAGCGTTCCAAATATCGACTTGCAGATTCTACAAATGGAGTGTTTCAAAACTATTCTATCAAAAGGTAGATTCAACACTGTCAGTTGAATGCAGAAAGCACAGGGAAATCTTTGAGAATTCTTTTGTGTAGGTTCTAAGTGAAGATATTTCCTTTTCCAGTGTAGGACTCAAAGCGCTCCAAACATCCACTTGCAGATTCTACAAAAAGAGTGCTTCAAAACTGCTCTATCAAAAGCAATGTTCAACTCATTGAGTTGAATGCGCACATCAGAAAATGTTTCCGAGAATCCTTCTGTCTAGTTTTTATGTGAAGATATTTCCTTTTCCAGCATAGGCCTCAAATCGCTCCAAATATCTATTAGCAGATTTTACAAAAGGGGTGTTTCCAAACTGCTCTTTCAAAAGGCAGGTTGAAACCTTGGAGTAGAATGCACACATCACAAAGAACTTTCTGAGAAAGCTTCTGTCTACTTTTAATCTGAATGTATTTCCTTTTCCACTACAGGCCACAATCGCACTAAATATCCATTTGCCGTTTCCAAAAAAAGAGTGTTTCAGAATTGATCTGTGAAAAAGAATGTTCAACTCTGTGAATTGAATGCACACATCACAAAGAAATTTCTGAGAATGCTGCATTCTAGTTTTTATGTGAAGATATTTCCTTTTCCTGCATATGCCTGAAATCTGTCCAAATATTTATTTGCATATTCTAAAAAAACAGTGTTTCAATACTGCTGTGTCAAAAGGACGGTTCCACTCGGTGAGTTGAATGCACACATCACAGAGAAGTTTCCGAGAATGCTTCTGTCCAGTTTTTATGTGAAGATATTTTCTTTTCCAGCATAGGCCTCTAAGATCTCCAAATATCCACTTGCAGATACTACAAAAGCAGTGTTTCAAAACTGGTCTATCAAATGGAATGTTCAACTCTGTGAGATAAATGCACACATCACAAAGAAGTTTCCAGAATGTTTCTGTCTACTTTTTATGTGATGATATTTCGTTTTCTAGCAAAGGACTGAAAGCCATCCAAATATCCACTTCTAGATCCTCCAAAAAATGTGTGTCACAACTACTTTATCAAATGGAAGGTTCAACTCTGTGAGTTGAATGCACTCATCAGAAAGAATTTCTGAGAATGCTTCTGTCTAGTATTTATGTGAAGATATTTCCTTTTCCAACATAGGCCTCAAAGCCCTCCAAATATCCACTTGCAGATTGCACTAAAAGAGTATTTCAAAGCTCTTCTATCAGAAGGAAGGTTCAATTCTTTGATTTGAATGCACTCATCACAAGGAAGTTTGTGAGAATGCTTCTGCCTAGATTTTATGTGATGATATTTCCTTTTCCAGCATAGGCCTCAAAGCGCTCCAAATATCCACTTGCAGATTCCACAAAAAGAGTGTTTCAAACCTGTTCTAGAAAAAGGAAGGTTCAACTCTGTGAGTAGAATGCACTCATCACAAAGAAGTTTCTGACAATGGTTCTATCTAGTTTTCGTCTGAATGTATTTCCTTTTCCTCTAGATGCTGCAATCGCACCAAATATCCACATGCAGTTTCCACAAAAAGAGTGTTGAAGAACTGCTCTGTGAAAAAGGATGTTCAACTCTTTGAGTTCAATCCCCACATGATAAAGAAGTGTCTGAGAATGGTTCTGTCTAATTTTTGTATGAAGATATTTCCTTTTCCAGCATAAACCTCAAAGAGCTCCAAATATCCACTTTCAGATTCTAGAAAAACTGTGTTTCAAAACTGGTCTATCAAAAGGAAGGTTCAACTCTGTGAGTTGAGTGCACTCATCAGAAAGAAGGTTCTGAGAATGCTTCCATCTAATTTTTATGCAATGATATTTCCTTTTGCAGGATAGGCCTCAAAGCGCTCCAAATATCCCTTGCGGATTCTACAAAAACAGTGTTTCAAAACTGCTCTATCAAAAGGAAGGTTCAACTCTGTTAGTCGAATGCGCACATCACAAAGAATTTTCTGAGATTGTTTCTGTCTCATTTTTTTGTGTAGATATTTCCTTTTCCAGCATAGGCCTCCAAGCGCTCCACATATCCAGTTGCAGATTCCGCAAAAAGAGTGTTTCAAAACTGTTCTATCCGAAGGAAGGTTCAACTCTGTAAGTAGAATGCACTCATCACAAAGGAGTTTCTGAGAATGCTTCTGTCTAGTTTTTATGTGAAGATATTTCCTTTTCCATCATTGGCCTCAAAGCGGTCCAGTTATCCACTTGTTTGTTCTACAAAAAGAGTGTTTCAACCTGCTCTATCAAAAGGAAGGTTCAACTATGTTAGCTTAATGTACAATGCACAGGGAAGTTTCTGAGAATCCTTCTGTCTAATTTTTATGAGAAGATATTTCCTTTTCCAGGATAGTCCTCAAAGCTCTGGAAATATCCACTTACAGACTCTACAAAAAGGGTGTTGCAGGACTCCTGTATCACAAGGAATGTTCAACTCTGTGGGTTGAATGCACACATCACAAAGAAGTTTCTGAGAATGCTTCTGTGTAGTTTTCATCTGAATGTATTTCCTTTTCCAATAGAGGTCACAATCGCACAAAATACAAATCTGTCGTTTGCCCAAAAAGAGTGTTTCAGAACTGCTCTATGAAAAGAAAGTTTCAATTCTCTGAGTTGAATGCACACATCACAAATAAGTTTCTGAGAATGCTGCTTTCTAGTTTGTATGTGAAGATATTTCCTTTTTCAGCATAATCCTCAAACCGATCCAAATATCCACTTCCAAATTCTACAGAAAGAGTGTTTCAATTCTTCCATATCAAAATTAAAGTTCAACTCTGTGAGTTGAATTTACATATCCCAGAGAAGTTTCTGAGAATGCTACTGTGCAGTTTTTATGTGAATATACTTCCTTTTCCAGCATAGGCCTCAAAACCCTCGAAATATCCACTTGCAGATTCTACAAAAAGGGTGTTTCAAAACTGCTCTATCAAAAGGAATATTCAACACTGTGAGTTGAATGCACCCATCACAAAGGAGTTTCTGAGAATGCTTCTGTCTATTTTTTATGGGAAGATATTTCCTTTTCCACCATACGTCTCAAAGCGCCCCAAATATCCACTTGCAGATTCTATAAAAAGTGTGTTTCAAAACTGCTCTGTCAAAAGGAAGGTTCAACTTTGTGATTTGAATGCAGAGTGCACAGGGTAGTTTCTGAGAATGCTACTGTCTAGTTTTTATGTGAAGATATTTCCTTTTCTAATATAGGCCTCAAAGCTCTCCAAATATCCAACTGCGGATTCTACAGAAAAGTGTATCAAAACTGCTGTATGAAGAGGAAGTTTCTATTCTGTGAGTTGAACGCACTCATCAGAAAGAAGTTTCTGAGAATGCTTTTGTCTCGTTTTTATTTGAAGGTATTTACTTTTCAGGCATAGGCCTCAATGCGCTCCAATATCCACTTGCAGATACTATAATAATAGTGTTTCAAAACTGCTCTATCAAAAGGAAGGTTCAACTCTGTGAGTTTAATGCACAAAGCAGAGGGAAGTTTCTGAGAATGCTTATGACTGGTTTTTATGTGCAGAGATTTACTTTTCCAGCATAGGCCTCAAAGCCCTCCAAATATCCACTTATACATTGTACAAAAAGTTTGTTTCAAAACTGCTCTATCAAAAGGAAAGTTAAACCCTGTGAGTTGAATGCATACATCACAAAGTAGTTTCTGAGAATGCTTCTGTCTAATTTTTATGTGAAGGTATTTCCTTTTCCAGCATATTCCTCAAATCAGTCCAAATATCCACTTGCAGGTTCTACAAAAAGTGTGTCCCCAAACTGCTTTATCAAAGGGAAGGCTCAAATCGGTGAGTTGAAAGCATACATTACAAAGAAATTTCTGAGAATACTGCTGTCTAGTTTTTATGTGAAGGTATTTCCTTTTCCAGCATATTCCTCAAATCAGTCCAAATATCCACTTGCAGATTCTAGTAAAGGAGTGTTTCAAAACTGCTCTATGAAAAGGAAGGTTCAACTCTGTGAGTTGAATGCACACATTACAAAGAAGTTTCTGAGAATGCTTCTGTCTAGTTTTTATGTGAAGATATTTCCCTTTCTATCATAGGTCTCAAATCAGTCCAAGTATCCGCTTGCAGATACTACAAAAACAGTGTTTCAAAACTGCTCTATGAAAAGGAAGGTTCAACTCTGTGAGCTGAATGTGCTCATCACAAAGAAGTTTCTGAGATTGCTTTTGCTAGTTTTTATGTAAAGATACTTCCTTTTCCAGCATAGGCCCCAAAGAGCTCCAAATATCCATCTGCCGATTCTACAAAAAGAGTGGTTCAATACTGCTCTATGAAAAGGAAAGTTCAACTCTGTGAGTTGAATGCACACATCATAAAGAAGTTTCTGAGAATGCTTCTCTCTGGTTTTCATGTGAATATATTTCGTCTTCCGCTAGAGGCCGCAACTGCACCAAAATCCACCTTGCGTTTCTAAAAAAATAGTTTTTCAGAACTGCTCTAGGAAAAGAAAGGTTCACCTCTGTGAGTTGAATGCACATATCAGAAGTAACTTTCTGAGAATGCTGCTTTCTAATTTTTATGTGAATATATTTCCTTTTCCAGCATAGGCCTCAAAGCGCTACAAATATCCACTTGCAGGTTCTACAAAAAGAGCGTTTCAAATCAGGCCCATGAAAAGAAATGTTCAACTCTGTGAGTTGAATGCACACATCACAAAGAAGTTTGTGAGAATACGTCTGTCTCGTTTTTGTGTGAGGATATCCCGTTTCCAACGAATTCCTATAAGGTGTCCAATTATCTACTCGCAGATTCTGCAAAAAGAGTGTTTCAAAACTTCTCTGTCAAAAGGAGTGTTCAACACTGTGAGTTGAATGTACACACCACAAAGAAGTTTCAGAGAGCTCTTCTTTCTTTTTTTTGTGTGAAGACATTTCCTTTTCCACTGTACGTCTCAAAGCACTCCAAATGTCCATTTGCAGATTCTAAAAAAAGAGTGTTTCAAAACAAGCCCATGAAAGAAATGTTCAAATCAGTGAGTTGAATGCACACATCACAAAGGTGTTTGTGAGAATGCTTCTGTCTAGTTTTTGTGTGTGGATTTGCCATTTCCAACGAATTCGTATAAGCGGTCCGAATATCTACTTGCAGATTCTACAAAAAGAGTGTTTCAAAATTTCTCTGTCAAAAGGAATATTCAACACTGTGAGTTGAATGCACACACCACAAAGAAGTTTCAGAGAACGCTTCTTTCTAGTTTTTATGTGAAGATATTTCCTTTTCCGCCACTCGCCTCAAATCGCTCCAAATGTCCATTTGCAGATTCTACAAAAAGACTGTTTTAAAACTGCCCTAACAAAACGAATGTTCCACTCTCTGAGTTGAAGGGACACATCCCAAAGTAGTTTCCGAGAATGCTTCTTTCTAGGTTTTAAATGAAGATATTTCCTTTTCCGCCACATGCCTCAAAGCGCTCCAAATGTCCATTTGCAGATTCTACAAAAGGAGAGTTTCAAAACTGCTCTAACAAAACGAATATTCCACTCTCTGAGTTGAATGCACTCATCACAAAGTGGTTTCCGAGAATGCTTCTTTCTAGGTTTTAAGTGAAGATATTTCCTTTCCCACCAGAGGCCTCAGATCTCTCCGAATGTCGAATTGCAGATTCTAGAAAAAGAAAGTTTCAAAACTGCACTAACAAATGGAATGTTCAACTCTGCGATTTGAATGCAAACATCACAGAGTAGTTTCTGAGAATGCTTCTTTCTAGGTTTTATGAGAAGTTATTTCCTTTTCTACCACAGGTCTGAAAGCGTTCCAAATATCCACTTGCAGATTCTACAAAAAGAGTGTTTCAAAAGTTCTCTGTCAAAAGCAATGTTCAACTCTGTGAGTTGAATGCACACACCACAAAGAAGTTTCAGAGAATGCTTCTGCCTAGTTTTTATGTGAAGATACTTCGTTTTCAAGCATAGGCCTCAAAGCCCTCCAAATGTCCACTTGCAGATTCTACAAAAAGAGTGTTTCAAAAGTGGCCCATGAAAAGAACGGTTCAACTCTGTGAGTTGAATGCACACATCACGCAGAAGTTTGTGAGAATATTTGTCTAGTTTTTGTGTGAGGATATCCCGTTTCCAACGCATTCCTATAAGCGGTCCAAATATCCGTTTGCAGATTCTACAAAAAGAGTGTTTCAAATCTTCTCTATGAAAAGGAATATTCAACTCTGTGAGTTGAATGCACACACAACAAAGAAGTTTTAGAGGATTCTTCTGCATAGTTTTTATGTGAAAATATTTCCTTTTCCACCACAGGCCCCAAGCCTTCCCAATGTCCACTTGCAGATTCCACAAAAAGAGTGTTTCAAAACTGTCCCATGAAAGGAAATTTTCAACTCTGTGAGTTGAATGCTCACGTCACACAGAAGTTTGTGAGAATGCTTCTGAGTAGTTTTTGTGTGAGGATATACCGTTTCCAATGATTTCTTGTAGACTTTCCAAATATTCACTTGCAGATTCTACAAAAGATTGTTTCGAAACTTCTCTGTCCAAAGGAATGTTTATCTCTGTAATTTGAATGCACACACCACAAAGAAGTTTCAGAGAATGCTTCTGTCCAGGTTTTATGTGAAGATATTTCCTTTATCACCACAGGCCTCAAAGCCCTCCAAATGTCCACTTACAGATTCTACGAAAAGAGTGTTTCAAAACTGACATATGAAAAGAAAGTTTCAACTCTGTTAGTTGAATGCAGACATCTCACAGCAGTTTGTATGAACGCTTCTGTCTAGTTTTTGTATGAGGTTATCCCTTTTCCAATGAATTCTTATAAGCAGTCCAAATATCCACTTTCAGATACTACAAAAAGAGTGTTTCAAAACATCTCTGTCAAAAGGAGTATTCAGCTCTGTGAGTTGAATGAACACACCACAAAGTAGTTTCAGAGAATGCTTCTGTCAAGATTTTATGTGAAGTTATTTCCGTTTCCACCAAAGGCCTCGAAGCACTCCAGATGTCCACTTACAGATACTAGAAAAAGATTGTTTCAACACTGCTGTTTGAAAAGAAAGGTTTAATTCTGTGAGTTGAATGCACACATCACAAAGTAGTTTGTTAGAATGCTTCTGTTTAGTTTTTAATGTGAGGACATCCCGTTTCCAACGAATTACTATAAGCGGTCAAAATATCCACTTGCAGATTCTACAGAAAGAGTGTTTGAAAATTGCTCTAACAAAAAGAATGTTCCACTCTCTGAGTAGAATGTTAATATGACAAAGTAGTTTCTGAGAATGCTTCTTTCTAGGTTTTATGTGAAGATATTTCGTTTTCCACCACAGGCCTGAAAGAAGTCGTAATATCCACTTGCAGATTCTACAAAAAGAGTGTTTCAAAAATTCTCTTTCAAAAGGAATGTTCAACTATGTGAGTTGAATGCACACACCATAAAGAAGTTTCAGAGAATCCTTCTGCCTAATTTTTAGTTGAAGATATTTCGTTTTCAAGCATAGGCCCCAAAGCCCTCCAAATGTCCACTTGCAGATTCTACAAAAAGTGTGTTTCAAAACTGGCTCATGAAAACAAAGGTTCAACTCTTTGAGTTGAATGCACACATCACAGAGAAGTTTGTGAGAATGCTTCTGTCTACTTTTTGTGTGAGGATATCCCTTTTCCATCGAATTCCAATAAGCGGTCTAAATATCCACTTGCAAATTCTACAAAAAGAGTGTTTCAAAACTTCTCTGTCAAAAGGAATGTTCAACTCTGTGAGTTGAATGCACAAACCACTTGGAAGTTTCAGAGGATGCTTCTGTTTAGTTTTTATGTGAAGATATTTACTTTTCCACCAAAGGCTTCAAAGTGCTCCAAATGTCCACTTGCAGATTCTGCAAAAATTGTGTTTCAAAACTGCTCTATCAAGGGAGAGGTTTAACTCTGTGAGTTGAATGCACACATCACAAAGAAGTTTGTGAGAATGCTTCTGTCTAGTTTTTAATGTGAGGATATCCCGTTTCCAACGAATTCCTCCAAGCGGTCCAAATATCCTCTTGCCGATTCTACAAAAAGAGTGTTTGAAAACTGCGGTAACAAAAGGAATGTTCCACTCTCTCAGTTCAATGCAAACATCACAAAGTGGTTTCTGAGAATTCCTCTTTCTAGGTTTTCTGTGAAAATATTTCCTTTTCCACCACTGGCCTCGGATCTCTCCAAATGTCCAATTGCAGATTCTACAAAAAGACTGTTTCAAAACTGCTCTAACAAAAGGAATGTTCTACTGTGTGAGTTGAATGCAAACATCACGGAGTAGTTTATGAGAATGCTTATTTCTAGGTTTTGTGCGAAGATATTTCCTTTTCCACCACAGGCCTGAAAGCAGTGCAAATATCCACTTGCAGATTCTACGACCAGCATGGCACATGTATACATATGTAACTTACCTACACGTTGTGCACATGTACCATAGAGCCTAAAGTATAATAATAATAATAGTAATAATAATAAAAAATAAAATAAAATAAAATAAAGAAACTTAAAAAAAAAAGAGTGTTTCAAAACTTCTCTATCAAAAGAAATGTTCACCTCTGTGACTAGAATGCAGAAAGCACAGAGAAGTTTCTGAGAATGCTTCTGTCTAGTTTTTATGTGGAGATATTTCCTTTTCCACCACAAGCCCCAAAGACCTCCAAATGACCACTTGCAGATTCTGCAAAAACAGTGTTTCAAAACTGGCCCATGAGAAGAAAGGTTCAACTCTCTGAGTTGAATGCACACATTACACAGAAGTTTGTAAGAATGCGTCTGTCTAGTTTTTGTGTGAGGATATCCCGTTACTTACGAATTCCTATAAGCGGTCCAAATATCCCCTTGCAGATTCTACAAAAAGAGTGTTTCAAAGCTTCTCTATCAAAAGGAACATTCAGCTCTGTGAGTCGAATGCACACACTACAAAGACGTTTCAGAGAATGCTTTTGCCTAGTTATTATGTGAAGATATTTCCTTTTCCACCACAGGCCTCAAAGCCATCTAAATGTCCACTTACAGATACTACAAAAGGAGTGTTTCAAAACTGGCCCATGAAAAGAAAGGTTTAACTCTGTGAGTTGAACGCAAACATCACACAGAAGTTTGTGAGAATGCTTCTGTCTAGTTTTTGTGTGAGGATATCCGGTTTCCAAGGAATTCCTATAAGCGGTCAAAATATCCACTTGCACATTCTACAAAAAGAGTGTTTCAAAACTTCTCTTTCAAAACTAAAGGTCAACTCTGTACGTTGAATGCACACACCACAAAGAAGATTGTGAGAATGCTTCTTTATAGGTTTTATGTGAAGATATTTCCTTTTCCACCACAGGCCTCAAAGCCCTCCAAATATCCACTTGCATATTCTAGAAAGAGAGTGCTTGAAAACAGGCCCATGAAAACAAGGGTTTAACTCTGTGAGTTGAATGCACACATCACACAGAAGTTTGTAAGAATGCTTCTGTCTAGTTTATGTGTGAGGATATCTCATTTCCAACGAATTCCTCTAACCAGTCAAAATATCCACTTGCAGATGCTACAAAAAGAGTGTTTGAAAACTTCTCTATCAGAAGGAATCTTTACCTCTGTGAATTGAATACACACACCACAAAGAAGTTTCAGAGAATGCTTCTGCCAATTTTTATGTGAAGATATTTCCTTTTCCACCACAGGCCTCAAAGCCCTCCAAATGTCCACTTGCAGATTCTAGAAAAAGAGTGTTTCAAATCTGCCCTATCAAAAGAAAGGTTCAACTCTGTGAGTTGAATACACACATCACAAAGAAGTTTTTGAGAATGCTTCTGTCTAGTTTTAATGTGAGGATATCCTGTTTCCAACGAATTCCTATAAGCGGTCAAAATATCCACTTGCAGATTGTACAAAACAAGTCTTTCAAAACTGCTCTATGAAAAGGAATGTTCCACTCTCTGAGTTGAATGCAAACATCACAAAGTAGTTTCTGAGGATCCTTTTTTCTAGGTTTTATATGAGGATATTTCCTTTTCCACCAGAGGCCTCGGAGCTCTCCAAATGTCCAATGGCAGATTCTAACAAAAGAGTGTTTCAAAACTTCTCTCTCAATAGGAATGTTCAACTCTGTGAGTGCAATGCACACACCACAAAGAAGTTTCAGAGAATGCTTCTTTCTAGTTTTTATGTGAAGATATTTCCTTTTCCACAACAGGTCTCAAAGCGCGCCAAATGTCCAATTGCAGATTCTACAGAAAGAGAGTTTCAAAACTGCTGTAACAAAAGGAATGTTCCACTCTGTGAGTTGAATGCACACATCACAAAGTAGTTTCTGAGAATGCTTCCTTCTTGGTTTTATGTGAAGATATTTCCTTTTCAACCAGAGGCCTCAGAGCTCTCCGAATGTCCAATTGCAGATTCTACAAAAAGAGTGTCTCAAAACTGCTCTAACAAAAGAATGTTCAACTCTGTGAATTGAATGCAAACATTACAGAGTAGTTTCTGAGAATGCTTCTTTCTAGGTTTTATGTGAAGATATTCCCATTTCCACCAGAGGCCTGAAAGCAGTCCAAATATCCACTTGCGGATTCTACAAAAAGAGTCCCTCAAAACTTCTCTGTCAAAAGAAATGTTCAACTCTGTGAGTTGAATGCACACACCACCAAGTAGTTTCAGAGAATGCTTCTGCCTAGATTTTATGTGAAGATATTTCCTATTCCACCACAGGCCTCAAAGCCCTAAAAATATCCACTTGCAGATTCTACAAAAAGAGTGTTTCAAAAGTGGCACATGGAAAGAAAGGTTCAACTCTGTGAATTGAATGCAATCATCTCACTGAAGTTTGTGAGAATGCTTCTGTCTAGTTTTTCTGTGAGGATATCCGGTTTCCAATGAATTCATATAAGTGGTCCAAATATCCACTTGCAGATTCTACAAAAGGGGTGTTTAAAAACTTGTCTGTCAAAAGGAATGTTCAAAAATGTGAGTTGAATGCACACACCACAAAGAAGTTTCAGAGAATGTTTCTGTCTACTTTTTATGTGAAGATATTACCTTTTCCACCACAGGCCTAAGAGCTCTCCAAATATCCGATTGCAGATTATACAAAAAGAGTGTGTCAAAACTGCTTTATCAAAAGGAATGTTCAACTCTGTGAGTTGAATGCACTCATCACAAAGAAGTTTCTGTGAATGCTTCTGTCTAGTTTTTGAGTGAGGATATCCCGTTTCCAACAAATTCGTATAAGCCGTCAAAATATCTACTTGTAGATTCTACAAAAAGAGTGTTTAAAACTTCTCTGTCAAAAGGAATGTTCAACACTGTGAGTTGAATGCACACACCACAAAGAAGTTTCAGAGAACTCTTCTTTCTAGTTTTTATGTGAAAATATTCCCTTTTCCACCACACGCCTCAAATCGCTCCAAATGTCCATTTGCAGATTGTACAAAAAGAGTGTTTCAAAACAGGCCCATGAAAAGAAATGTTCAACTCTGTGAGTTGAATGCACACATCACTAAGTAGTTTGTGAGAATGCTTCTGTCTAGTTTTTGTGTGAGGATATCCCATTTCCAAAAAATTCCTATAAGCGGTCCAAATATCTGATTGCAGAATCTACAAAAAGAGTGTTCCAAACTTCTCTGTCAAAAGGAATCTTCAACACTGTGAGTTGAATGCACACACCACAAAGAAGTTTCAGAGAACGCTTCCTTCTAGTTTTTATGTGAAGATATTTCCTTTTCCACCACATGCCTCAAAGCGCCCCAAATGTCCATTTGCAGATTCTACAAACAGAGTGTGTCAAAACTGCTTTATCAAAAGGAATGTTCAACTCTGTGAGTTGAAGGCACTAATCACAAAGAAGTTTCTGTGAATTCTTCTGTCCAGTTTTTGAGTGGGGATATCCCGTTTCCAACGAATTCCTATAAGCCGTCCAAATATCTACTCGCAGATTCTACAAAAAGAGTGTTTCGAACAATGAGAACACATGGACACAGGAAGGGGAACATCACACTTCGGGGACTGTTGTGGGGTGGGGGGAGAGGGGAGGGATAGCACTGGGAGATATACCTAATGCTAGATGACGAGTTAGTGGGTGCAGCGCACCAGCATGGCACATGTATACATATGCAACTTACCTGCACATTGCACACATGAACCATAAAACCTAAAGTATAATAATAATAATAATAAAAAAAAGAGTGTTTCAAAACTTATCTGTCAAAAGGAATGTTCAACACTGTGAGTGGAATGCACACACCACAAAGAAGTTTCAGAGAATGCTTCCTTCTAGTTTTTATGTGAAGATACTCCCTTTCCCACCACACGCCTCAAAGCGCTCCAAATGTCTATTTGCAGATTGTATGAAAAGAGTGTTTCAAAACAGGCCCATGAAAAGAAATGTTCAACTCTGTGAGTTGAATGTACACATCACTAAGTAGTTTGTGAGAAAGCTTCTGTCTAGTTTTTGTGTGAGGATATCCCGTTTCCAACAAATTCCTATAAGCGGTCCAAATATCTGCCTGCAGATTCTACAAAAAGAGTGTTTCAAAACTTCTCTGTCTGTTCCATTGATCTATATCTCTGTTTTGGTACCAGTACCATGCTGTTTTGGTTACTGTAGCCTTGTAGTATAGTTTGAAGTCAGGACAGAGCCGTCAGAAATAATGCCACATATCTACAAGTATCTGATCTTTGACAAACCTGAGAAAAACAAGAAATGGGGAAAGGATTCCCTATTTAATAAATGGTGCTGGGAAAACTGGCTAGCCATATGTAGAAAGCTGAAACTGGATCCCTTCCTTACACCTTATACAAAAATCAATTCAAGATAGATTAAAGACTTAAATGTTAGACCTAAAACCATAAAAACCCTAGAAGAAAACCTAGGCATTACCATTCAGGACATAGGCATGGGCAAGGACTTCATGTCTAAAACACCAAAAGCAATGGCAACAAAAGCCAAAATTGACAAATGGGATCTAATTAAACTAAAGAGCTTCTGCACAGCAAAGGAAACTACCATCAGAGTGAACAGGCAACCTACAAAATGGGAGAACATTTTCGCAACCAACTCATCTGACAAAGGGCTAATATCCAGAATCTACAATGAACTCCAACAAATTTACAAGAAAAAAACAAACAACCCCATCAAAAAGTGGGCAAAGGACATGAACAGACACTTCACAAAAGAAGACATTTATGCAGCCAAAAAACACATGAAAAAATGCTCACCATCACTGGCCATCAGAGAAATGCAAATCAAAACCACAATGAGATACCATCTCACACCAGTTAGAATGGCTATCATTAAAAAGTCAGGAAACAACAGGTGCTGGAGAGGATGTGGAGAAATAGGAACACTTTGACACTGTTGGTGGGACTGTAAACTAGTTCAACCCTTCTGGAAGTCAGTGTGGCGATTCCTCAGGGATCTAGAACTAGAAATTCCATTTGACCCAGCCATCCCATTACTGGGTATATACCCAAAGGACTATAAATCATGCTGCTATAAAGACACATGCACACGTATGTTTATTGCCACATTATTCACAATAGCAAAGACTTGGAACCAACCCAAATGTCCAACAATGATAGACTGGATTAAGAAAATGTGGCACATATACACCATGGAATACTATGCAGCCATAAAAAATGATGAGTTCACGTCCTTTGTAGGGACATGGATGAAACTGGAAATCATCATTCTCAGTAAACTATCGCAAGAACAAAAAACCAAACACTGCATATTCTCACTCATAGGTGGGAATTGAACAATGAGAACACATGGACACAGGAAGGGGAACATCACACTTCGGGGACTGTTGTGGGGTGGGGGGAGGGGGGAGGGATAGCACTGGGAGATATACCTAGTGCTAGATGACAAGTTGGTGGGTGCAGCGCACCAGCATGGCACATGTATACATATGTAACTTACCTGCACATTGCGCACATGTACCATAAAACCTAAAGTATAATAATGATAATAATAATAATAATAATAATAATAAAAGAAAAAAAATAAAAGAAAAAAAAAAACAAAACAAAACTTCTCTGTCAAAAGGAATCTTCAACACTGTGAGTTGAATGCACACACCACAAAGAAATTTCAGAGAATGCTTCCTTCTAGTTTTTATGTGAAGATATTTCCTTTTCCACCACATGCCTCAAAGTGCTCCAAATGTCCATTTGCAGATACTACAAAAAAAGTTTTTCAAAACTGCTCTAACAAAACGAATGTTCCACTCTCTGAGTTTAATGCACACATCACAGACAAGTTTTTGAGAATACTTCAGTATAGTTTTTATGTGAAGACGTTTCTTTTTCCACCATGTGCCTCAAAAGGCTCCAATTATCCACTTTCATACTGTACAAAAAGTGTGTTTTACAACGGCTGTATCAAAAGAAAGGTTGAACACTTTGAGTTGAATGCACACATCACATGGAAGGTTCTGAGAATGCTTCTGTCTAGTTTTTATGTGAAGATATTTCCTTTTCCAGCATAGGCCTCAAAGTGCTCCAAATATCCACTTACAGATTCTACAAAAGAGGTGTTTCAAAACTGCTCTATCAAAAGGAAGGTTCAACTCTGTGAGTAGAATGCGCATGTCACATAGAAGTTTCTGAGAATGCTTCTGTCTAGTTTTCATCTGAATGTATTTCCTTTTCCACGAGAGGCCATAATGGCACCAAATATCCATTTGCCGTTTCCAACCAAGGAGTGTTTCAGAACTGCTCTGTGAAAAAGACTTTTCAACTCTTTGAGTTGAATGCACACATCAGAAAGAATTTTCTGAGAATGATGCTTTCTAGTTTTTATGTGAAGATATTTCCTTTTACATCATAGGTCTCAAAGATCTCCAAATATCCACTTGCAGAATCTACAATAAGAGTGTTTCAATACTACTATATCAAAAGGAAGTTTCCACTCTCTGGGTGGAAAGCGCACATCACAGAGAAGTTTCTGAGAATGCTTCTGTCCAGTTTTTTTTTTTTTAATTTAATTTAATTTAATTTAATTTTTTTTAATTATTATTATTATTATACTTTACGTTTTATGGTACATGTGCGCAACGTGCAGGTAAGTTACATATGTATACATGTGCCATGCTGGTGCACTACACCCACTAACTCGTCACCTAGCATTAGGTATATCTCCCAATGCTATCCCTCCCCCTTCCCCCCACCCCACAACAGTCCCCAGAGTGTGATGTTCCCCTTCCTGTGTCCATGTGTTCTCATTGTTCAATTCCCACCTATGAGTGAGAATATGCGGTGTTTGGTTTTTTGTTCTTGCGATAGTTTACTCAGAATGATGATTTCCAGTTTCATCCATGTCCCTACAAAGGACATGAACTCATCATTTTTTATGGCTGCATAGTATTCCATGGTGTATATATGCCACATTTTCTTAATCCAGTCTATCATTGTTGGACATTTGGGTCGGTTCCAAGTCTTTGCTATTGTGAATAATGCGACAATAAACATACATGTGCATGTGTCTTTATAGCAGCATGATTTATAGTCCTTTGGGTATATACCCAGTAATGGGATGGCTGGGTCAAATGGAATTTCTAGTTCTAGATCCCTGAGGAATCGCCACACTGACTTCCAGAAGGGTTGAACTAGTTTACAGTCCCACCAACAGTGTCAAAGTGTTCCTATTTCTCCACATCCTCTCCAGCACCTATTTTTTCCAGACTTTTTAATGATTGCCATTCTAATTGGTGTGAGATGGTATCTTATTGTGGTTTTGATTTGCATTTCTCTGATGGCCAGTGATGGTGAGCATTTTTTCATGTGTTTTTTGGCTGCATAAAAGTCTTCTTTTGAGAAGTGCCAGTTCATGTCCTTCGCCCACCTTTTGATGGGGTTGTTTGTTTTTTTCTTGCAAATTTGTTGGAGTTCACTGTAGATTCTGGATATTAGCCTTTTGTCAGATGAGTAGGTTGCGAAAATTTTCTCCCATTTTGTAGGTTGCCAGTTCACTCTGATGGTAGCTTCCTTTGCTGTGCAGAAGCTCTTTAGTTTGATTAGATCTCATTTGTCAATTTTGGCTTTTGTTGCCATTGCTTTTGGTGTTTTAGACATGAAGTCCTTGCCCATGCCTATGTCCTGAATGGTAATGCCTAGGTTTTCTTCTAGGGTTTTTATGGTTTTAGGTCTAACATTTAAGTCTTTAATCCATCTTGAATTGATTTTTGTATAAGGTGTAAGGAAGGGTTCCAGTTTCAGCTTTCTACATATGGCTATCCAGTTTTCCCAGCACCATTTATTAAATAGGGAATCCTTTCCCCATTTCTTGTTTTTGTGAGGCTTGTTAAAGATCAGATAGTTGTAGATATGTGGAATTATTTCTGACAGCTCTGTTCTGTTCCATTGATCTATATCTCTGTTTTGGTACCAGTATCATGCTGTTTTGGTTACTGTAGCCTTGTAGTATAGTTTGAAGTCACGAAGTGTGATGCCTCCAGCTTTGTTCTTTTGGCTTAGGATTGACTTGGTGATGCGTGCTCTTTTTTGGTTCCATATGAACTTTAAAGTAGTTTTTTCCAATTCTGTGAAGAAAGTCATTGGTAGCTTGATGGGGATGGCGTTGAATCTGTAAATTACCTTGGCAAGGATGGCCATTTTCACGATATTGATTCTTCCTACCCAGGAGCATGGAATTTTCTTCCATTTGTTTGTATCCTCTTTTATTTCGTTGAGCAGTGGTCTGTAGTTCTCCTTGAAGAGGTCCTTCACATCCCTTGTAAGTTGGATTCCTAGGTATTTTATTGTCTTTGAAGGAATTGTGAATGGGAGTTCACTCATGATTTGGCTCTCTGTTTGTCTGTTATTGATGTATAAGAATGCTTGTGATTTTTGTACATTGATTTTGTATCCTGAGACTTTGCTGAATTTGCTTATCAGCTTAAGGAGATTTTGGGCTGAGACAATGGGGTTTTCTAGATATACTATCATGTCATCTGCAAACAGGGACAATTTGACTTCCTCTTTTCCTTATTGAATACGCTTGATTTCCTTCTCCTGCCTTATTGCCCTGGCCAGAACTGCCAACACTATGTTGAATAGAAGTGGTGAGAGAGGGCATCCCTGTCTTGTGCCAGTTTTCAAAGGGAATGCTTCCAGTTTTTGCCCATTCAGTATGATATTGTCTGTGGGATTGTCATAGATAGCTCTTATTATTTTGAGATACGTCCCATCAATACCTAATTTATTGAGAGATTTTAGCATGAAAGGTTGTTGATTTTTTTCAAAGGCCTTTTCTGCATCTATTGAGATAATCATGTGGTTTTTGTCTTTGGTTTTGTTTACATGCTGGATTACATTTATTGATTTGCGTATATTGAACCAGCCTTGCATCCGAACGATGAAGCCCACTTGATCATGCTAGATAAGCTTTTTGATGTGCTGCTGGATTCTGTTTGCCAGTATTTTATTGAGGATATTTGCATCAATGTTCATCAAGGATATTGGTCTAAAATTCCCTTTTTTGGTTGTGTCTCTGCCAGGCTTTGGTATCAGGATGATGCTGGCCTCATAAAATGAGTTAGGGAGGATTCCCTCTTTTTCTATTGATTGGAAGAGTTTCAGAAGGAATGGTACCAGCTCCTCCTTGTACCTCTGGTAGAATACTGCTGTGAACCCATCTGGTCGGGGACTTTTTTTGGTTTGTAAGCTATTGATTAATGCCACAATTTCAGCTCCTGTTATTGGTCTATTCAGAGATTCAACTTCTTCCTGGTTTAGTCTTGGGAGGGTGTATGTGTTGAGGAATTTATCCATTTCTTCTAGGTTTTCTAGTTTATTTGCATAGAGGTGTTTGTAATATTCTCTGATGGTAGTTTGTATTTCTGTGGGATCGGTGGTGATATTCCCTTTATCATTTTTTATTTCATCTATTTGATTCTTCTCTCTTTTTTTGTTTATTAATCTTGCTAGCGGTCTATCAATTTTGTTGATCCTTTCAAAAAACCAGCTCCTGGATTCATTTATTTTTTGAAGGGTTTTTTGTGTCTCTATTTCCTTCAGTTCTGCTCTGATTTTAGTTATTTCTTGCCTTCTGCTAGCTTTTGAATGTGTTTGCTCTTGCTTTTCTAGTTCTTTTAATTGTGATGTTAGGGTGTCAGTTTTGGATCTTTCCTGCTTTCTCTTATGGGCATTTAGTGCTATAAATTTCCCTCTACACATTGCTTTGAATGCATCCCAGAGATTCTGGTATGTTGTGTCTTGGTTCTCGTTGGTTTCAAAGAACATCTTTATTTCTGCCTTCATTTCGTTATGTACCCAGTAGTCATTAAGGAGCAAGTTGTTCAGTTTCCACGTAGTTGAGTGGTTTTGAGTGAGATTCTTAATCCTGAGTTCTAGCTTGATTGCACTGTGATCTGAGAGATAGTTTGTTATAATTTTTGTTCTTTTACATTTATTGAGGAGAGGTTTACTTCCAAGTATGTGGTCAATTTTGGAATAGGTGTGGTGTGGTGCTGAAAAAAGTGTATATTCTGTTGATTTGAGGTGGAGAGTTCTGTAGATGTCTATTAGGTCTGGTTGGTGCAGAGCTGAGTTCAATTCCTGGGTATCCTTGTTGACTTTCTGTCTCGTTGATCTGTCTAATGTTGACAGTGGGGTGTTAAAGTCTCCCATTATTAATGTGTGGGAGTCTAAGTCTCTTTTTAGGTCACTCATGACTTGCTTTATGAATCTGGGTCCTCCTGTATTGGGTGCATATATATTTAGGATAGTTAGCTCTTCTTGTTGAATTAATCCTTTTACCATTATGTAATGGCCTTCTTTGCCTCTTTTGATCTTTGTTGGTTTAAAGTCTGTTTTATCAGAGACTAGGATTGCAACCCCTGCCTTTTTTTGTTTTCCATTTGCTTGGTAGATCTTCCTCCGTCCTTTTATTTTGAGCCTATGTGTGTCTCTGCACGTGAGATGGGTTTCCTGAATACAGCACACTCATGGGTCTTGAGACTTTATCCAATTTGCCAGTCTGTGTCTTTTAATTTGAGCATTTAGTCCATTTACATTTAAAGTTCATATTTTTATGTGTGAATTTGATCCTGTCATTATGATGTTAGCTGGTTATTTTGCTCGTTAGTTGATGCAGTCTCTTCCTAGTCTCGATTATCTTTACATTTTGGTATGATTTTGCAGTGGCTGGTACCGGTTGTGCCTTTCCATGTTTAGTGCTTCCTTCAGGAGCTCTTTTAGGGCAGGCCTGGTGGTGACAAAATCTCTCAGCATTTGCTTGTCTGTAAAGTATTTTATTTCTCCTTCACTTATGAAGCTTAGTTTGGCAGGATATGAAATTCTGGGTTGAAAATTCTTTTCTTTAAGAATGTTGAATATTGGCCCCCATTCTCTTCTGGCTTGTAGGGTTTCTGCCGAGAGATCCGCTGTTAGTCTGATGGGCTTCCCTTTGATGGTAACCCGACCTTTCTCTCTGGCTGCCCTTAACATTTTTTCCTTCATTTCATCTTTGGTGAATCTGACAATTATGTTTCTTGGAGTTGCTCTTCTCGAGGAGTATCTTTGTGGGGTTCTCTATATTTCCTGAATCTGAATGTTGGCCTGCCTTGCTAGATTGGGGAAGTTCTCCTGGATAATATACTGCAGAGTGTTTTCCAACTTGATTCCATTCTCCCCGTCACTTTCACGTACACCAATCAGACGTAGATTTGGTCTTTTCACATAGTCCCACATTTCTTGGAGGCTTTGCTCGTTTCTTTTTATTCTTTTTTCTCTAAACTTCCCTTCTCACTTCATTTAATTCATTTCATCTTCCAGGGCTGATACCCTTTCTTCCATTTGATCGCATCGGCTCCTGAGGCTTCTGCATTCTTCACGTAGTTCTCGAGCCTTGGTTTTCAGCTCCATCAGCTCCTTTAAGCACTTCTCTGTATTGGTTATTCTACTTATACATTCTTTTAAATTTTTTTCAAAGTTTTCAACTTCTTTGCGTTTGGTTTGAATGTCCTCCCATAGCTCGGAGTAATTTGGTCTTCTGAAGCCTTCTTCTGTCAGCTTGTCAAAATCATTCTCCGTCCAGCTTTGTTCCGTTGCTGGTGAGGAACTGCGTTCCTTTGGAGGAGGAGAGGTACTCTGCTTTTTAGAGTTTCCAGTTTTTCTGCTCTGTTTTTCCTCATCTTTGTGGTTTTATCTACTTTTGGTCCTTAATGATGGTGATGTACAGATGGGTTTTTGATGTGGATGTCCTTTCTGTTAGTTTTCCTTCTAACAGACAGGACCCTCAGCTGCAGGTCTGTTGGAGTACCTGGCCGGCCGTGTGAGGTGTCAGTCTGCCCCTGCTGGGGGGTGTCTCCCAGTTAGGCTGCTCGGGGGTCAGGGGTCAGGGACCCACTTAAGGAGGCAGTCTGCCAGTTCTCAGATCTCCAGCTGCATGCTGGGAGAACCACTGCTCTCCTCAAAGCTGTCAGACAGGGACATTTAAGTCTGCAGAGGTTACTGCTGTCTTTTAGTTTGTCTGTGCCCTGCCCCCAGATGTGGAGCCTACAGAGGCAGACAGGCCTGGTTGAGCTGTGGTGGGCTCCACCTAGTTCAAGCTTCCCTGCTGCTTTGTTTACCTAAGCGAGTCTGGGCAATGGCGGGAGCCCCTCCACCAGCCTCGCTGCCGACTTGCTGTTTTATCTCAGACTGCTGTGCTAGCAATCAGCGAGACTCCGTGGGCGTATGTCCCTCTGAGCCAGGTGCGGGCTATATTCTCCTGGGGCACCATTTCCTAAGCCCATCGGAAAAGCAGAGTATTCGGTGGGAGTGGCCCTATTTTCCAGGTGCCGTCTGTCACCCTGGAAAGGGAACTCCCTGAACCCTTGCGCTTCCTGAGTGAGGCAATGCCTCGTCCCTGCTTCAGCTGGCGCACGGTGCTCTCACCCACTGACCTGCGCCCACTGTCTGGCACTCCCTAGTGAGATGAACCCGGTACCTCAGATGGAAATGCAGAAATCACCCGTTTTCTCCATCGCTCACGCTGGGAGCTGTAGACCAGAGCTGTTCCTATTGGGCTATCTTGGCTCCTCAAACCTCTCCAGTTTTTATGTGAAGATATTTTTCTTTTCCAGCATACGCTTCAAATTCTTCCAAGTATCCAATTGCAGATTCTACAAAAAGATTGTTTCAAAACTGCGCTATCAAAAGGAAAGTTCAACTCTGTGAGTTGAAAGAAAAAAGCCCTGGAAAGTTTCTGAGAATGCTTCTGTATAGTTTTTATGTGAAGATATTCCCTTTTCCAGCATAGGGCTCAAAGCACTCGAAGTATCCACTTGCAGATTCTACAGAATAAGTGTTATAAGAATACTCTATCAAAAGGAAGGTTCAACTCTGTGAGTTGAATGCGCACATCACAAAGAAGTTTGTGAGAATGCTTCTGTTTATACTTTATGTGAAAATATTTCCTTTTCCAGCATAGGCCACAAAGAACTGCAAATATCCACTTGGATATTCTACAAATGGTGTTTCAAACTGCTCAATCAAAAGGAAAGTCCAAATCTGTGTGTTGAATGCACACATCACAAAGTAGTTTGTGTGAATGCTTCTGTCTGGTTTAATGAGAAGATATTTCCTTTTCCATCAGGGCCTCAAAGCACTCCAAATATTCACTTGCGGATTCTACTAAAAGAGTGTTTCAAAACTGCTCTATCAAAAGAAAGTTTCAAATCTGTGAGTTGAATGCAGTCATCCAAAGTGGTTTCTGAGAATGCTTCTGTCTGGTTTTTAGTGAAGAGTTCCTTTTCCAGCACAGGCCTCAGAGCTCTCCAAATATCCACTTGCAGATTCCACAAAAACTGTTTCAAAACTGCTCTATCAAAAGGAAGGTTGAAGTCTGTGACTGAATGCACACATCACATAAAAGTTTCTGAGAATGCTTCTGTCTAATTTTATGTGAAGATATTTTCTTTTCCAGCACAGGCCTGAAACCGCTCCAAATAGACACTTGCGGATTCTTCGAAAAGGGTGTTTCAAAACTGCTCTATCAAAGGGAGGGTTCAATTCTGTGAGTTGAATGTACTCATCACAAAGTAGTTCCTGAGAATGCTTCTGTCTAGTTTTTATGTGAAGATATTACCTTTTCCACTATAGGCTTCAAAGCGCTCCAAATATCCACTTCTAGATTCTACAAAAATAGTGTTTAAAAACTGCTCTATCAAAAGGAAGCTTCAGCTCTGTGAGCAGAATGCACAAAGAAAGGGAAGTATTTAAGAATGCTTCTGTCTAGTTTTAATTTGAAGATATTTCCTTTTCTATTGTAGGCCTCAAAGCGCTCCAAATATCCACTTGTGGATTGTACTAAAAGTGTGTTTCAAAACTGTTGTATCAAAATGAAGGTTCAACTCTGTGATTTGAATGCACGCATCACAAAGTAGTTTCTGAGAATGTCTCTGTCTAGTTTTTATGTGCATATATTTCCATTTACAGCCTAGGCCTCAAGCGCTGGAAATATCCACTTGCAGATTCTACAGAAAGGGTGTTTCAAACTGCTCTATCAATAGGAACGTTCAAATATATGAGTTGAATGCACTAATCCCAAAAAAGTGTCTGAGAATGCTTCTGTCCAGTTTTTATGTGAAGACAGTTCGTTTTTCAGCGTAGGCCTCAAATTACTCCAAATATCCAATTGTAGATTCTTCTAAAAGACTGTTGCGAAACTGCTTTACCAAAAGGAAGGTTTAACTCTGTGATTTGAATTCACACAACACAAAGAAGTTTCTGAGAATGCCTCTGTCTAATTTCTATGTGAAAATACTTCCTTTTCCAGCACAGGCCTCAGAGCGCTCCAAATATCCACTTGCAGATTCCACAAAAACTGTTTTAAAACTGCTGTGTCAAAAGGAACGTTGAAGTCTGTGAGCTGAATGCGCACATCACAGAGAAGTTTCTGAGAATGGTTCTGTCTAGATTTATGTGAAGATGTTTCCTTTTCCAGCATAGGCCTCAAACCATTCCAAATATCTACTTGCGGATCCTACTAAAAGGGTTTCAAAACTGCTCTATCAAAGGGAAGGTTCAATTATGTAAGTTGAATGCACTCATCACAAAGAAGTTTCTGAGAATGCGTCTGTCTAGTTTTTATGTGAAGATATTTCCTTTCCCAGCATAGGCCTCAAAGCGCTCCAAATATCCACTTGCAGATTCCACAAATGAGTGTTTCAATACTGCTATATCAAAAGGGAAGTTCAACTCTGTGAGTTGAATGCACACATTCTAAAGAAGTTTCTGAGAATGATTCTGTCTACTTTTTAAGGGAAGATATTTCCTTTTCAAGCATAGGACACAAAACCCTCCAAATATCCACTTGCAGATCCTTCAAAAAGAGTGTGTCAAAACTGCTTTATGAAAAGTAAGTTTCTACCCTGTGAGTTGAATTCACTAATCACAAAGAAGCTTCTGAGAATGCTTCTGTCTAGTTTTTATGTGAATATTTCCTTTCCCAGCATAGACCTCAAAGCGCTCCAAATATCCCCTTGCAGATCCTACAAAAAGAGTGTTTCAAAACTGTTCTTTCAAAAAGAAGGTTCATCTCTCTGAGTTGAATGCACTTATCAGAAAGAAGTTTCTGAGGATGCTTCTCTCTAGTTTTTATGTGATGATATTTCCTTTTCCAGCGTAGGCCTCAAAGCCCAACAAATATCCAATTGCTGATTCTACAAAATGAGTGATTCAAACATACGCTATCAAAAGGAAAGTTCCATTCTGTGAGTTGAATGCATAAAGCACTGGGAAGTTTATGAGAATGCTTCTGTCTAGTTTTTATGTGAAGATATATCCTTTTCCAGGGTAGGTCTCAAAGCACAAAAAATATCCACTTGCAGATTCCACAAAAAGAGTGTTTCAAAACTGCGCTATCAAAACTATCAAAAGGAAGGTTCAACTCTGTCAGTGCAGTGCATAAAGCACTGGGAAGTTTCTGAGAATGCTTCTGTCTAGGTTTTATGTGAATATATTTCCTTTTCCAGTGTTGGCCTCATAGCACTCCAAATATCCAATTGCAGATTCTACTAAAAGAGTGTTTCAAAACTGCTATATCAAAAGGAAGTTTCACCTCTGTGAGTTGAATGTGCACATCACAAAGAAGTTTGTGAGAATGCTTTTGTATAGATTTTATATGAAGATATTTAATTTTCCACCGTAGGCCTCAAAGCCCTCCAAATATCCACTTGCAGATACTACAAAAAGAGTGTTTCCATACTGTTCTATAGAAAGGAAGGTTGAAGTCTGTGAGTTCAATGCACTCATCACAAAGTGGTTTCTGAGAATGCTTCTGTCTTGTTTTTGTGTGAAGATATTTCCTTTTCTGGAATAGGCCACAAAGCGCTCCAAATATCCACTTCCAGATTCTACAAAAAGAGTGTTTCAAAGCTGCTCTATCAAAAGGAAGATTCAACTCTGTGAGTAGAATGCACTCATCACAAAGAAGTTTCTGAAAATGCATCTGTATTGTTTTCATCTGAATGTTTTTCCTTTTCCACTAGAGGCCGCAAACGCATCAAATATCCACTTGTCATTTCCACAAAAAGACTGTTGCGGAACTGCTCTATGAAAAGGAATGTTCAACTATGTGAGGTCAATCACCACATGACAAAGAAGTTTCTGAGAATGCTTCGGTATAGCTCTCATATGAAGACATTTCTTTTTCCAGCATAGGTCTCAAAGCGTTCCAAATATCCACTTGCAGATTGTACAAAAAGGGTGTTTCAAAACTGATCTATTAAAAGGAACGTTCAACTCTATGAGTTGAATGCAGACATCACAAAGAAGTTTCGGAGAATGGTTCTGTCTGATTTTTATGTGATGATATTTCCTTTTCCAGCATTGGCCTCAAAGCGCTCGAAATATCCTATTCCAGATTCTACAAAAAGAGTGTTTGAAAACTGCTCTGTCAAAAGGAATGTTCAACTCTGTGAGTTGAAAGCGCACATCACAAAAAATTTCTGGAATTTCTTCTGTCTAGTTTTTGTGTGAAGATATTTCCTTTTCCATCGTAATCCCCAAAGCACTCGAAATATCCACTTGGAGATTCTACAAAAAGAGTGTTTCAAAACAGCCCTATCAAAAGGAAGGTTCCAGTCTGTGTGTGGAATGCATAAAGCACAGAGTAGTTTCTGAGAATTCTTCTGTCTTGTTTCTATGTGAAGATATTTCCTTTTCCAGCATAGGCCTCAAAATTCTCCAAATATCCACTTGCAGTTTCTACAAAAAGAGTGTTTCAAAACTGCGCTATCAACAGGAAGGTTCCACTCTGTAAGTTGAATGCATAAAGCACAGGGAAGTTTCTAAGAATGCTTCTGACTAGTTTTTATGTGAATATATTTCCTTTTCCAGTGTGGGCCTCTTAGCGCTCCAAATATCCACTTGCGGATTCTACTGAAAGAGTGTTTGAAAACCGCTACATTAAAAGGAAGGTTCAACCTTGTGAATTGAATGTGCACATCACAAGAAATTTCTGAAAATGCTTCTGTCTAGTTTTTATGTGAAGATATTTCCTTTTCCGACATATGACTCAAAGAGTTCCAAATGTCGACTTGCATATTCTACAAAAAGCGTGTTTCAAAACTGTTCTATCAAAAGGAAGGTTCAACTCTATTAGTTGAAAGAACTCATCGCAAAGAGGTTTCTCAGAATACTTCTGTCTAGTTTTTATGTGAAGATATTTCCGTTTCAGCGTAGGCCGCAAATCGCTCCAAATAAACACTTTCAGATTCCACAAAAAGAGTGTTTCACAAGTGTCCTATCAAAAGGAAGGTTCAACACTGTAAGTAAAATGCACTCATCACAAAGGAGTTTCTGAGAATGCTTCTGAATAGTTTTCATCTGAATATATTTCCTACTCCTCCAGAGGCCACAATCTCACCAAATATCCACTTGCCGTTTCCACAAAATTTTTGTAGAACAGCTGTATGAAAAGGAGTGTTCAACTCTGTGAGTTGAATGCACACATTACAAAGAAGTTTCTGAGAATGCTGCTTTCTAGATTTTATGTGAAGATATTTCCTTTTCCAGTGTAGGTCTAAAAGCACTAAAAATATCCACTTACGATTCTACTAAAAGAGTGTTTCGAAACTGCTCTATCAAAAGGAAGCTTCAACTGTGTTAGTTTAATGCACTCATCACAAAGAAGTTTCTGATAATGCTTCTGTCTAGTTTTTATTTGATGATATTTCCCTTTATAGCATCAGCCTCAAATCTGTCAAAATATCCACTTGCAGATTCTAAAAATAGAGTGTTTCAATGCTGCTCTATGAAACGGAAGTTTCAACACTTTGAGTTGAATGCCGTCATGACAAAGAAGTTTCTGAAAATTCTTCTGTCTAATTTTTTCGTGATGATATCTCCTTTTCCAGCATAGGCCTGGAAGCGCTCCAAATATCCAATTGCAGATTTTACAAAAAGATTGTTTCAAAACTGTTCTATCAAGGGGAAGGTTCAAGTCAGTGAGTGGAATGCACTCATCACAAAGAAGTTTCTGAGAATACTTCAGTATAGTTTTTATCTGAAGATATTTCCTTTTGCAGCATAGGCCTCAAAGCGCTGCAAAAATCCAATTGCAGATTCTAGAAAAAGAATTTTTCAAAACAGCTCTTTCAAAAGGAAGTTTCATGTCTGTGATTTCAATGGGCAAATCCCAAAGAAGTTTCTGCGAATGCTTCAATCTACTTTTTATGTGAGGATATTTACTTTTCCAGCATAAGCCTCATGGCGCTCCAAATATCCACATGCAGATTCTACAGAAAGTTTGTTTCAAAACTGATCTAACAACAGGAAGGTTCAACACTGTGAGTTGAATGTGCAAAGTGCAGGGAACTTTATGAGAATGTTCTGTCTAGCTTTTCTCTGAAGATATTTCCTTTTCCACCACAGGCCCCAAAGCCCTACAAATATCCAGTTGCAGAAACTACAAAAAGAGTGTTTCCAAACTCTTCTATCAAAAGGAACATTCAGGTCTGTTAGTTGAAGGCACTCAACACAAAGTAGTTTCTGAGAATGCTTCTGTCTAGTTTTTATGGATGATATTTCCTTTTCCGGCATAGGCCTCAAAGCGCTCTAAATATCCACTTGCAGATTCTACAAAAATGGTGTTTCAAAGCAGCTCTATCCAAAGGAAGTTTCAAGACTGTGAGTTGAATGCACTCATCACAAAGAAGTTTCAGAGAATGCTTCTGTCTAGTTTTTACGTGACAATAATTCCTTTTCCAACATAGGACTCAAAGCACTCCAAATATTCAATTGCAGATTCTACAAAAAGTGTGTTTCAAAACTCCTCTATAAAAAGGAAAGTTCAACTCTGTGAGATGAATGCACACATCAGAAGGAAGTTTCTGAGAATGCTTCTGTCCTGTTTTTATGTGAAGATATTTCATTTCCAAGCATAGGCCTCAAAGAGCTCCAAATATCCACTTCTAGATTCTACAGAAAGAGTGTTTCAAAACTGCTCTATCAGCGACAAGGTTCAACTCTGTGAATTGAATGCACAAAGCACTAGCAACTTTCTGAGAACGCTTCCGTCTAGTTTATATGTGAAGATATATCCTTTTCCAGGTTAGTCCTCAAAGCGCTCCAAATATCCACTTGGAGAATCTACAAAAACAGTGTTTCGAGAATGTGCTGTCAAGAGGCAGATTCAAATCTATGAGTTGAATTCATAAAGAACCGGGAAGTTTCCGAGAATGCTTCTGTTATTTTTTATGTGAAGATATTTCCTTTTCCAGCGTAGGTTTCAAAACACTCCAAATATCCACTTGCAGATTCTACTAAAAGTGTGTTTCAGAGATTTTTATCTAAAAGAAGGTTCAACACTGTGAGCTGAATGCGTACATCACAAAAAAGTTTTTAAGAATGCTTCTGCATTGTTTTTATGTGAAGATATTTAATTTTCCAGCATAGGCCTCATAGCCCTCCAAATATCCCCCAGCAGATTCTACAAAAAGAGTGCTTCCAAACTGTTCTATCAAAAGGAATGTTCAAGTCTGTGAGTTGAATGCACTCATCATAAAGTAGTTTCTGAGAATGCTTCTGTCTAGTTTTTATGTGATGATATTTCCTTTTCCAGCTTAGGCCTCAAAGAGCCCCAAATATACGCTTGCAGATTCTACGAAAAGAGTGTTTCAAAACTGCTGTATCAAAAGGAATGTTCAACTCTGTGAGTTGAATGCGCACATCACAAAAATTTCTGAGACTGCTTCTGTCCAGTTTTTATGTGAAGATACTTCCTTTTACAGCATAGGCCTCAAAGTGCTCCAAATATCCCCTTGCAGATACTACTAAAAGAGTGTTTCAAAACTTCTCTACGAAAAGGAAGATTCAAATCTCTGAGTGGAATGCACACATCACCAAGATGTTCCAAATAATGCTTCTGTCTAGTTTCTATGGGAAGATATTTCATTTCCCAACATAGACCTCAAAGCGCTCGAAATATCCACTTGCAGATTCTACAAAAAGAGTGTTTCAAAACTGCTCTATCAAAAGGAAGGTTGAACTCTGTGATTTGAATGCAGGAAGCACAGGGAACTTTCTGAGGAAGCTTCTGTTGAGTTTTTACATGAAGATATTTCCTTTTCCAGCCTAGGCCTCAAAGCGCTCAAAATATCCTCTTCGAGAATCTAGAAAAAGAGTGTTTCAAAACTGTTATATCAAAAGGAAGGTTCAACTGTGTGTGTTGAATGCACTCATCACAAAGAAGTTTCTGAGAATGCTTCCGTGTAGTTTTTACGTGAAGATATTTCCTTTTCCAGCATAAGCCTCAAAGCGCTCCAAATATCCACTTACAGATTCTACAAAAAGAGTGTTTCAAAACTGATCTATCAAAAGGAAGGTTCAACTCTGTGAGTTGAATGCACACATCACAAAGTAGTTTATGAGAATTCTTCTGTCCTTTTTTATGTGAAGATGTTTCCTTTTTCAGCATAGGACTCAAAATTCTCAATTATCTACTTGTGTATTCTCCAAAAAGAGTGTTGCAAACCTGCTCTATGAAAAGGAAATTTCAACTCTGTGAGTTGAATGCACAAACCACAGGGAAGTTTCTGAGGATGCTTCTCTCTAGTTTTTATGGGAAGATATTTCCCTTTCCAGTGTTGGCCTCATGGCACTGCTAATATCCAATTGCAGATTCTGCAAAAACACAGTTTCAAAACTGCTATATCAAAAAGAAGGTTCAACTCTGTGATTTGAATGCACGCATCACAAAGATGTTTCTGAGAATTCGTCTGACTAGTTTTTATGTGAAGATATTTCCTTTTTTGCAGCATAGGTTTCAAAGCGTTCTAAATATTGACATGCAGATTCTACAAAAAGAATGTTTCAAAACTGCTCTTTCTAAAGGAATGTTCAAGTCTGTGAGTTGAATGCAATCATTACAAAGTAGTTTCTGAGAATGCTTCTGTGTAGTGTTTATAGGATGATATTTCCTTTTCCAGTATAGGTCTCAAAGTGCTCCAAATATACACTCTGATATTCTACAAAAAGAGGGTTTCAAAACTGCTCTATCAAAAGGAATGTTCAACTGCGTGAGTTGATTGCGCATATCACAAAATGTTTCTGAGAATGCTTGTGTCTAGCTTTTATGGGAAGATACTTCCTTTTACAGCGTAGGCCTCAAATCGCTCCAAATATCCCCTTGCAGATTCTACTAAAAGAGTGTTTCCAAAGTGCTCTATGTAAAGGAAGATTCAACTCTCTTAGTTGAATGCACACATCACTGAGATATTCCTGAGAATGCTTCCGTCTAGTTTCTATGGGAAGATATTTCATTTCCCCACATAGACCTCAAAGCGCTCCAAATATCCACTTGTACATTCTACAAAAAGAGTGTTTCAAAACTGCTCTATCCAAAGGAATGTTGAACTCTCTGTATTGAATCCAGGAAGCACAGGGAACTTTCTGAGAATGCTTCTGTGTAGTTTTTATGTGAAGATATTTCCTTTTCAAGCTTAGGCCTCAAAGCGCTCAAAATATCCGCTTCGAGAATTTACAAAAAGCGTGTTTCAAAACTGTTATATCAAAAGGAAGGTTCAACTGTGTGATTTGAATGCACTCATCACAAAGAAGTTCCTGAGAATGCTTCTGTCTAGTTTTTACGTGAAGATATTTCCTTTTCCCGCATAAGCCTCAAAGCGCTCCAAATATCCACTTACAGATTCTGCAAAAAGAGTGTTTCAAAACTGCTCTATCAAAAGGAAGATTCCACTCTGTGAGTTGAATGCATAAAGCGCAGTGAAGTTTTTGAGAATGCTTCTGTCTACTTTTATATGAAGATATTTGCTTTTCCAGTGTAGGCCTCTTAGCACTCCAGATATCCACTTGGAGCTTCTACTAAAAGAGTGTTTCAAAACTGCTCTGTGAAAAGGAAGGTTCATCTCTGTGAGATAAATGGACACATCATGAAAAAGTTTCTGAGAATGCTTCTGTCTAGTTTTTATGTGAAGATGTTAACTCTTCCAGCATGGGCCTCAAACCACTCCAAATATCCGCTTGGAGAATCTACAAAAAGAGTGTTTCAAAACTGCTCTATCAAAAGGAAAATTCAACTCTGAGTTGAATGCACTCATCATAAAGAAATTTCTGAGAATGCTTCTGTCTAATTTTTATTGGATGGTATTTCGTTTCCCAGGGTAGGCCTCAAAGCACTCCAAATATGCACTTGCAGATTCTGCAAAAACAGTGTTTCAAGACTGCTCTGTCAAAAGGAAAGTTCACTTCTCTGAGTTGAAATCGTAAAGCACGGGGAAGTTTCTGAGAACGCTTCTGTCTAGTTTTTATGTGAATATATTTCCTTTTCCAGTGTAGGCCTCAAAGCACTCGAGATATCCACTTGCGATTCAAAAAAAAAGACTGTTTCAAAACTGCTCTATCAAAAGGAAGGTTCAACTCTGTGAGTTGAAGGCACTCATCACAAAGAAAGAAGTTTCTGAGAATGCTTCTCTTTAGTTTTTGTGTGAAGATATTTCATTTCCCAACACAGACTTCAAGGCGCTCCAAATATCCACTTGCAGATTCTACAAAAAAAGTGTTTCAAAACTGCTATATCAAAAGGAATGTTGAAGCCTGTGAGTTGAATGCACAAAGCACAGGGATCTTTCTGAGATTGCTTCTGTCTAGTTTGTATGTGAAAATATTTCCTTTTCCAGTGTAGGCCTCAAAGCACTCAATATATCCACTTGTAGTTCGTACTTAAAGAGTGTTTCAAAACTGCTGTACCAAAAGGAAGATTCCAATCTGTGAGTTGAATGCATAAATCACAGTGAAGTTTCTGAGAATGCTTCTGTCTGGTTTTTATGTGAAGGTATTTCCTTTTCCAGTGAAGGTCTCAAAGCACTCCAAATATCCACTTGCAGATTCCAGTAAAAGAGTGTTTCAAAACTGCTCTATCAAATGAAATGTTCAACTGTGTGAGTTGAATGCATACAACACAAAGCAGTTTCAGAGAACCCTTTTGTCTAGTTTTTATGTGAAGATATTCCCGTTTCCCACAAACCCTTCAAAGAGCTCCAAATATCCTCTTGCAGATTCTGAAAAAACCCTGTTTCAAAACTGCTGTATCCAAGGGAAAGTTCAACTATGTTAGTTGAATGCACATATACTAAAGCTGTTTCTTAGAATGCTTCTGTCTAGTTTTTATGTGATGTTGCTTCTTTTTCCACCGTAGGCTTCAAAGCCCTCCTAATGAAAACTTGCAAATTCTACAAAAAGAGTGTTTCAAAAGTACTCTATTAAAAGAATGCTTCAACTCTGCGTTTTGAGTGCACACAACACAAAGCAGTTTCTGAGAATGCTTCTGTCTAGTTTTTATGTGAAGATATCCCCGTTTCCAACGAAGGCCTCAAATAGCTGCAAATATTCACTTGAAGATTCTGCAAAAAGACTCTTTCAAAACTTCTCCATCAAAAGGAAGGACGAACTCTGTCAGTTGAAGGCACACATCATAAAGAACTTTCAGAGAATGCTACTGTCTGGATTTTATATGAAGATAATTCCTTTTCCAGCATAGGCCTCGAAGCGCTCCTAATGAACAATTGCAGATTCCACAAAAGGTGTGTTTCAAAACTGCTCTTACAAAAGAATTGTTCAACTCTGTGAGTTGAATTCACACTACACAAAGCAGTTTCACAGAACGCTTCTGTAAAATTTTTATGTGAAGGTATTCCCGTTTCCAACGAAGGTTTGAAAGTGCTCGAAATATCCATTTGCAGATACTGCAAAAACACTGCTTCAAAACTGCTCTATGAAAAGGAAGGTTCAAGTCCGTTAGTTGAATGCTCACATTACAAACTTGTTTCGGAGAATGCTTCTGTGCAGTTTCTGTGTGAAGATATTTCCTTTTCCACCATAGGCCTCAAAGCGCTCCAAATGAACAATTGCAGATTCTACAAAAAGGGTTTTTCAAAACTTCTCTATCAAAGGAAAGGTTCAACTCTGTGAGTTGAACACAAACATAACAAAGCAGTTTCTGAGAATGCTTCTGTCCGGTTTTTATGTGAAGATATTCCCGTTTCCAATGAAGGCCTCAAAGAGCTCCAAATATCCACTTGCAGATTCTGCAAAAAGACTCTTTCAAAACTGCTCCATGAAAAGGACGGTTCATCTATGTGAACTGAATGCACACATCATAAAGAAGTTTCAGAGAATGCTTCTGTCTAGATTTAATGTGAAGATATTTCCTTTTCCACCACAGGCCTCAAAGCGCACCTAATGAACCATTGGAGATTCTACAAAAAGAGTGTTTCAGAACTGCTCTATCAAAAGAAACGTTCACTTCTGTGAGTTGAATGCATACAATACAAAGCAGCTTCAGAGAACACTTCCTACTAGTTTTTATGTGAAGACAGCCCCGTTTAAAACGAACGCTTCAAAGAGCTCCAAATATCCTCTTGCAAATTCTGCAAAAACCCTGTTTCAAAACTGCTCTATCCAAAGGAAAGTTTAACTCCCTTAGTTGAACGCACACATCAGAAAGGGGTTTCTTAGAATGCTTCTGTCTAGATTTTATGTGAAGTTGTTTCCTTTTCCACTGTAGGCTTCAAAGCGCTCCTAACGAACACTTGCAAATTCTTCAAAAAGAGTGTTTCAAAAGTGCTCAATCAAAAGAAAGGTTTAACTCTGTGTGTCGAGTGCACACAACACACAGCAGTTTCTGAGAAGGCTTCTGTCTATTTTTTATGTGAAGATATTCACGTTTCCAAAGAAGGCCTCAAAGAGCTCCAAATATATACATACAGACCCTGCAAAAAGACTCTTTCAAAACTGCTCCATCAAAAGGAAGGATGAACTCTGTGAGTTGAAAGCACACATCATAAAGAACTTTCAGAGAATGCTTCTGTCTGTATTTTATGTGAAGTTATTCCCTTTTCCACAATAGGCCTCAAAGCGCTCCAAATGCACAATTGCAGATTCTACAAAAAGTGTGTTTCAAAACTCCTCTTTCAAAAGAAGAGTTCAACCCTGTGAGTTGGATTCTCGCTACACAAAGTAGTTTCACAGAACGCATCTATCTGGTTTTTATGTGAAGATATTCCCTTTTCCAAAGAAGGCCTGAAAGGGGTCCAAATATTCATTTGCAGATTCTGCAAAAACACTGTTTCAAAACTGCTCTATCAAAAGGAAGGTTGAACCCTGTGAGTTGAATGCACACATCATAATGATGTTTCTGAGGCTTCTGTCTAGTTTTTATGTGAAGATATTTCCTTTTCCACCATAGGCCTCTAAGCGCTCCAAATGAGCACTTGCCGATTCTACAAAAAGGGTGTTTCAAAACTGCTCTATCAAAGGAAAGGTTCAATTATGTGAGTTGAACACACACATTACAAAGTAGTTTCTGAGAATGCTTCTGTCCAGTTTTTATGTGAAGATATTCCCGTTTCTAACGAAGGCCTCAAAGAGCTCCAAATATCCACCTGCAGACACTACAAAAAGACTCTTTCAAAACTGCTCCATGAAAAGGAAAGTTCAACTCTGTGAGTTGAATGCACACATCATAAAGAAGTTTCAGAGAATGCTTCTCTCTAGATTTTATGTGAAGATGTTTCTTTTTCCACCACAGGCCTCAAATTGCACCTAATGAACACTTGCAGATTCTACAAAAAGAGGGTTTCAAAACTCCTCTATCAAAAGAAAGATTCAACTCTGTTAGTTGAATGCATACAACAGAAAGCAGTTTCAGAGAACACTTCTGTCTAGTTTTTATAAGAAGATAGTCACGTTTCCAACGAACGCTTCAAAGAGCTCCGAATATCCACATGCAGGTTCTGCGAAAACACAGTTTCAGAACTGCTCTATCCAAAGGAATGTGCAGCTCTGTTAGTTGAATGCACACATCGTAAAGGCGTTTCTTAGAATGCTTCTGTCTAGTTATTATGTGGTGTTTCCTTTTCCACTGTAGGCTTCAAAGCGCTCCTAATGAACACTTGCAAATTCTACAAAAAGAGTGTTTCAAAACTCCCCTATCAAAAGAAAGATTCAACTCTGTTAGTTGAATGCATACAACAGAAAACAGTTTCAGAGACCACTTCTGTCTAGTTTTTATAACAAGATAGTCGCGTTTCCAACGAGCTCTTCAAAGAGCTCCAAATATCCACATGCAGGTTCTGCAAAAACACAGTTTCAGAACTGCTCTATCCTAAGGAATGTGCAGCTCTGTTAGTTGAATGCACACATCATAAAGGTGTTTCTTAGAATGCTTCTGTCTAGTTTTTATGTGGTGTTTCCTTTTCCACCGTAGGCTTCAAAGCGCTCCTAATGAACACTTGCAAATTCTACAAAAAGAGTGTTTCAAAAGTGCTCTATCAAAAGAAAGGTTCAACTTTGTGTGTTGATTGCTCACAACACAAAGCACTTACTGAGAATGCTTCTGTCTAGTTTTTATGTGAAGATTGTCCCCTTTCCAACGAAGGCCTCAAAGAGCTCCAAATATCCACTTGCAGATTCTGCAAAAAGTCTCTTTCAAAACTGCTCCATGAAAAGGAAGGTTAAACTCTGTGAGTTGAATGCACACATCATAACGACATTTCAGAGAATGCTTCTGTCTAGATTTTGTGTGAAGATATTTCCTTTTCCATTAAAGGACTGAAAGCGCACCTAATGAGCACTTGCAGATTGTACAAAAAGAATGTTTCAAAACTGCTCTATCAAAAGAAAGGTTCACCTCCATGAGTAGAATGCATACAACACAAAGCAGTTTGAGAGAACACTTCTGTCTAGTTTTTATGTGAAGATAGTCGCGTTTCCAACGAACGCTTCACAAAGCTCCAAATATTCTCTTGCAGATTCTGTAAAAACAGTGTTTCAAAACTGCTCTATCCAAAGGAAAGTTCAACTCTGTTAGTTGAATGCACACATCATAAAGTTGTTTCTTGGAATGCTTCTGTCCATTTTTTATTTGAAGTTGTTTCCTTTTCCACCCTAGGCTTCAAAGTGCTCCTAATGAACACCTGCAAACTCTACAAAAAGAGTGTTTCAAAAGTGCTTTATCAAAAGAAAGGTTCAACTCTGTGTGTCGAGTGCACACAACACAAGGTAGTTTCTGAGAATGCTTCTGTCTAGTTTTTATGCGAAGATATTCACGTTTCCAACGAAGGCCTCAAAGAGCTCCAAATATCCACTTGCAGATTTGCAAAAAGACTATTTCAAAACAGCTCCATCAAAAGGAAGTTTGAACTTTTTGAGTTGAAAGCACTCATCAAAAAGAACTTTCAGAGAATGCATCTGTCTGGATTTTATGTGAAGATATTTCCTTTTCCAGCAAAGGACTCAAAGCGCTCCTAATGAACAATTGCAGATTCTACAAAAAGTGTTTCAAAACTGCTCTTTCAAAAGAAGTGTTCAACTCTGTGAGTTGGATTCACACTACACAAAGCTTTTACACAGAACTCTTCTGTCTAATTTTTATGTGAAGATATTCCCGTTTCCAACGAACGCCTCAAAGAGCTCCAAATATCAACTTGCAGTTTCTGCAAAAAGACTCTTTCAAAACTGCTCTATGAAAAGGAAGGTTCAACTCTGTGAGTTCAGTGAACACATCATAAATATGTTTCTGAGAATGCTTCTGCCTAATTTGTAAGTGAAGCTATTTGTTTTCCACCATGGGTCTCAAAGCGTGCCTAACAGTTGCAGATTCTGCAAAATGAGTGTTTCAAAACTGCTCTATCAAATTAAGATTCAACTCTGTGAGTTGAATGCATACAATACAAAGTTTCAGAGAACACTTCTGTCTAGTTTTATTTTGAAGCTATTTCCGTTTCCAATGAAGGCCTCAAGAGCTCCAAATATCCACTTTCAGATACTGCAAAAACACTGTTTCAAAACTGCTCTCTCAAAAGGAAAGCTTATTTCTCTGAGTTGAATGCATACATCATAAAGTTGTTTCTGAGAATGCTTCTGTCTAGTTTTTATGTGAAGACATGTCCTTTTCCACAATAGGCCTCAAAGCGCTCCAAATGAACACTTGTAGATTCTACAAAAAGGGGGGTTTGAAAACTGCTCTATCGAAGGAAAGTTTCAATTCTGTGAGTTGAACACACACATCAAAAAGCAGTTTCGGAGAATGCTTCTGTACAGTTTTTATGTGAAGATATTCTCGTTTCCAATGAACGCTTCAAAGAGCCCCAAATATCCTCTTGCAGATTCTGCAAAAACACTGTTTCAAAACTGCCCTATCTAAAGGAAACTTCAACTCTGTTGGTTGAATGGACACCTTATAAAGGTGTTTCTTAGAATGCTTCTGTCTAGTTTCTATGTGAAGTTGTTTCCATTTCCACCGTAGGCTTCAAAGCCCTCCTAATGAACACTTGCAAATTCTACAAAAAGAGTGTTTCAGAACTGCTCTATCAAAAGAAAGGTTCAACTCTGTGTGTCGAGTGCACACAACACAAAGCAGTTTCTGAGAAGGCTTCTGTCTAGTTTTTATGTGAAGATATTCACGTTTCCAATGAAGACCTCTAAGAGCTCCAATATACACTTGCATATCCTGCAAAAAGACTCTTTCAAAACTGCTCCATCAAAAGGAATGTTGAACTCTGTGAGTTGAAAGCACACATCATAAAGAACTTTCAGAGAATGCTTCAGTCTGGATTTTATGTGAAGATATTTCCTTTTCCACCCTAGGCCTCAAAGAGCTCGAAATGGTCAATTGCAGATTCTACAAAAAGGGTGTTTCAAAACTGGTCTATCAAAGGAAAGGTTCAACTCTGTGAGTTGAACACACAGATCACAAAGCAGTTTCTGGGAATGCTTCTGTCCAGTTTTTATGTGAAGATATTCCCTTTTCCAATGAAAGCCTCAAAGAGCTCCAAATATCCACTTGCAGATTCGGCAAAAAGACTCTTTCCAAACTGCTCTATCAAAAGGAAGGTTGAACTCTGTGTTGAAAGCACACATCATAAAGAACTTTCAGAGAATGCTTCTGTCAGATTTTATCTGAAGATATTTCCTTGTCAACCATAGGCCTCAAAGTGCTCCTAATGAACAATTGCAGATCCTAGAAAGAGTATTTCAAACTGCTGTTTCAAAAGAAGTTTTCAACTCTATGAGTTGGATTCATGCTACACAAACCAGTTTCGCAGAATGCTTCTGTCTAGTTTTTATGTGAAGATATTACCGTTTCCAACGAAGGCCTGTAGGTGCTCCAAATATCCACTTGCAGATTCTGCAAATACACTGTTTCAAAGCTGCTCTATCAAAAGGAAGCTTCAACTCTGTGAGTTGAATGCACACATCATAAAGATGTTTCTGAGCATGCTTCTGTCTATTTTTTACTTGAAGATATTTCCTTTTCCTTGATAGGCCTCAAAGCGCACCTAATGAACACTTGCAGATTCTATAAAAAGAGTGTTTCCAGACTGCTCTATCAAAAGAAAGATTCAACAGTGTGAGTTGAATGCATACAACACAAAGCAGTTTCAGAGAACACTTCTGTCTAGTTTTTTTCTGTGAGATATTCCCGTTTCCAATGAAGGCCTCAAAGAGCTACAAATATCCACCTGCAGATTCTACAAAAAGACTCTTTCAAAACTGCTCTGACAAAAGGGGCTTATCTCTGTGAGTTGAATGCACACATCATGAAGAAGTTTCAGACAATGCTTCTGTCTAGATTTTATGTGAAGATATTCCCTTTTCCACCATAGGCCTCAAAGCGTACCACATAAACACTTGCAGATTCTACAAAAAGAGTGTTTCAAAACTGTTCTATCGAAAGACAGATTCAACTCTGTGAGTTGAACGCATACAACACAAAGCAGTTTCAGAGAACACTTCTGTCAACTTTTTCTGTGAAGAAAACTGTTTCTCTTTCAAAACTGCTCCATGCAAAGGAAGATTCAACTCTGTGAGTTGGATGCACACATCATAAAGAAGTTTCAGAGAATACTTCTGTCTAGATTTTATGTGAAGATATTTCCTTTTCCACCATAGGCCTCAAAGTGCACCTAATGAACACTTGCGGATCCTACAAAAAGAATGTTTCAAAACTGTTCTATCAAAAGACAGATTCAACTCTGTAAGTTGAACGCATACAACACAAAGCTGTTTCAGAGAACACTTTTGTCTAGTTTTAATGTGAAGATTGTCCCGTTTCCAACGAAACCTTCAAAGAGCTCCTAATATCCACATGCAGTTTATGCAAAAACACTGTTTCAAAACTGCTCTATCCAAAGGAAGGTTCAACTCTGTTATTTGAATGCACCCATCAAAAAGTAGTTTCAGAGAATGCCTCTGTCTAGTTTTTAAGTGAAGTTGTTTCCTTTTCCACTGTAGGCTTCAAAGTGCTCCAAATGAAAAATTGCAAATACTACAAAAAGGGTGTTTAAAAAGTGGTGTATCAATAGAAAGGTTCAACTCTGTGTTGAGTGCACACAACACAAAGCAGTTTCTGAGAACACTTCTGTCTAGTTTTTATGTGAAAATATTCAGGTTTCCAACGAAGGCCTCAAGTATCCTTTTGCAGACTCTGCAAAAAGACTCTTTCAAAACTGCTCCATGAAAAGGAAGTTTGAACTCTCTGAGATGAATGCACACATCATAATGAAGTTTCAGAGAATGCTTCTGTGTAGATTTTATGTGAAGTTATTTCCTTTTTACACCATAGGCCTCAAAGTACAGAAAATGAACACTTGCAAATTCTACAAAAATAGTGTTTCAAAACTGCTCTATCAAAAGGAAGATTCAACTCTGTGAGTTGAATGCATAGAACACAAAGCAATTCCAGAGAACACTTCTGTCTAGTTTTTTTTTGTGAAGATATTCCCGTTTCCAATGAAGGTCTCAAGAGATCCAAATATCCACTTGCAGATTCTGCAAAAACACTGTTTCAAAACTGCTCTATCAAAAGGAAGGCCTATCTCTCTGTGTTGAATGCACAGATCAAAAAGTTGTTTCTCAGAATGCTTCTGTCTAGTTTTTATGTGAAGATAGTTCCTTTTCCACCAAAGGCCTCAAAGCGCACCTAATGAACACTTGCAGAGTCTACAAAAAGAGTGTTTCAAAACTGCTCTATCAAAAGAAAGATTCAACTGTGTGAGTTGAATGCATACAATACAAAGCAGTTTCAGAGAACACTTCTGTCTACTTTTTTTGTGTAGATATGCCCGTTTCCAATGAAGGCCTCAAGAGCTCCAAATATCCACTTGCAGAATGTGCAAAAACATTGTTTCAAAACTGCTCTATGAAAAGGAATGCTTATCTGCCTGAGTTGTATGCACACATCATAAAGTTTTTTCTGAGAATGCTTCTGTGTAGTTTTTATGTGAAAATATTTCCTTTTCCACCATAGGCCTCAAAGCACTCCAAATGAACACTTGCAGATTCTACAAAAACGGTGATTCGAAACTTCTCTATCAGAGGAAAGGTCCACGTTTATGAGTTGAACACTCACATCACAAAACAATTTCTGAGATTGCCTCTGTACAGTTTTTATGTGAAGATATTCCCGTTTCCAATGAAGGCCTCAAAGAGCTCCAAATATCCTCTTGCAGATTCTGCAAAAAGGCTCTTTCAAAACTGCTGCATGAAACGGAAGGTTCAACTCTGTTAGTTGAATGCACACGTCATAATGAAGTTTCAGAGAATGCTTCTGCCTAGATTTTATGTTAAGATATTTCCTTTTCCACCATAGGCCTCAAAGCCCACCAAATGAACACTTGCAGATTCTACAAAAAGAGTGTTTCAAAACTGGTTTATCGAAAGAAAGATTCAACTCCATGAGATGAATGCCTACAACACAAAGCTGGTTCAGAGCACACTTCTGTCTAGTTTTTTTGTGAAGATATTCCCGTTGCCAACGAAGGCCTCAAGAGCTCCAAATATCCACTTGCAGATCCTGCAAAAATACAGTTTCAAAACTGCTCTGTCAAAAGGAAGGATTACCTGTCTGAGTTGAATGCACACATCATAATGATGTTTCTGATAATGCTTCTGTCGTGTTTTTATGTGAAGATATTTCCTTTTCCACCAGAGGCCTCAAAGCGCTCCAAAAAAACATCTGCGGATACTACAAAAATGGTGGTTCAAAACTGCTCTATCAAAGGAAATGTTCAACTCTATCAGTTGAACACACACATCACAATGCAGTTTCTTCGAAAGCTTTTGTCCACTTTTTAAGTGAAGACAGTCCCGTTTCCAACGAAGGTCTCAAGGAGCCTCAAATATCCACTTGCAGATTCTGCAAAAAGACTCTTTCAAAACTGCTCCATGAAAAGGAAGGTTCAACTCTGTGAGTTGAATGCCCACATCATAAAGAAGTTTCAGTCTAGATTTTACGTGAAGAGATTTCCTTTTCCACAATAGGCCTCAAAGCGCTCCTAAAGAACAATTGCAGATTCTACAAAAAGAGGGTTTCCAAACTGCTCTTTCAAAGGAAGTGTTCAACCCTGTGAGTTGGATTCACACTACCCAAAGAAGCTTCACAGAATGCTTCTGTTTAGCTTTTACGTGAAGATAGTCCCTTTTCCAACGAAGGCTTGTAAGAGCTCCAAATATCCACTTGCAGATTCTGCAAAAACAGTGTTTCAAAACTGCTCTATCAAAAGGAAGGTTCAACTCTGTAAGTTGAATGTACGCATCATAAAGATGTTTCTGAGAATGCTTCTGTCTAGTGTTTATGTGAAGATATTTCCTTTTCACCATAGGTGTCAAAGCGCACCAAATGAAAACTTGCAGATTCTACAAAATGAGTGCTTCAAGACTGCTCTATCAAAACAAAGACGCATCTCCGTGAGTTGAATGCATACAACAAAGCAGTATCAGAAAACACTTCGGTCTAGTTTTTTGGTGAACATATTCCCGTTTCTAACGAAGGCCTCAAGAGTTCCAAATATTCACTTGCAGATTCTGCAAAAACACTGTTTAAAAACTGCTCTATCAAAAGGAAGGCTTATCTCTCTGAGTTGAATGCACAGATCATAAAGATGTTTGTGAGAATGCTTCTGTCTTGTTTTTATGTGAAGATATTTTCTTTTCCATCTTAGGCCTCAACGCTCTCCAAATGAATGCTTGCAGATTCTACAAAAGGGGTGTTTCTAAACTGCTCTATAAAGGAAAGTTCAACTCTGTGAGTTGAACTCACAAATGACAAAGCAGTTTGAGAATGCTTCTGTCCAGTTTTTATGTGAAGATATTCCCGTTTCCATCAAAGGCCTCAAAGAGCTCCAAATATCCACTTGTAGGTCCTGCAAAAAGACTCTTTCAAAACTGCTCCATCAAAGGGAAGTTTCACCTCTGTGAGTTGAATGCACATATCATAAAGAAGTTTCAGAGAATGCTTCTGTCTAGATTTTATGTGGAGATATGTCCTTTTCCACCATAGGCCTCAAAGCACACCTAATGAACACTTGCAGATTCTACAAAAAGAGGGTTTCCAAACTCCTCTACCAAAAGAAAGATTCAACTCTGTGGGTTGAATGGGTACAACATAAAGCAGTTTCAGAGAACAATTCTGTCTAGTTTTTATGTGAAGATTGTCCCGTTTCCAAAGAACGCTTCAAGGAGCTCCAAATATCCTCTTGCAGATTCTGCAAAAACACTGTTTCAAAACTGCTCTATGTAAAGGAAAGTTCAACTCTATTAGTTGAATGCACACATCATAAATTTGTTTCTTAGAATGCTTCTGTCTAGTTTTTATGTGAAGTTGTTTTCGCTTTCACCGTAGGCTTCAAAGGACTCTTAATGAACACTTGCTAATTCTACAAAAAGAGTGTTTCAAAAGTGCTCTATCAAAAGAAAGGTTCAACTGTGTGTGTTGAGTGCACACAACACACAGCAGTTTCTGAGAATGCTTCTGTCTAGTTTTTATGTGAAGATATTCACGTTTCCAATGAAGGCCTTGAAGAGCTCCAAATATCCACTTGCGGATTCCGCAAAAAGACTCTTTCAAAACTGCTCTTTCTAAAGGAAGGTTGAACTCTGTGAGATGAAATCACACATCATAAATAACTTTCAGAGAATGCTTCTGTGTGGATTTTATTCGAAGATATTACCTTTTACACCATAGGCCTCAAAGCGCTCCTAATGAAGAATTGCAGATTCTACAAAAAGAGTGTTTGAAAACTCCTCTTTCAAAAGAAGTGTTCAACTCTGTGAGTTGGATTCACCCTACAAAAGGCAGTTTCACAGAACGCTTCTGTGTAGTTTTTATTTGAAGTTATTCCCGTTTCTAACGAAGGCCTGTAAGAGCTCCAAAAATCCACTTGCGGTTTCTTCAAAAACACTGTTTGAAAACTGCTCCATCAAAAGGAAGGTTCAACTCTATGAGTTGAATGCACACCTCTTAAAGATGTTTCTGAGAATCGTTCTGTCCATTTTTTATGTGAAGATATTTCCTTTTCCACCATAGGCCTAAAAGCGCACCTTATGAACACTTGCCGATTCTACAAAAAGGGTGTTTCAAAACTGCTCTATCAAAGGAAAGTTTCAACTCTATGAGTTGAACACACACATCAGAAAGCAGTTTCTGAGAATGCTTCTGTCCAGTTTTTATGTGAAGATAGTCCCGTTTCCAAAGAATGCTTCAAAGAGCTCCAAATATCCTCTTGCAGATTCTGGAAATCACTGTTTCAAAACTACTCTATCCAAAGGAAAGTTCCACTCTGTTAGTTGAATGCACACATAATAAAGTTGTTTCTTAGAATGCTTCTGTCTAGTTTTTATGTGAAATTGTTTCCTTTTCCACCGTTGGCTTCAAAGTGCTCCTAATGAACACTTGCAATTCTTCAAAAAGAGTGTTTCAAAAGTGCTCTATCAAAAGAAAATTTCAACTCTGTGTGTAGAGTGCATGCAACACAAAGCAGTTTCTGAGAATGCTTCTGTCTAGTTTTTATGTGAAGATATTCACGTTTCCAAAGAAGATCTCTAAGAGCTCCATATATCCACTTGTAGATTCTGCAAAAAGACCCTTTCATATCTGCTCCATCAAAAGGAAGGTTGAACTCTGTGAGTTGAAAGCACACATCATAAAATGCTTTCAGAGAATGCTTCTGTCTGGATTTTATTTGAAGATATTTCCTTTTCCACTATAGGCCTCAAAGCGTTCCTAATGAACAATTGCAGATTCTGCAAAAAGAGTGTTTCAAAACTGCTCTTTCAAAAGAACTATTCAACTCTGCTAGTTGAATTCACGATACACAAAGCAGTTTTACCGAAGGCTTCTGTCTACTTTTTATGTGAAGATATTCCCGTTTCCAATGAAGGCCTGAAAGAGCTCCAATTATCCACTTGCAGATTCTGCAAAACACTGTTTCAACACAGCTCTATCAAAAGGAAGCTTCAGCTCTGTGAGTTCAATGCACACATCATAAAGATGTTTCTGAGAATGCTTCTGTCTGGTTTTTATGTGAAGATATTCCTTTTCCACCATAGGCCTCAAAGCACACAAAATGCACACTTGAAATTCTACAAAAAGAGTGTTTCGAAACTGCTCTATCAAAAGTAAGATTCAACTCTGTTACTTGAATGCATACAACAAAAAGGAGTTTCAGAAAATGCTTCTGTCTAGTTTTTTTGGGAAGATATTTCCATTTCCAGTGAAGGCCTCAAGAGCTCCAAATATCCAATTGCAGAATCTGCAAAAACACTATTTGAAAACTGCTCTATCAAAAGGAAGGCTTATCTTTCTGAGTTGAATGCACACATCTAAGGATGTTTCTGAGAATGCTTCTGTCTAGTTTTTATGTGAAGATATGTCCTTTTCCATCATAGGCATCAAAGCGCTGCAAATGAACACTTGTAGAGCCTACAAAAAGGGTGTTTCAAAACTACTCTTTCCAAGGAAACGTTCAACTCTGTGAGTTAAACACACACATCACAATGCAGTTTCTGAGACTGCTTCTGTCCAGCTTTTATGTGAAGATATTCTCGTTTCCAGCGAAGGCCTCAAAGAGCTCCAAATGTCCACTTGCAGATTCTCCAAAAAGAATCTTTCAAAACTGCTCCATGAAAAGGAAGTTTCAACTCTGTGCGTTGAATGCACCCATCATAAAGAAGTTTCAGAGAATGCGTCTGTCTAGATTTAATGTGAAGATATTCCCTTTTCCTCCGTAGGCCTCAGGCGCACCAAATGAAAACTTGCAGATTCTAAAAAAAGAGTGTTTCAAAACTGCTCTATCAAAACAAAGGTTCACCTCTGTGAGTTGAAAAAGCAGTTTCAGAGAACACTTCTGTCTAGTTTGTATGTGAAGATTGTCCCGTTTCCAAAGAACGCTTCAAAGGTCTCCAAATATACTCTTGCATATTCTTCAATAACACTGTTTCAAAACTGCTCTATCCAAAGGAAAGTTCAAATCTGTTAGTTGAATGCACAAGTCATAAAAGTGTTTCTGAGAATGCTTCTGTCTAGTTTTTGTGAAGTTGTTTCCTTTTCCACCATAGGCTTCTAAGCGCTCCTAATTAACACCTTCAAATTCTACAAAAAGAGTGTTTCAAAAGTGCTCTATCAAAAGAAAGGTTGAACTCTGTGTGTCGCGTGCACACAACAAAAAGCAGTTTCTGAGACTGCTTCTGTCTAGCTTTATTGCAAAGAAATTCACGTTTCCAACGAAGGCCTCAAAGAGCTCCAAATATCCACTTGCAGATTCTGCAAAAGGACTCTTTGAAAACTGCTGTATCAAAGGAAAGGTTCAACTGTGTGAGTTGAAAGCACCCACCATAAAGAACTTTCAGAGAATGCTTCTGTCTGGATTTTATGTGAAGATATTTCCTTTTCCACCATAGGCCTCAAAGCTCGCCTATTGAACAACTGCAGATTCTACAAAAACAGTGTTTCAAAACTGCTCTATCAAAAGAAGTGTTCAAGTCTGTGAGTTGTATTCACTCTACACATGGCGGGTTCACAGAAAGCTTCTGTCTAGTTTTTACATGATGATATTCCCGTTTCCAACGAAGGTCTGTAGGAGCTCCAAATCTGCAATTGCAGATTCTGCAAAAACACTGTTTCAGAACTGCTCCATCAAAAGGAAGGCTTATCTGTCTGAATTGAAGGCACACATCATACATATGTTTCTGGCAATGCTTCTGTCTAGTTTTTATGTGAAGTTGTTTCCTTTTCCAAAGTAAGCTTCAAAGTGCTCCTAATGAACTCTTGCAAATTCTACAAAAAGAGTGTTTCAAAAGCGCTCTATGAAAAGAAAGGTTCAACTCTGTGTGTTGAGTGCACACAACACAATGTAGTTTCTGAGAACACTTCTGTCTAGTTTTTACGTGAAGATATTCACGTTTCCAACAAACCCTTCAAAGAGCTCCAAATATCCACATGCAGATCCTGCAAAAACACTGTTTCAAAACTGCTCTATCCAAAGGAGTATTCAACTCTCTTAGTTGAATGCACACAACGTAAAGTAGTTTCAGAGAATGCTTCTGTCTAGATTTTATGTGAAGATATTTCCTTTTCCACCATAGGCCTCATACCGCACCTAATGAACAATTGCAGATTCTACAAAAAGAGTGTTTCAAAACTGTTCTATCGAAAGACAGATTCAATTCTGTGAGTTGAACGCATACAACACAAAGCAGTTTCAGAGAACACTTCTGTCAACTTTTTACGTGAAGATATTCACGTTTCCAACAAAGGCCTCAAAGAGCTCCAAATATCCACTTGCAGATTCTGCGAAAAGACTCTTTCAAAACTGCTCTATCAAAAGGAAGGTTGAATTATGTGATTTGAAAGCACACATCATAAAGAACTTTCAGAGAATGCTTCTATCTGGATTTTATGTGAAGCTATTTCCTTTTCCTCAATTGTCATCAAAGCGCTCCTAATGAAAAATTGCAGATACTACAAAAAGAGTATTTCAAAACTGCTCTTTCAAAAGAAGTGTTCAAATCTTTGAATTGGATTCACGCTACACAAACCAGTTTCAGAGAACGCTTCTGTCTGGTTTTTATGAGAAGATATTCCCGTTTCAAACGAAGGCCTCAAAGAGCTCCAAATATCCATTTGCAGATTCTGCAAAAAGACTCTTTCAAAACTGCTCTATCAAAAAGAAGGTTCAACTCTGTGAGCTGAATGCACACCTCATAAAGGTGTTTCTGAGAATGCTTCTGTCTAGTTTTTATGCGAAGATATTTCCTTTTCCACTGTAGGCCTCCAAGCGAACCTAATGAACAACTGCAGATTATACCAAAAGAGAGTTTGAAAACGGCTTTATCAAAAGAAAGATTCAACAAATTGAGTTGAATGCATACATCACAAAGCAGTTTCAGAGAACACTTCTGTCTAGTGTTTTTGCATGAGATATTCCCGTTTCCAACGAAGGCCACAAGAGGTCCAAATATCCACTTGCAGATACTTAAAAAACACTGTTTCAAAACTGCTCTATCAAAAGGAAGGTTCAACTCTGTGAGTTGAATGCACACATCATAAAGATGTTTCTGAGAATGCTTCTGTCTAGTTTTTACTTGAAGATATTTCCTTTTCCACCATAGGCCTCAAAGAGCACCTAACGAACACTTGCGGATTCTAAAAAAAGAGTGTTTCAAAACCGCTCTATCAAAAGAAACGTTCAACCCTGTGAGTTGAATGCATACAACACAAAGTTTCAGAGAACACTTCTGTCTAGTTTTTTAGTGAAGATATTCCCGTTTCCAACGAAGGCCTGAAGAGCTCCAAATATCCACTTGCAGATTCTACAAAAAGACTCTTTCAAAACTGCTCTGTCAAAAGGAAGGCTTATCTCTCTCTGTTGAATGCACACATCATAAAGGCATTTCAGAGAGTGCTTCTGTATAGTTTTTATGTGAAGATATTTCCTTTTCCACCATAAGCCTCAAAGCACTCCAAATGAACACTTGCAGAGTCTACAAAAAGGGTGTTTCAAAACCGCTCTAACAAAGGAAAGGTTCACCTCTGTTAGTTGGACACACACGTCACAAAGCGGTTTCTGAGAATTCTTCTGTACAGTTTTTATGTGAAGATATTCCCCTTTTCAACCAAGGCCTCAAGGTGCACCAAATATCCACTTGCAGATTCTGGAAAAAGAGTCTTGCAAAACTGCTGCACGAAAAGGAAGTTTCAACTCTGTGAGTTGAATGCCAACATCATAAAGTAGTTTCAGGGAAAGCTTCTGTGTGGATTTTATGTGAAGATATTTCCTTTTCCACCATAGGCCTCACAGTGCACAAAATGAACACTTCCAGATTCTACAAAAAGAGTTTTTCAAAACTGCTGTATCTAAAGAAAGATTCAACTCTGTGAGTTGAACACACATATCACAAAGCTGTTTCTCAGAATGCTTCTGTCCAGTTTTTATGTGAAGATAGTCCCGTTTCCAACGAATGCTTCAAACAGCTCCAAATATTCACATGCAGACTCTGCCAAAACACTGTTTCAAAACTACTCTATCAAAAGAAAATTCAACCCTGTCAGTTGAATGCATACATCATAAAGTTTCTTAGAATGCTTCTGTCTAGTTTCTACGTGAAGTTGTTTCCTTTTCCACCGTAGGCTTCAAGCGCTCCTAATGAACACTTACAAAACCTACAAAAAGAGTGTTTCAAAAGTGGTATTTCAAAAGAAACGTTCAACTCTGTGTGTTAAGTGCACACAGCACAAAGCAGTTTCTGAGAATGCTTCTGTCTAGTTTTTATGTGAAGATATTAACGTTTCCAACGAAGGCCTCAAAGAGCTCCAAATATCCAGTTGCAGACTCTTTAAAAAGAGTGTTTCAAAACTGCTCTTTCAAAAGGAAGGTTGATCTCTGTGAGTTGAAAGCACACATCATAAAGGACTTTCAGAGAATGCTTCTGTCTGGATTTTATGTGAAGATGTTTCCTTTTCCACCATAGGCCTCAAAGCGCTCCTAATGAACAATTGCAGATTCTACAAAAAGAGTGTTTCAAAACTGCTCTTTCAAAAGTAGTGTTGAACTCTGTGAGTTGGATTCACGCTATGCAAAGCAGTTTCACAGAATGCTTCTGTCTAGTTTTTATTTGAAGATATTCCCGTTTCCAACGAAGGCCTCTAAGAGCTCCAAATATCCACTTGCAGATTCTGCAAAAACAGTGTTTCAAAACTGCCCTATCAAAAGGAAGGTTCAACACTGTGAGTTGAATGCACACATCGTAAAGATGTTTCTAAGAATGTTTCTGTCTAGTTTTTACATGAAGATATTTCCTTTTCCACCATAGGGCTCAAAGCACATCAAATGAACACTTGCAGATGCTTCAAAAAGGGTGTTTCAAAACTGCTGTATCAAAAGAAAGATGCAACTCTGTGAGGTGAATGCATACAACACAAAGCAATTTCAGAGAACACTTCAGTCTACTTTTTTGTTGAAGATATGCATGTTTCCAACGAAGGACTCAAGAGCTCCAAATATCCACTTGCAGGTTCTGCAAAAACACTGTTTCAAAACTGCTCTATCAAAAGGAAGGCTTATCTGTGTGAGTTGAACGCACACATCAGAGAGTTGTTTCTGAGAATGCTTCTGTCTAGTTGTTAAGTGAAGATATTTCCTTTTCGACCATAGGCCTCAAAGGCCTCCAAATGAATACTAGTAGATTCTACAAAAAGTGTGTTTCAAAACTGCTCTATCCAAAGGAAGGTTCAACTCTGTAAGTTGAATGCATACAACACAAAGCAGTTTCAGAGATCACTTCTGTCTAGTTTTTTTGTGGAGATATTCCCGTTCCAATGAAGGACTCAAAGAGCTCCAAATATCCACTTGCAGATTCCAGAAAAAGGCTCTTTCAAAACTGCTGCATGAAAAGGAAGGTTCAAGTCTGTGAGTTGAATGCAAACATCTTAAAGAAGTTTCAGAGAATGCTTCTGTCTAGGTTTTTTGTGAAGATATTTTCTTTTCCACCATAGGCCTCAAAGTGCACATAATGAACACTTGCAGATTCTACAAAAAGAGTGTTTCAAAAGTGCTCTATCAAAAGAAAGGTTCAACTCTTTGATTTGAATGCATACAGCACAAAGCAGTTTCAGAGAACACTTATGTCTAGTTTTCTGTGAAGATAGACCCGTTTCCAACGAAGGCTTCAAGGACCTCCAAATATACTCTTGCAGATTCTACAAAAACACTTTTTCAAAACTGCTCTTTCCAAAGGAAAGCTCAACTCTGTTAGTTGAAAGCACACATAATAAAGATGTGTATTAGAATGCATCTGTGTAGATTTTATTTGAAGTTGTTTACTTTTCCACTGTAGGCTTCAAAGCGCTCCTAATGAACACTTGCAAATTCTACAAAAAGAGTGTTTTAGAAGTGCCCTACCAAAAGAAAACTTTAACTTTGTTTGTAGACTGCACACAACACAAAGTAGTTTCTGAGAATGCTTCTGTCTAGTTTTTATATGAAGATATTCACGTTTCTAACGAAGGCTTCAAAGAGCTCCAAATATCCACATGCAGAGTCTATAAAAAGAGTGTTTCCAAACTGCTCTTTCAAAAGGAAGGTTGAATTCTGTGAGTTGAAAACATACATAATAAATAACTTTCAGAGAATGCTTCTGTCTGGATTTTATGTGAAGATATTTCGTTTTCTACCATAGGTCTCAAAGCACTCCCAATGAACAACTGCAGATTCTACAAAAAGAGTGATCCAAAACTGCTCTTTCAAAAGAAGTGTTCAACTCTGTGAGTTGGATTCACACAACACAAAGCAGTTTCACAGAACGCTTCTGTCTAGTTTTTATGTGAAGACATTCCCGTTTCCAATGAAGGCCTGAAAGACCTCCAAATATCCACTTGCAGATACTGCAAAAACACTGTGTGAAAACTGGTCTATGAAAAGGAACGTTTAACCCTGTGTGTTGAATGCACACATCATAAAGATGTTTCTGAGAATGCTTTTGTCTGGCTTTTATGTGAAGGTATTTCCTTTTGCACCATAGGCCTCAAAGTGCACCAGATGAACACTTGCAGATTCTACAAAAAGAGTGTTTCAAAACTGGTCTATCAAAAGAAAGATTCAACTCTGTGAGTTGAATGCATACAACACATAGCAGTTTCAGAGAACACTTCTGTCTAGTTTTTTTGTGAAGATATTCCCGTTTCCAACGATGGCCTCAAGAGCTCCAAATATCCACTTGCAGATTCTGCAAAAACACTGTTTCAAAACTGCTGTATCAAAAGGATGGGTTATCTGTTGGAGTTGAAGGCACACATCATAAAGATGTTTCTGAGAATGCTTCTGTCTAGTTTTTATGTGAAGATATTTCCTTTTCCACCTTAGTCCTCAAAATGCTCCAAATGAACACTTGCAGATTCTACAAAAAGGGTGTTTCTAAACTACTCTAAAAGGAAACGTTCAACTCTGCGAGTTGAACACACACATCACAAAACAGTTTCTGAGAATGCTTCTGTCTAGTTTTTATGTGAAGATATTCCCGTATCCAAGGAAGGCCTCAAAGATCTCCAAATATCCACTTGCAGATTCTACAAAAGCAGTGTTTCAAAACTGCTCTTTCAAAAGAAGTGGTCAACTGTGTGAGTTGGATTCACACTACACAAAGCAGTTTCAAAGAACGCTTCTGTCTAGTTTTTATGTGAAGGTATTCCCGTTTCCAATGAAGGCCTGAAAGCGCTCCAAATATACACTTGCAGACTCTTCAAAAACACTGTTTCAAAACTGGTCAATGAAAGGGAAGGTTGAACTCTGTGAGTTGAATGCACACATCATAAAGATGTTTCTGAGAATGCTTCTGACTTGGTTTTATGTGAAGATATTTCCTTTTCCAACATAGGCCTTAAAGCGCACATAATGAACACTTGCAGATTCTAAAAAAAAAGAGTTTTTCAAAACTGCTCTATCAAAAGAAATGTTCACCTCTTTGATTTGAATGCATACATCACATCACAAAGCAGTTTCAGAGAACACTTCTGTCTAGTTTTATGTGAAGATAGACCTGTTTCAAACGAACGCTTCAAAGAACTCCAAATATCCTCTTGCAGATTCCGCAAAAACACTGTTTCAAAACTGCTCTTTCCAAACGAAAGCTCAACTCTGTTATTTGAACGCACACATCATAAAGATGTTTCTTAGAATGCATCTGTCTAGCTTTTATCTGAAGTTGTTTCCTTTTCCACCGTAGGCTTCAAAGCACTCCAAATGAACACTTGCAAATTCAACAAAAAGAGTGTTTCAAAACTGCTCTTTCAAAAGAAGTGTTCAACACTGTGAGTTGGATTCACAGTATACAAAGCAGTTTCACAGAATGCTTCTGTCTAGTTTTTATGTGAAGATATTCACCTTTCCAACAAAGGCCTGAAAGAGCTCCAAATATCCACCTGCAGATTCTGTAAAAACACTGTTTCAAAACTGCTCCATCAAAAGGAACCTTGAATTCCGTGGGTTGAATGCACACATCGTAAAGATGTTTCAGAGAATGCTTCTATCTTGCTTTTATGGGAAGGTATTTCCTTTTGCAACATAGGCCTCAAAGCGCACATAATGAACACTTGCAGATTCTACAAAAAGAGTGTTTCAAAACTGCTCTATGAAAAGAAAGTTTCACCTCTTTGATTTGAATGCATACAACACAAAGCAGTTTCAGAGAACTCTTCTATCTTGTTTTATGTGAAGATAGACCCGTTTCCAAATAACGCTTCAAAGACCTCCAAATATCATCTTGCAGATTCTGAAAAGCAGTTTCAAAACTGCTCTTTCCAAAGGAGAGCTCAACTCTGTTAGTTGAATGCAGTCATCATAAAGGTGTTTCTTAGAAAGCATCTGTCTAGTTTTTATCTGAAGTTGTTTCCTTTTCCACTGTAGGCTTCAAAACACTCCTAATGAACACTTGCAAATTCTACAAAAAGAGTGTTTCAAAAGTGTTCTATCAAAAGATAGGTTCAACTCTGTGTGTCAAGTGCACACAACACAAAGCAGTTTCTGAGAATGCTTCCATCTAGTTTTTATGTGAAGATATTCACGTTTCCAACGAAGGCCTCAAAGAGCTCCAAATATCCACTTGCAGATTCTACAAAAAGAGTGTTTCAAAACTGCTCTTTCAAAAGAAGGTTGAACTCTGTATGTGGAAACTACGCATCATAAAGCAGTTTCAGAGAATGCTTCTGTCTGTATTTCATGTGAAGATATTTCGTTTTCCACCATAGGCTTCAAAGCGCTCCTAATGAACAATTGCAGATTCTACAAAAAGAGTGTTTCAAAACTGCTCTTTCAAAAGAAGTGTTCAACTCTGTGAGTTGGATTCACACTAAACAAAGCTTTTTCACATAACTCTTCTGTCTAGTTTTTATGTGAAGATATTCCCGTTTCCAACGAACGCCTCAAAGAACTCCAAATATATACTTGCACATTCTGCAAAAACACTGTTTCAAAACTGCTCTAAGAAAAGGAAGGCTCATCTGTCTGAGTTGAATGCACACTTCATAAAGATGTTTCTCAGAATGCTTCTGCCTAGTTTTTATGTGAAGTTGTTTCCTTTTCCACCGAAGGCTTCAAAGGGCACCTAATGAACACTTGCAAATTCTACAAAAATAGTGTTTCAAAAGTGCTCTATCAAAAGAAAGGTTCAACTCTGTGTGTCAAGGGCACACAACACAAAGCAGTTTCTGAGAATGCTTCTGTCTAGTTTTTATGCGAAGATATTCACGTTTCCAAAGAACGCCTCTAAGAGCTACAAATATTCACTTGCAGATTCTATAAAAAGACTCTTTCAAATCTGCTCCATCAAAAGGAAGGTTGAACTCTGTGAGTTGAAAGCACAAATCATAAAGAACTTTCAGAGAATGCTTCTGTCTGGATTTTAAGTGAAGATATTGCGTTTTCCACCATAGGCCTCAAAGCGCTCCTAACGAACAGTTGCAGATTCTACAAAAAGAGTGATTCAAAACTGCTCTTTCAGAAGAAGTGTTCAATTCTGTGATTTGGATTCACGCTACACAAAGCAGTTTCACAGAGCGCTTCTGTCTAGTTTTTATGTGAAGATATTCAGCTTTCCAACGAAGGCCTGTAAGAGCCCCAAATATCCACTTGCAGGATTCTGCAAAAACACTGTTTGAAAACTGCTCTATCGAAAGGAAGTTTCAACTCTGTGAGGTAAATCCACATATCATAACGAACTTTCAGAGAATGCTTCTGTCTAGTTTTTATGTGAAGATATTTTGTTTCCCACCATAGGCCTCAAAGCGCACCTAATGCACACTTGCAAATTCTACAAAAAAGTGTTTCAAAAGTGCTCTTTCAGAAGATATGAACAACTCTGTGTGTCGAGTGCTCACAACACGAAGCAGTTTCTGAGAATGCTTCTCTCTGTTTTTTATGTGACGATATTCACGTTTCTAAATCAGGCCTTAAAGAGCTCCAAGTATCCACTTGCAGATTCTGCAAAAAGACTCTTTCAAAACTGCTCCATGAAAAGGAAAGTTCAACTCTGTGAGTTGAATGCTCACGTTATGAAGAAGTTTCAGAGAATACTTCTGTCTAGATTCTATGTGAAGATATTTCCTTTTCCACCATAGGCCTCAAAGTGCACCTAATGAACACTTGCAAATTCTACAAAAAGAGTGTTTCAAAAGTGCTCTTTCAGAAGATAGGTTCAAGTCTGCGTGTCGAGTGCACACAATACAAAGCAGTTTCTGAGAATGTTTCTGTATAGTTTTTATGTGAAGTTATTCACGTTTCCAACGAAGGCCTCAAAGAGCTCCAAATATCCACTTGCAGATTCTGCAAAAAGACTCTTTCAAAACTGCTGCATGAAAAGGAAGGTTCAACTCTGTCAGTTGAATGCATACAACACCAAGCAGTTTCAGAGGACACTTCTGTCTAGTTTTTATGTGAAGATAGTCCCATTTCCAAAGAAAGCTTCAAAGAGCTCCAAATGCAGATTCTGCAAATCACTATTTCAAAACTGCTGTATCCAAAGGAAATTTCAACTCTGTTAATTGAGTGCACACATTATAAATGTGTTTCTTAGAATGCTTCTGTCTAGTTTTTATGTGAAGTTGTTTCCTTCTCCATCGTAGGCTTCAAAGCACTCCAAATGAACACTTGCAAATTCTACAAAAAGAGTGTTTCAAAAGTGCTCTATCAAAAGAAAGGTTCAACTCTGACTGTCGAAAGTACACAACACAAAGGAGTTTCGGAGAATGCTTCTGTCTAGTATTTATGTGAAGATATTCACCTTTCCAACAAAGGCCTCAAAGAGTTCCAAATATCCACTTGAAGATTTTGCAAAAAGACGCTTTCAAAACTGCTCCATGAAACGGAAGGTTGAACTCTGTGAGTAGAAAACACACATCATAAAGAACTTTCAGACAATTCTTCTGTCTGGATTTTATGTGAAGATATTTCCTTTTCCACCATAGACCTGAAAGCACTCCAAATGAACAATTGCAGATACTACAAAAAGAGTGTTTCAAAACTGCTCTTTCAAAAGAAGTGTTCAACTCTGTGAGATGGTTACAAACTACCCAAAGCAGTTTCACAGAATGTTTCTGTCTAGTTTTTATGTGAAGATAGTCCCGTTTCCAGCAAAGGCCTGAAAGAGCTCCAAATATCCACTTCCAGATGCTGCAAAAACAGTTTCAAATCTGCTCTATCAAAAGGAAGGTTCAACTCTGTGAGTTGAATGCACACATCATAAAGATGTTTCTGAGAATGCTTCTGTCTAGTTTTTATGTGAAGGTATTTCCTTTTCCATCATAGGCCTCAATGCACACCAAATGAACACTTGCAGATTCTACAAAAAGAGTGTTTCAAAACTGCTCTATCAAAAGAAAGATTCAACTCTGAGAGTTGAATGCATACAACACAAAGCAGTTTCAGAGAACACTTCTGTCTAGTTTTTTTTTGTGAAGACATTGGCGTTTCCAATGAAGGCCTCTAGAGCTCCAAATATCCTCTTGCAGATTCAACAAAAACACTGTTTCAAAACTGCTCTATCAAAAGGCATTCTTATCCATCTGAGTTGAAGGCACACATCATAAAGGTGTTTCTGAGAATGCTTGTGTCTAGTTTTTATGGGAAGATATTTCCTTTTCCACCATAGGCCTCAAAGTGCTCAAAATTAACACTTCCAGATCCTACAAAAAGGATGTTTCAAAACTGCTCTATCAAAGGACTGGTTCAACTCTGTGAGTTGAACACACACATTACAAAGCAGTTTCTGAGAATGTCTCTGTCCAGTATTTACGTGAAGATACTCCCGTTTCACATGAAGTCCTCAAAGAGCTCCAAATATCCACTTGCAGATTCTGCAAAATACCCTTTCAATACTGTTCCATGGAAAGGAAGGCTCAACTCTGTGAGTTGAATGCACACATCACAAAGAAATTTCAGAGAACGCTTCTGTCTATATTTTATGTCAAGATATTTCCTTTTCATACATAGGCCTCAAAGCACACAAAATGAACACCTGCAGATTCTATAAAAAGAGTGTTTCAAAACTGCTCTATCATAAGAAAGGTTCACTTCTGTTTGTTGAATGCATACAACAAAAAGCAGTTTCAGAGAACACTTCTGTCAAATTTTTATGTGAAGATCGTACCGTTTCCAAAGAACGCTTCAAAGAGCTCCAAATATCCTCTTACAGATTCCGCAAAAACACTGTTTCAAAACTGCTCTATCGAAAGGAAAGTTCAACTCTGTTAGTTGAATGCACACATCATAAATATATTTCCTGGAATGCCTCTGTCCAGTTGTTCTGTGAAGTTGTTCCCTTTTCCACCGTAGGCTTCAAACCGCTCTTAATGAACACTAGAAAATTCTACAAAAGGAGTGTCTCAAAAGTGCTCTATCCAAAGAAAGGTTCAACTCTGTGTGTTGAGTGCACCCAACACAAAGCAGTTTCTGAGAATACATCTGTCTAGTTTTTATGTGAAGATATTCACGTTTCCAACGAAGGCCTAAAAGAGCTCCAGATATCCACTTGCAGATTCTGCAAAAAGACTCTTTCTAAACTACTCCATCAAAAGGAAGGTTGAATTCTGTGAGTTGAAAGCACACATCATGAAGAACTTTCAGAGAATGCTTCCGTCTGGATTTTATTTGAGGATATTTCTTTTTCCACCATAGGCCTCAAAGCACCCCTAATGAACAATTGCAGATTCCACAAAAAGAGTGTTTCCAACCTGCTCTTTGAAAAGAAATGTTCAACTCTGTGAGTTGGATTCAACGTACACAAGGCAGTTTCACAGAACCCTTCTGTCAAATTTTCATGTGAAGATATTCCCGTTTCTAACAAAGGCTGAAAGAGCTCCAAATATCCACTTGCAGAGTCTATAAAAACACTGTTTCAAAACTGCTGTATCAAAAGGAAGGTTCAACACAGTGAGTTGAATGCACACATCATAAACATGTTTCTGAGAATGCTTCTGTATAGTTTCTATGTTAAGATATTTCCTTTTCCACCATAGACCTCAAAGCGCACCTAATGAACACAAGCAGATTCTACAAAAAGAGTGTTTCAAAACAGCTGTATCAAAAGAAAGATTCAACTCTGAGAGTTGAATGCATACAACACAAAGCAGTTTCAGAGAACACTTCTGTCTAGTTTTTTTGTGAAGATATTCCCATTTCCAATAAAGGCCTCAAGATCTCCAAATATCCACTTGCAGATTCTGCAAAAAGACGGTTTCAAAACTGCTCTATCAAAAGGAAGGCTTATCTTTCTGAGTTGAATGCACACATCATAAAGATGTTTCTGAGAATGCTTCTGTCTACTTTTTATGTGAAGATATTTCCTTTTCCACCATAGGCCACAAAGTGCACCTAATGAACACTTGCAGTTCCTATAAAAAGAGTGTTTCAAAAGGGATATATCAGAAGAAAGATTCAACTCTGTGAGTTGAATGCATACAGCACAAAGCAGTTGCAGAGAACACTTCTCTCTGTTTTTTTGGTGAAGATTTTCCCGTTTCCAATGAAGGCTTCAAGAGCTCCAAATATCCACTTGCTGATCCTGCAAAAACCCTGTTTCAAAACTGCTCTATCAAAAGGAAGGCTAATCTGTCTGAGTTGAATGTACACATCATAAAGTTGTTTCTGAGAATGCTTCTGTCTAGTTTTCATGTGAAGATATTTCCTTTTCCACGATAGGCCTCAACGCGCTCCAAATGAACACTTGCAGATTCTAAAAAAGGGTTTTCCAAAACTTCTCTATCAGAGGAAATGTTCAACTCTGTGAGTTGAACACACATATCACAAAGTAGTTCCTGAGAATGCTTCTGTCCAGTTTTTATGTGAAGATATTCCCGTTTCCAATGAAGGCCTTAAAGAGCTAAAAATATCCACTTGCAGATTCTGCAAAAAGACTCTTTCAAAACTGCGCTTTCAAAAGAAGAGTTCAAACCTGTGAGTTGGATTCACGCTACACAAAGTAGTTTCACAGGACGCTTCTATCAAATTTTTATGTGAAGATATTCCCGTTTCCAAAGAAGGCCTCAAATAGCTCAAACTATCCACTTTCAGATCCTGCAAAAAGACTCTTACAAACTGCTCCATGAAAATGAATGTTCAACTCTGTGACTTGAATGCACACAACATAAAGAAGTTTCAGAGAATGCTTCTGTCTAGATTTTATGCGAAGATATTTCCTTTTCCAACATAGGCCTCAAAGCGCTCCTAATGAACACTTTCAGATTCTACAAAAAGAGTGTTTCAAAACTGCTCTATGAAAAGAAAGGTTCACCTATGTGAGTTGAATGCATACAACACAAAGCAGTTTCAGAAAACACTTCTGTCGAGTTTTTTGTGAAGATATTCCCGTTTCCAATGAAGGCCTCAAGACCTCCAAATATCCACTTGCAGATTCTGCAAAAAAACTTTTTCAAAACTGCTCAATAAAAAGGAAGGCTTATCTGTCTGAATTGAATGCACACATCATAAAGATGTTTCTGAAAATGCTTCTGTCTAGTTTTTATGTGAAGATATTTCCTTTTCCACCAAAGGCCTCAAAGTACACCTAATGAACTATTTCAGATTCTACAAAAAGAGTGTTTCAGAACTGCTCTATCAAAAGAAGTGTTCAACTCTGTGAGTTGTATTGACGCTACACAAAGAAGTTTCACAGAATCCTTCTGTCTAGTTTTTATTTGGAGATATTAACGTTTCTAACAAAGGCCTGTAAGAGCTCCAAATACCCACTTACAGATTCTGCAAAAACACTGTTTCAAAACTGCTCTATCAAAAGGAAGGCTTATCAGTCTGAGTTGAATGCACATATCATAAATTTGTTTCTGAGAATGCTTCTGTCTAGTTTTTATGTGAAGATATTTACTTTTCCACCACACGCCTTAAAGAGCTCTAAATGAACACTTGCAGATTCTACAAAAAGGGTGTATAAAAACTGCTATATCAAAGGAAATGTTCCATTCTGTGAGTTAAACACACACATCACAAAGCAGTTTCTGATAATGCTTCTGTCCAGGTTTTATGAGATGATATTCCCGTTTCCAATGATGGCTTCAAAGAGCTCCAAATATCCAGTTGAAGAATTTGCAAAAAGACTCTTTCAAAACTGCTCCATGAAAAGGAAGGTTCAACTCTGTGAGTTGAATGCACACACCATAAAGTTGTTTCTGAGAATGCTTCTGTCTAGTATTTATGTGAAGATATTTCCTTTTCCACCATAGGCCTCAAAGCGCAGCTAATGAACACTTGCAGATTCTACAAAAAGATTGTTTCAAAACTGCTCTATCAAAAGAAATATTCAACTCGTGAGTTGAGTGCATACAACACAAAGCAGTTTCAGAGAACACTTCTATCTAGTTTTTATTTGAAGAGAGTCCCTTTTCCAACGAACGCTTCAAAGACCTCTAAATATCCACATGCAGATCCTACAAAAACACTGTTTCAAAACTGCTCTATCCAAAGGAAGGTTCAACTCTGTTAGTTGAATGCACACATCATAAAGATGTTTCTTAGAATGCTTCTGTCTAGTTTTTATGTGAAGTTGTCTCCTTTTCCACCCTAGGCTTCAAAGCACTCTTAATGAACACTTGAAAATTCTACAAAAAGAGTGTTTTAAAAGTGCTCTATCAAAAGAAAGGTGCAACTCAGAGTTTTGAGTGCACACAGCACAAAGCAGTTTCTGAGAATGCTTCTGTCTAGTTGTTATATGAAGATATTCATGTTTCCAACTAAGGCCTCAAAGAGCTCCAAATATCCGCTTGCGGATTCTATAAAAAGAGTGTTTCCAAACTGCTCCTTCAAAAGGAAGGTTTAACTCTGTGAGTTGAAAGCACACAGCATAAAGGAATTTCATAGAATGCTTCTGTCTGGATTTTATTAGAAGATATTTTGCTTTCCACCGTAGGCCTCAAAGGACTCTAAATGAACAGTTGCAGATTCAACAAAAAGAGTGTATCAAAACTGCTCTTTCAAAAGAAGTGTTCAACTCTGTGAGTTGGATTCACACTACACAAAGCAGTTTCACAGAACGCTTATGTCTATTTTTTATGTGAAGATATTCCCGTTTCCAACGAAGGCCTGAAAGAGCTCCAAATATACACTTGCAGATTCTGCAAAAACACTGTGTCAAAATTGCACTATCAAAAGGCAGGCTTATATGTCTGAGTTGAATGCACACATCATAAAGATATTTCTGAGAAGGCTTCTGTCCAGTTTTTATGTGAACATAGTTCCTTTTCCACGATAGGCCTCAAAGCGCTCTAAATGAACACTTGCAGACTCTACAAAAGGGTGTTTCAAAACTGCTCTATCAAATAAAAGGTTCAAGTCTGTGAGTTGAACACACACATCACAAAGCAGTTTCTGAGAATGCTTCTGTCTAGTTTTTATGTGAAGATATTTCCTTTTCCACCATAGGCCTCACAGCGCTCCTAATGAACACTTGCAGATTCTACAAAAAGGTTGTTTCAAAACTGCTCTATCAAAAGAAAGATTCAACTCTGTGTGTTGAGTGCATACAACACAAAGCAGATTCAGACAACATTTCTGTCTAGTTTTTATGTCAGGATAGTCCCATTTCCAATGAAAACTTCAAAGAGCTCCAAATATCCACATGCAGATCCTACACATACACTGTTTCAAAACTGCTGTATCCAAAGGAAGGTTAAACTCTGTTAGTTGAATGCACACATAATAAAGATGTTTCTTAGAATGCTTCTGTCTAGTTTTTACGTGAAGTTGTCTGCTTTTCCACCTTAGGCTTCAAAGCACTCTTAATGAACACTTGCAAATTCTACAAAAAGAGTGTTTTAAAAGTGCTCTATCAAAGGAAAGGTTCACCTCAGTGTGTTGAGTGCACACAACACAAAGCAGTTTCTGAGAAAGCTTCTGTCTAGTTGTTATGTGAAGATATTCATGTTTCCAACGAAGGGCTCAAAGAGCTCAAATTATTAACTTGCAGATTCTATAAAAAGTGTGTTTCCAAAGAACGCCTCTAAGAGCTACAAATATTCACTTGCAGATTCTATAAAAAGACTCTTTCAAATCTGCTTCATCAAAAGGAAGGTTGAACTCTGTGAGTTGAAAGCACACATCATCAAGAACTCTCAGAGAAGGCTTCTGTCTAGATTATGTTTGAAGATATTTTGTTTTCTACCATAGGCCTCAAAGCGCTCCTAATGAACAATTGCAGATACTACAAAAAGAATGTATCAAAACTGCTCTTTCAAAAGAAGTGTTCAACTCTGTAAGGTGGATTCACACTACACAAAGCAGTTTCACAGAACGCTTCTGTCTATTTTTTATGTGAAGATATTCCCGTTTCCAACGAAGGCCTGAAAGAGCTCCAAATACATACTTGCAGATTCTGGAAAAACACTGTGTTAAAACTGCACTACCAAAAGGTAGGTTTATATGTCTGAGTTGAATGCACACATCATAAATATGTTTCTGAGAAGGCTTCGGTCTAGTTTTTATGTGAACATAGTTCCTTTTCCACCCTAGGCCTCAAAGCGCTCTAAATGAACACTTGCAGAATCTACAAAAAGGGTGTTTTGAAACTGCTCTATCAAAGGAAAGGTTCAAGTCTGTGAGTTGAACACACACATCACAAAGCAGTTTCTGAGAATACTTCTGTCTAGTTTTTAAGTATAGATATTTCCTTTTCCACAATAGGTCTCAAAGCGCACCTAAAGAACACTTGCAGATTCTACAAAAAGAGTGTTTCAAAACTGCTCTATCAAAAGAAAGATTCAACTCTTTGAGTTGAATGCATACAACAGTAAGCAGTTTCAGAAAACACTTCTGTCTAGTTTTTTGTGAAGATATTCCCGTTTCCAACGAAGGCCTCAAGAGCTCCAAATATCCACTTGCAGATTCTGCAAAAACACTGTTTCAAAACTGCTCTATCAAAAGGAAGGCTTATATGTCTGAGTTGAATGCACACATCATAAACTTGTTTCTGAGAATGCTTTTGTCTAGTTTTTCCGTGAAGATATGTCCTTTTCCACCATAGGCCTCAAAGCGCTAGAAATGAACACTTGCAGATTGCATAAAAAGGGTGTTTCAAAACTGCTCTATCAAAGGAAAAGTTCAAATCTCTGAGTTAAACACACACAAAGATATTTCCTTTTCCACCATAGGCCTCAAAGCACTCCTAATGAACAATCGCAGATTCTACAAAAGGAGTGTTTCAAAACTGCTCTATTAAAAGAATTGTTGAACTCTGTGAGTTGTATTCACGCTGCACAAAGCAGTTTCAAAGAATGCTTCTCTCTAGTTTTTATGTGAAGATATTCCAGTTTCCAACGAAGGCCTGTAAGGGCTCCAAATATCCAATTGCAGATTGTGCAAAAACACTGTTTCCAAACTGCTCTATCGAAAGGAAGGCTTATCTGTCTGAGTTGAATGAAAACATCATAAAGATGTTTCTGAGAATGCTTCTGTCTAGTTTTTATGTGAAGATATTTCCTTTTCCACAATAGGCCTCAAAGCACTCCAAATGAACACTTGCAGATTCTACAAAAAGGGTGTTTCAAAACTGCTCTATCAAAGGAAAGGTTCAACTCTATGAGTTGAACACACACATCACAAAGCAGTTTCTGATAATGCTTCTGTCCAGTTTTCATGTGATAAAATTCCCGTTTCCAATGAAGGCTTCAAAGAGCTCCAAATATCCACTTGCAGATTTTGCAAAAAGACTCTTTCAAAACTGCTCCATGAAAAGGAAGGTTCAACTCTGTGACTTGAATGAATACATCATAAAGATGTTTCTGAGAATGCTTCTCTCTAGTTTTTATGTGAAGATATTTCCTTTACCACCATAGGCCTCACAGCACACCAAATGAACACTTGCAGATTCTACAAAAAGAGTGTTTCAAAACTGCTCTATCAAAAGAAAGATTCAAATCTGTGAGTTGAGTGCATACAACACAAAGCAGTTTCAGTGAACACTTCTGTGTAGTTTTTATGTGAAGATAGTCCCGTTTCGAACGAACGCTTTAAAAAGCTCCAAATATCCACATGCAGATCCTTCAAAAACATTGTTTAAAAAGAAATATCATTGCATAAAAACTAGATGGAAGCATTCTCAGAAACCACTTTGTGATGAGTGCATTCAACTCACAGAGTTGAACCTTCCTTTTTATAGACCCGTTTTCAAACACTGATTTCGTAGAATCCGCAAGTGGATATTTGGAGCTCTTTGAGTCTTAAGATGGAAAAGGAAATATCTTCATATAGAAACTAGACAGAAGCATTCTCAGAAAGTTCTGTGTCATGTGGGGATTGAACTCACAGAGTTAAACATTCCTTTTCATGGAGCAGTTCTGCAACACTCTTTTTGTGGAAACTGCAAGTGGATATTTGATGCGATTGCGGCATCTAGTGGAAAAGGAAATACATACAGATGAAAAGTAGACAGAAGCATTCTCAGAAACTCCTTTGTGATTAGTGCATTCAACTCACAGACTTGAAGCTACCTTTTGAAAGAGCAGTTTTGACACACTCTTTTTGAAGAATCTGCAAGTGGATTTATGGAGCGCTGTGAGGCCTATGCTGGAAAAGGAAACTTCTTCACATAAAAACTAGACAGAAGCATTCTCGAAACGTCTTTGGATGTGTGCATTGAACTCAAAGAGTTGAACCTTTCTTTTGATAGAGAAGTTTTGAAACACTCTTTTAGGAGAATCTTCAAGTGGATGTATGGAGTGCTTTGAGGCCTATGCTGGAAAAGGAAATTACTTCACGTAGAAACTAGACAAAAGGCATTCTCAGAAATTTCCCTGCGCTTTGTGCATTCAACTCACAGAGTTCAACCTTCCATTTGATAGAGCCGTTTTGAAACACTCCTTCTGTAGAATCTGCAAGTGGATATTTGGAGCGCTATGAGGCTTATCTTACAAAAGGAAATATCCTTGCATAAAAACTAGATGGAAGCATTCTTAGAAACTTCTTTGTGATGAGTGCATTCAACTCACAGAGTTGAACCTTCCTTTGGATAGACCAGTTTTGAAACACTGGTTTTGTAGGATCTGCAAGGGGATATTTCGAGCTCTTTGGGGCTTATGCTGGAAAAGGAAATATCTTCATATACAAACTAGACAGAAGCATTCTCAGAAACTTCTCTGTCATGTGGGGATTGAACTCACAGAGTTGAACATTCCTTTTCATGGAACAGTTCTGCAACACTCTATTTGTGGAAACTGCAAGTGGATATCTGGTGCGATTGCAGCATCTAGTGGAAAAGGAGATACATTCAGATGAAAACTAGATAGAACCGTTCTCAGAAACTCCTTTCCGGTGAGTGCATTCAACTCACAGACTTGAAGCTTCCTTTTCAAAGAGCAGTTTTGAAACACTCTTTTTGTAGAATCTGCAAGTGAATATTTGGAGCGCTTTGAAGCCATTGCTGGGAAATGAAATATCTTCACCTGAAAACTAGACAGAAGCATTCTCAGAAACTTCTGTGTGATGGGTGCATTCAACTCACAGATAGGAAGCTTCCTTTCGATAGAACAGTTTTGAAACACTCCTTTTGTAGAACCTGGAAGTGTTAATTTGGAGCGCTTTGAGGCCTATGTTGGAAAAGGAAATATCTTCACTTAAAAACTAGACAGAAGCATTCTCAGAAACTTCTTTGTGATGAGTGCATTCTACTCACAGAGTTGAACCTTCCTTTTGACCGAAGAGTTTTGAAACACTCTTTTTGTAGAATCTGCAAGTGGATATTTGGAGCGCTTTGAGGCCTATGCTGGAAAAGGAAATATCTTCATGTAAAAACTAGACAGAAGCATTCTCAGAAACTTTTTCTGATATGCACATTCAACTCACCGTGTTGAACCTTCCTTTGGATAGAGCAGTTTTGAAACACACATTTTCTAGAATCTGCAAGTGGATATTTGGAGTTTTAAGAGGTCACCACTGGAAAAGGAAATATCTTCACATGAGAACTAGACGGAAGCAGTCTCAGAAACTTCCGTGTGCTTTTTGCATTCAACTCACATAATGGAATCTTCCTTTTGAGAGCGCAGTTTTGAAACACTCCTTTTGTAGAATTTGGTAGTGGATGTTTGGAGCGATTTGAGGCCTATGCACGGAAAAGTAAGTATCTTCATATAAAAACTAGACAGAAGCATTCTCAGAAACTTATTTCTGATGAGTGCATTCTACTTACAGAGCTGAACGTTCCTTTTGATAAAACAGTTTTGAAACACTCCTTTTGTAGAATCTGCAACTGTTTATTCGGAGCGCTTCTTGGTCTATGTTGGAAAAGGAAATATCTTCACATAAAAACTAGACAGAAGCATGCTCAGCAACTTCTTTGTGATGAGCACATTCAACTCACAGAGTTGAGTCTACCAATTGATAGAGAAGTTTTGAAACACCCTTCTTGTAGAGTCTGCAAGTGAATATTTAGAGCGATTTGGGGCCTATGCTGTAAATGGAAACATCTTCACATGAAAACTAGACAGAAGAATTCTCAGAAACGTCTTTGTGATGAGTGCATTCAACTCACAGACTTGAAGCTTCCTTTTGAAAGAGCAGTTTTGAAACACTCTTTTTGTAGAATCTGCGAGTGGATATATGGAGCGCTTTGAGGCCTATGCTGTAAAAGGAAATCCCTTCACATAAAAACCAGACAGAAGCATTCTCAGAAACTTCTTTTCATGTCCTTCGCCCACTTTTTGATGGGGTTGTTTGTTTTTTTCTTGTAAATTTGTTGGAGTTCATTGTAGATTCTGGATATTAGCCATGAACAGACACTTCTCAAAAGAAGACATTTATGCAGCCAAAAAACACATGAAAAAATGCTCACCATCACTGGCCATCAGAGAAATGCAAATCAAAACCACAATGAGATACCATCTCACACCAGTTAGAATGGCAATCATTAAAAAGTCAGGAAACAACAGGTGCTGGAGAGGATGTGGAGAAATAGGAACACTTTTACACTGTTGGTGGGACTGTAAACTAGTTCAACCCTTGTGGAAGTCAGTGTGGCGATTCCTCAGGGATCTAGAACTAGAAATTCCATTCGACCCAGCCATCCCATTACTGGGTATATACCCAAAGGACTATAAATCATGCTGCTATAAAGACACATGCACACGTATGTTTATTGCCGCGTTATTCACAATAGCAAAGACTTGGAACCAACCCAAATGTCCAACAATGATAGACTGGATTAAGAAAATGTGGCACATATACACCATGGAATACTATGCAGCCATAAAAAATGATGAGTTCACGTCCTTTGTAGGGACATGGATGAAACTGGAAATCATCATTCTTAGTAAACTATCGCAAGAACAAAAAACCAAACACCGCATATTCTCACTCATAGGTGGGAATTGAACAATGAGAACACATGGACACAGGAAGGGGAACATCACACTTTGAGGACTGTTTTGGGGTGGGGGGAGGGGGGAGGGATAGCATTGGGAGATATACCTAATGCTAGATGACAACTTGGTGGGTGCAGCGCACCAGCATGGCACATGTATACATATGTAACTTACCTGCACATTGCGCACATGTACCATAAAACCTAAAGTATAATAATGATAATAATCATAATAATAATAAAAGAAAAAAAAAAAAAAAAAAAAAAAAAAAAAGAAACTTCTTTGTGATGTGTGCATTGAACTAACAGGGTTGAACCTTTCTTTTCATAGACAAGTTTTGAAACACTCTTTTAGTAGAAACTTCAAGTGGATGTATGGAGTGCTTTGAGCCCTATGCTGGAAAAGAAAATGTCTTCACGTAGAAACTAGACAAAAGCATTCTCTGAAAGTTCCCTGTGCTTTGCGCATTCAATTCACAGAGTTCAACCTTCCTATTGATAAAGCAGTTTTGAAACACTCTTGTTGAAGAATCTGCAGGTGGATAATTGGAGCTCTATGAGGCCTATGCTGCAAAAAGAAATATCACTGCATAAAAACTAGACGGAAGCATTCTCAGAAACTTCTTTGTGATGAGTGCATTCAACTCACAGAGTTGAACATTCTTTTTGATAGACCAGTTTTGATACACTGTTTTTGCAGAATCTACAAGTGGATATTTGGAGCTGTTTGAGGCTTATGCTGGGAAAGGAAATATCTTCATATACAAACTAGACAGAAGCATTCTCAGAAACTTCTATGTCATGTGGGGATTGATCTCACATAGTTCAACATTCCTTTTCATGGAGCAGTTCTGCAACACTCTGAGGAAACTACAAGTGGATATCTGGTGCGATTGAGGCATCTAGTGGAAAAGAAAATACATTCAGATGAAAACTAGATAGAACCATTCTCAGAAACTTCTTTCTGATAAGTGCATTCAACTCACAGACTTGAAGCTTTCTTTTCAGAGAGCAGTTTTGAAACACTCTTTTTGTAGAATCTGCAAGTGGATATTTGGAGCGCTTTGAGGCCTATGCTCGGAAATGAAATATCTTCACCTCAAAATTAGAAAGAAGCATTCTCAGAAAGTTCTTTGTGATGAGTGCATTCTACTCACAGAGTTGAATCTTCCCATTTGATAGAACAGTTTAGAATCACTCTTTCTGTAGAATCTGCAAGTGGTTATTTGGAACGCTTTGAGGCCTATGATGGAAAAGGAAATATCTTCACATAAAAACTAGACAGAAGACTTCTCAGAAACTTTTTCTAATGTGCACATTCAACTCACCGAGTTGAAACTTCCTTTTGATAGAGCAAATTTGAAAAACTCTTTTTCTAGAATCTGCAAGTGGATATTTGGAGTGCTAAGAGGCCAAGACTGGAAAATCAAAGATCTTCACATGAGAACTAGACGGAAGCAGTGTCAGAAATTTCCGTGTGCCTTATTCATTCAACACACATAGTGGAATCTTCCTTTTGATAGCGCAGTTTTGAAACACTCCTTTTTTAGAATTTGCTAGTGGATGTTTGGAGTGATTTGAGGTCTATGCTGGAAAAGGAAATATCTTCATAAAAAAACTGGACAGAAGAATTCTCAGAACCTTCTGTGTGACGAGTGCAGTCAACTCACAGACTTGAACATTCGTTTTGATAGTGCAGTTTTGAACCACTCTTTCAGTACCATCTGAAGGTGGATATTTGGAGCACTTTTAGGCCAATGCTGGAAAACGAAATATCATCACGTAAAAGCTAGACAGAAGCATTTGCAGAAACTTCTTTGTGATGAGTGTATTGAACTCACAGACTTGAACGTTCCTTTAGATAGAAAAGTTTTGAAACGCTTCTTTTGTAGAATCTGCAAGTGTTTATTCGGAGCCCTTTGAGGACTATGTTGGAAAAGGAAATATCTTCACATAAAAACGAGACAGAAGCATTCTTAGAAACTTCTTTGTGATGAGTGAATTGAACTCACAGGGTTGAACCTACCAATTGATTGATAGAGAAGTTTTGAAACACCCTTTTTGTAGAATCTGCAAGTGAGTATTTGGAGTGATTAGAGGCCTAGACTGGAAATGGAAACATCTTCCCATGAAAACTAGACGGAAGAATTCTCAGAAACGCCTTTGTGATGAGTGCATTCAACTCAGAGGTTTAAACTGTCGTTTTGATAGACCAGTTTTGAAACACTGTTTTTGTAGAATCCGCAAGTGGTTATTTGGAGCTCTTTGAGGCTTATGCTGGAAAAGCAAATATCTTCATATACAAACTAGACAGAAGCATTCTCAGAATCTTCTTTGTCATGTGGAAATTGAACTCACAGTGTTGAACATTCCTTTTCATGGAGCAGTTCTGCAACACTGTCTTTGTGGAAACTGAAGTGGATATTTTGCGCGATTCCGGCATCTAGAGGAAAAGGAAATATATGCAGATGAAAACCAGATAGAACCATTCTCAGAAACTTCTTTCGGATGAGAGGATTCATCTCACAGACTTGAACCTTCCGTTTGAAAGAGCAGTTTTGAAACACCCGTTTGGTAGAATCTGCAAGTAGATATTTGGAGCGCTTTGAGGCCTATGCTGGGAAAGGAATATCTTCACCTCAAAACTAGACAGAAGCATTCTCAGAAACTTCTGTGTGATGAGTGCATTCAACTCACAGACTTGAACGTTCCTTTTGATATAACAGTTTTGAAACACTCCTTTCGTAGAATCTGCAAGTGTTTATTTTGAGCGCTTTGAGGCATAGGTTGGAAAAGGAAATATCACATAAAAACTAAACTGAAGCATTCTGAGAAACCTCTTTGTGATGAGTGCATTCTACTCACAGAGTTGAACCTTCCTTTTGATAGAGCAGTTTTGAAACACTCTTTTTGTAGGATCTGTAAGTGGATATTTAGAGAGATTTGAAGCCTATTGTGGAAAAGGAATATCATCACGTAGAAACTAGACAAAAGCATTCTCAGAAAGATCCCTGTGCTTTTTGCATTCAACTCACAGAGTTCTACCTTCCTTTTGATAGAGGAGGTTTGAAACACTCTTTTTGTAGAATCTGCAAGTGGATATTTTGAGGGCTTTGAGGCCTATGCTGGGAAATGAAATATCTTCACCTAAAAACTAGACAGAAGCATTCTCAGAAACTTCTGTGAGATGAGGACATTCAACTCACAGACTTGAACTTTCCTTTTGATAGAACAGTTTTGAAACACTCCTTTTGTAGAATCTACAAGTGTTTATCTGAGCACTTTGAGGCCTATGTTGGAAAAGGAAATATCTTCACATAAAAATTAGACAGAAGCATTCTCAGAAACTTCGTTGTGATCAGTGCATTGTACCACAGAGTTGAACCTTCTTTTTGATAGAACAGTTATGAAACACTGTTTTCGTAGAATCTGCAAGTGTATATTTGGAGCGCTTTGGGGCCTATGATGGAAAAGGAAATATCTTCACATAAAAACTAGACAGAAGTATTCTCAGAAACTTTTTCTGATGTGCACTTTTAACTCACCGAGTTGAAACTTCCTTTCGATAGAGCAATTTGGAAATACTCTATTTCCAGAATCTGCAAGTGGATATTTGGATTACTAAGAAGCCAAAACTGGAAAAGGGAATATCTTCACATGAGAACTAGACGGAAGCAGTCTCAGAAATTTCAGTGTGCCTTATGCATTCAACTCACATAGTGGATTCCCCCTTTTGATAGCGCAGTTTTGAAACACTTCTTTTGCAGAATTTGCTAGTGGATGTTTTGAGCGATTTTAGTCGTATACTGGAAAAGCAAATATCTTCACATAAAAAGTAGACAGAAGCATTCTCAGAAACTACTTTTTTATGGGTGCATTCAACTCACAGACTTGAACCGTCTTTTTGAAAGACCAGTTTTGAAACACTCTTTTTGTAGAATCTGCAAGTGGATATTTGGAGCGCTTTTAGGCATATGGTTGGAAATGAAATATCTTCACCTAAAAACTAGACAGAAGCATTCACAAAAACTTCTTCGCGATGCGTGCTTTGAACTCACAGAGTTGAACCTGTCTTTTGATAAAGCAGTTTGGAAACACTCTTTTTTTAAAATCTGCAAGTGGATATTTGGAGCGATTTGAGGCCTATGGATATTTGGAGCGATTTGAGGCCTATGCAAGGAAAAGGAAATATCTTCACGTGAAAACTAGACAGAAGCATTCTCAGAACCTTCTGCGTGATGAGTGCATTCATCTAACAGACTTGAACCTTCCTTTTGATAGTGCAGTTTTGAAACACTCTTTCAGTACCCTCTGAAGGTGGATATTTGGAGCGCTTTTAGGCCAATGATGGAAAAAGAAATATCACCACATAAAAACTAGACAGAGGCATTCTCAAAACTTTTTTGTGACGAGTGCATTCATCTCACAGACTTGAACGTTTCTCTTGATAGAACAGTTTTGAAAAACTCCTTTTGTAGAATCTGCATGTGTTTATTCGGAGAACTTTGAGGCGTATGTTGGAAAAGGAAATATCTTCACATAAAATCTAGACAGAAGCATTCTCAGAAACTTATTTGTGATGAGTGCATTCAACTCACAGTCTTGAAGATTCCTTTTGAAAGAGCAGTTTTGAAACACTCTTTTTGTAGAATCTCCAAGTGGATATATGAAGCGCTCTGAGGCCTAGGCTGGAAAAGGAAATCTCTTCCCATAAAAAAAAAAAGAAGCATTCTTAGAAACTTCTTTGTGATGTGTGCATTGAACTCACAGAATTGAAGCTTTCTTTTGATAGAGCAGTTTAGAAACACTCTTTTTGTAGAATCTGCAGGTGGATATATGGAGTGATTTGAGGCCTATGCTGGAAAAGGAAATATCTTCACGTAGAAACTAGATAAAAGCATTCTTAGAAAGTTCCCTGTGCTTTGTGCATTCAACTCACAGAGTTCAACCTTCCTTGTGATAGAGCAGTTTAGAAACACTCTTTTTTTAGAATCTGCAAGTGGATATTTGGAGCGCTATGAGGCCTATGCTGCAAAAGGTCATATCATTGCATAAAAACCAGATGGAAGCATTCTCAGAAACTTCTGTGTGATGAGTGCATTCAACTCTCACAGTTGAAACTTCCTTTTGATAGACCCGTTTTGAAACACTGATTTTGTAGATTCCGCAAGTGAATATTTGGAGCTCTTTGAGGCTTATGCTTGAAAAGGAAATATCTTCATATACAAACTAGACAGAAGTATTCTCATAAACTTCTTTGTCATGTGGGGACTGAACTCACAGTGTTGAACATTCCTTTTCATGGAGTAGTTCTGCAACACTCTTTTTGTGGAAACTGCAAGTTCATATTTGGTGCGATTGCGGCATCTAGTGTAAAAGGAAATACATGCAGATGAAAACTAGATAGAACCATTATCAGAAACTTCTTTCTGATGAGTGCATTCAACTCACAGACTTGAACCTTCCTTTTCAAAGAGCAGTTATGAAACACTCTTTTTGTAGAATCTGCAAGTGGATATTTGGAGCGCTCTGAAACCTATGTTGGGAAATGAAAACTCTTCAGCTAAAAACTAGACAGAAGCATTCTGAAAAACTTCTTTGCGATGCATGCATTGAATTCATAGAGTTGAACCTGATTTTTGATAGAGCAGTTTGGAAACACTCTTTTTGTAATTTCTGCAAGTGGATATTTGCAGCGATTTGAGGCCTATGCAAGGAAAAGGAAATATCTTCACATAAAAATTAGACAGAATAATTTTGAGGACCTTCTCTGTGATGAGTGCATTCAACTCACAGACTTTAACCTTCCTTTTGATAGTGCAGTTTTGAAACACTCTTTCAGTACCATCTGAATGTGGGTATTTTTCGGGCTTTTAGGCCAATGCTGGAAAACGAAATATGATCACATAAAAACTAGACAGAAGCATTCTCAGAAACTTCTTTGTGATGAGTGCATTCAACTCATAGAGTTGAACTTTCCTTTTGATAGACCAGTTTTGAAACACTGGTTTTGTAGAATCCGCAAGTGGGTATTTGGAGCTGTTTGAGGCTTATGCTGGGAAAGGAAATATCTTCATATACAAACTAGACAGAAGCATTCTCAGAAAATTCTATGTCATGTGGGGATTGAACTCACATAGTTGAACATTCCTTTTCATGGAGCTGTTCTGCAACACTCTATGTGTGGAAACTGCAAGTGGATATCTGGTGCGATTGAGGCATCTAGTGAAAAAGAAAATACATTCAGATGAAAACTAGATAGAACCATTCTCAGAAACTTCTTTCTGATGAATGCATTCAACTCACAGACTTGAAGCTTTCTTTTCAGAGAGCAGTTTTGAAACACTCTTTTTGTAGAATCTGCAAGTGGATATTTGGAGCGCTTTGAGGCCTATGCTCAGAAATGAAATATCTTCACCTTAAAACTAGAAAGAAGCATTCTCAGAAAGTTCTTTGTGATGAGTGCATTCTACTCACAGAGTTGAATCTTCCATTTGATAGAACAGTTTAGAATCACTCTTTCTGTAGAATCTGCAAGTGGTTATTTGGAGCGCTTTGAGGCCTGTGATGGAAAAGGGAATATCTCCACATAAAAACTAGACAGAAGCATTCTCAGAAACTTTTTCTAATGTGCACATTCAACTCACCAAGTTGAAACTTCCTTTTGATAGAGAAAATTTGAAAAACTCTTTTTCTAGAATCTGCAAGTGGATATTTGGAGTGCTAAGAGGCCAAGACTGGAAAAGCAAAGATCTTCACATGAGAACTAGACGGAAGGAGTCTCAGAAATTTCCGTGTGCCTTATTCATTTAACTCACATAGTGGAATCTTCCTTTTGATAGTGCAGTTTTGAAACACTCCTTTTTTAGAATTTGCTAGTGGATGTTTGGAGTGATTTGAGGTCTATGCTGGAAAAGGAAATACCTTCACATAAAAACTAGACAGAAGAATTCTCAGAACCTTCTGCATGATGAGTGCATTCAACTCACGGACTTGAACCGTCGTTTTGAAAGAGCAGTTTTGAAGCACTCTTTTTGTAGAATCTGCATGTGTATTATTTGAGCCCTTTGAGGCCTATGCTGGGAAATGAAATATCTTCACCTAAAAATTAGAGAGAAGCATTCACAGAAACTTCTTCACGATGCATGCATTCAACTCACAGACTTGAACCTTCCTTTTGATAGAGCAGTTTGGAAACACTCTTTTTGTAAAATCTGCAAGTGTATATTTGGAGCGATTTGTGTCCTATGCAAGGAAAAGGAAATATCTTCACATAAAAACTAGACAGAAGCTTTCTCAGAACCTTCTGTGTGACGAGTGCATTCAACTCACAGACTTTAACCTTCCTTTTGATAGTGCAGTTTTGAAACAATCTTTCAGTACCATCTGAAAGTGGATATTTGGAGTGTTTTTAGGCCAATGTTGGAAAAAGAAATATTATCACATAAAAACTAGACAGAGGCATTCTCAGAATCTTGTTTGTTATGTGTGCATTCAACTCACAGGCTTGAACGTTCCTTTTGAGAGAACAGTTTTGAAACACTGCTTTTGTAGAATCTGCAAGTGTTTATTCGGAGCGCTTTGAGGCCTATGTTGGAAAAGGATATATCTTCACATAAAAAGTAGACAGAAGCATTCTCAGGAACTTCTTTGTGATGAGTGCATTCTACTCACAGAATTGAGCCTACCAATTGATAGAGAAATTTTCAAACACCCTTTTTGTAGAATCTGCAAGTGAATATTTGGAGTGATTTGAGGCCTACCCTGGAAATGCAAACATCTTCACATGAAAACTAGACAGAAGATTTCTCAGTAACCTCTTTGTGATGAGCGCATTCAACTCACAGGCTTGAAGCTTCCCTTCGAAAGAGCAGTTTTGAAACGCTCTTTGTGGAATTTGCCAGTGGATATATGGAGCGCTTTGAGGCCTATGCTGGAGAAGGAAATCTCTTCATATAAAAACTAGACAGAAGCATTCTCAGAAACTTCTTTTTGATGAGTGCCTTCAACTCACAGACTTGAACCGTCCTTTTGAAAGAGCAGTTTTGAAACACTCATTTTGTAGAATCTGCAAGTGGATATTTGGAGCGCTTTGAGGCCTACGCTGGGAAATGAAATATCTTCACCTAAAAACTAGACATTAGCATTCACAGAAACTTCTTCACGATGCGTGCTTTCAACTCACAGAGTTGAAAGTGCATTTTGATAGAGCAGTTTGGAAACACTCTTTTTTTAAAATCTGCAAGTGGTAATTTGGAGCGATTTGAGGCCTATGCAAGGAAAAGGAAATATCTTCACATAAAAACTAGACAGAAGCATTCTCATAACCTTCTGCGTGATGAGAGCATTTAAGTCACAGACTTGAACCTTCCTTTTGATAGAACAGTTTTGAACCACTCTTTCAGTACCATCTGAAGATGGATATTTGAAGCGCTTTTAGGCCAATGCTGGAAAACGAAATATCATCACATAAAAACTAGACAGAAGCATTTTCGGAAACTTCTTTGTGATGAGTGCATTCAACTCACGGACTTGAATGTTCCTATTGATAGAACAGTTTTGAAACACTCGTTTTGTAGAATCTACAAGTGTTTATTCGAAGCGCTTTGAGGCCTATGTTGTAAAAGGAAATATCTTCACATAAAAACGAGAAAGAAGCATTCTCAGAAACTTTTTTGTGATGAGTGCATTCAACTCACGGAGTTGAACCTACCAATTGGTAGAGAAATTTTGAAACCCCCTTTTCGTAGTATCTGCAACTGAATATTTGGAGCGATTTGAGGCCTAGGCTGGAAACGGAAACATCTTCCCATGAAAACTAGACAGAAGAATTCTCAGAAACGTCTTTGTGATGAGTGCATTCAACTCACAGACTTCAAACTTCCTTTTGAAGAGCAGTTTTGTAACACTCTTATTGTAGAATCTGCCAGTGGATATATGGAGAGACTTGAGGCCTATGCTGGAAAAGGAAGTCTCTTCACATAAAACTCGTTTTGTGTGAGTGTGTCCCATTTCCAAAGAATTCCTTTCAGTGGTTCAAATATCCAGTTGCAGATTCTACAGAAAGAGAGTTTCAAAACTTCTCTGTCAAAAGGAATGTTGAACTCAGTGAGTTGAATGCACACACCACAAAGAAGTTTCAGAGAATGATTCTGTCTAGTTTTTATATGAAGATATTTCCTTCCCACCACAGGTCTCATAGCGCTCCAAATGTCCACTTGCAGATTCTAGGAAAAGAGTGTTTCAAAACCGCTCTATCAAAAGAAACTTTCAGCTCTGTGAGGTGAATGCAGACATCACACAGAAGTTTGTGAGAATGCTTCTGTCTGGTTTTTGTGTGAGGGTTTCCCATTTCCGAGGAATTCCTATAAGCGATCCAAATATTCACTTGCAGATTCTACAAAAAGAGTGTTTCAAAACTTCTCTGTCAAAAGGAATGTTCAACTCTGTGAGTTGAATGCTCGCACCAAAAAGTTGTTTCAGCGAATGCTTCTGTCTACTTGTTATGTGAAGATACTTCCTTTTCCACAACAGGCCTCAATGTGCTCCAAATGTCCACTTGCAGATTGTAGAGAAGAGTGTTTCAAAACTGCTCTACCAAAAGAGAGGTTTAGATTTGTGAGTTGAAAACAAACATCACAAAGAGGTTTGTGAGAATACTTCTGTCTCCTTTTTGTGTGAGGATGTCCTGTTCGCAACAAATTCCTATAAGAGATCCAAATATCTACAGGCAGATTCTACAAAAAGAGTGTTTCGAAACTGCCCTAACAAAAGGAATGTTCAACTCTGTGAGTTGAATGCAAACATCACAGAGTAGTTTCTGAGAATGCTTCTTTCCAGGTTATATATAAAGATATTTCCTTTTTCATCACAGGCCTCAAAGCCCTCAAAATGTCCACTAGCATATTCTACAAAAAGTGTGTTTCAAAACTGGCGCATGAAAAGAAAGTTTCAATTCTGAGAGTGGAATGCACTCATCACACAGATGTTTGTGAGAATGCTTCTGTCTAGTTTTTGTGTGAGGGTGTCCCATTTCCAACGAATTCCTATTAGCGATCCAAATATCCACTCGCAGATTCTCTGAAAAGAGTGTTTCACAACTTCTGTGTCAAAAGTTATGTTTCAATCTGTGAGTCAAATGCACGCACCACAAAGAAGTTTCAGAGAATGCTTCTGTCTACTTGTTAGTGAAGATACTTCTTTTTCCACCACAGGCCTCAAAGCGCTCCAAATGTCCAGATGCAGAGTCTGGTAAAAGACTGTTTCAAAACTGCTCTAACAAAAGGAATTTTCAAATCTGTGAGTTAAATGCAAACATCACAGAGTAGTTTCTGAGAATGCTTCTTTCTAGGTTTTATGTGAAGATATTTCCTTTTCCATCACAGGCCTCAAAGCCCTCAAAATGTCCACTTGCAGATTCTACAAAAAGAGTGTTTCAAAACTGGCCCATGAAAGGAAAGGTTCAACTCTGAGAGTGGAATGCACACATCATACAGAAGTTTGTGAGAATGCTTCTGTCTAGTTTTTGTGTGAGTGTGTCCCATTTCCAACGAATTCCTATAAGGGATAAAAATATCCACTTGCAGATTCTACAAAAAGAGTGTTTCAAATCATCTTGGTCAAAAGAAATGTTCAACACTGTGAGTTGAATGCACACACCACAAACTTGTTTCAGAGAATGCTTCCATCTAGTTTTCATGTGAACTTATTTCCTTTCCACCATAGGCCTCAAATCCCTCAAAATATCCACTTGCAGATTCCACAAAAAGAGTGTTTCAAAACTTCTCTATCAAAAGGAATGTTCAAATCTCTGAGTTGCATGCAGACACCACAAAGAAGTTTCGGAGAATGCTTCTATCTAGTTTTTATGTGAATATATTTCCTTTCCACCACAGGCCTCAAAGGGCTCCAAATGTCCACTTTCAAATTCTAGAAAAAGAGTGTTTCAAAACTGCTCTATCAAAAGAAAAATTCACATCTGTCAGTTGAAAGCACACATCAGAAAGAAGTTTTTGAGAATGCTTCTGTCTCGTTTTTGTGTGAGGATGTCTCATTTCCAACAAATTCCTATAAGTGATCCAAATATCCACATGTAGATTCTACAAAAGAGTGTTTCAAAACAGCTGTAACGAACGAATGTTTAACTCTGTCAGTTGAATGCAAACAACACAAAGTTGTTTCTGAGAATGCTTCTTTCTAGGTTTTATGTGAAGATATTTCGTTTTCCACCACAGGCCTCTGAGCTCTCCAAATGTGCAGTTGCAGATTATACAAAAAGAGAGTTTCATGGCTGCTCTAACAAAAGGAATGTTCCACTCTGTGAGTAGAATGCAAACAACACAAAGTAGTTTCTGAGAGTGCTTCTTTCTGTGTTATATGTGAAGATATTTCCTTTTCGACAACAGGTCCCAAAGCTCTCCAAATGACCAGTTGCATATACTGCAAAAAGAGTGTTTCAAAACTGCTCCATGAATAGAAACGTTAAACTCCGTGAGTTGAATGCACACTTCACAGAGAAGTTTGTGAGAATGCTTCTGTGAAGTTTTTGTGAGGGGGTGTCCCGTTTCCTACAAATTCGTATAAGTAGTCCAAATATCCACTTGCAGATTCTACAAAAAGAGTGTTTCAAAACTTCTCTGTCAAAAGCCATGTTCCACTCTGTGAGTTGAGTGCACACACCTCAAAGAAGTTTCAGAGAATGCTTCTGTCTAGTTTTTATGTTTAGATATTTCCTTTATACTGCAGGCTTCAACGCGCTCAAAATGTCCACTTGCAGATTCTAGAAAAAGAGGTTTCAAAGATGCTCTGTGAAAAGAAAGGTTCAGCTCTGTGATTTGAATGCACACATAACACGGAAGTTTGTTAGAATACTTCTGTCTAGTTTTTGTGTGAGGGTGTCCCGTTTCCTACGGAGTACTATAAGCTGTCCAAATATCCACTTGCAGATTCTATAAAAAGAGTGTTTCAAATGTTCTCTATCAACACGCGTGTTGAACTATGTGAGTTGAATGCACGCACCACAAAGAAGTTTCAGAGAATGCTTCTATCTACTAGTTATGTGAAGATACTTCCTTTTCCACCACAGTCCTAGAAGCTCCCCACTTGTCCACTTGTAGATTCTAGAAACAGAGTGTTTCAAAACTGCTCTATCAAAAGAAAGGTTCACATCTAAGGCACACATCACAAAGAAGTTTGTGAGAATGCTTCTTTCTAATTTTTGTGTGAGGATGTCCCTTTTCCAAAAAATTCTTATAAGTTGTCCAAATGTCCACATACAGATTCTACAAAAAGAGTGTTTCAAAACAGCTCTAACAAAAGGAAGGTTCAACTCGGTGAGTTGAATACACACATCACCTAGTAGTTTCTGAGAATGCTTCTTTGTAGGTTTTTTTGAAGATATTTCTTTTTCCACCACAGGCCACAGAGCTCTCCAAATGTCCAGTTGCAGATTAAACAAAAACAGTTTCATGGCTGCTCTAACAGAAGGAGTGTTCCACTGTGTGAGTTGAATGCAAACAACACAAAGCAGTTTCTGAGAATGCTTCTTTCTAGGTCATATGTGAAGATATTTCCTTTTCGACCACAGGCCACAAAGCTCTCCGAATGACCACTTGCATATATTGCAAAAAGAGTGTTTGAAACCCGCTCCATGAAAAGAAAGGTTAAACTCCATGAGTTGAGTGCATACATTGGAGAGAAGTTTGTGAGAATGCTTCTGTCTAGTTTTTATGTGAGGGTGTCCCGTTTCCAACGAATTCCTGTAGGCGGTCAAAATATCCACTTGCAGATCCTACAAAAAGAGTGTTTCATATCTTCTCTGTCAAAAGGAATGTTCAAGCCTGTGAGTTGAATGCACACGCCACAAAGAAGTTTCAGAGAAAGTTTCTATCTAGTATTTAGATGAAGATATTTCCTTTCCACCACAGGCCTCAAAGTGCTCCAAATGTCCACTTTCAGATTCTAGAAAAAGAGTGTTTCAAAACTCCTCTACCAAAAGAAAGTTTCAGCTCTGTGGGTTGAATGCACTCACCACAAAGAAGTTTCGGAGAATGCTTCTGTCTACTTCTTATGTGAAGATACTTCCTTTTCCACCACAGGCCTCAAAGTGCTCCAAATATCCTCTTGCAAATTCTAGAAAAAGAGTATTTCAAACTACTCTATCAAAAGAAATGGTCACATCTGCGAGTTGAAAGCACACATTAAAAAGAAGTTTGTGAGAATTGTTCTGTCTCGTTTTTCTGTGAGGATGTCCCGTTTCCAACAAATTCCTATAAGTGGACCAAATATCCACATGCAGTTTCTACAAAAAGAGTGTTTCAAAACTGCTCTAACAAAAGGAATATTCAACTCTGTGAGTTGAATGCACACGTCACAAAGTGGTTTCTGAGAATGCTTCTTTCTAGGTTTGATGTGAAGATATTTCGTTTTCTGCCTCAGGCCTCAGAGCTCTCTAAATTTCCAATTGCAGATTATCGTTTCATGGCTGCTCTAAGAAAAGGAGTGTTCCACTCTGTGAGTTGAATGCAAACATCACAGAGTAGTTTCTGAGAATGTTTCTTTCCAGGTTTATGTGAAGATATTGCCTTTTCCATCTCATGTTTCAAAGCCCTAAAAATGCCCACCTGCAGATTCTACAAACAGAGGGTTTAAAAACTGGCCCATGAAAAGGAAGTTTCAGCTCTGAGGGTTGAATGCACACATCACACAGAGGTTTGTGAGAATGCTTCTTTCTAGTTGTTGCATGCGTGTGTCCCGTTTCCAACGAATTCCTTTAAGCTGTCTAAATATCCACTTGCAGATTGTACAAAAAGAGTATTTCAAAACTTCTCTGTCAAAAGGGATGTTCAACTCTGTGAGGTGAATGCAAACACCACAAAGGAGTTTCATAGAATACTTCTGTCTATGTTTTATGTGAAGATAATTCCTTTTCCACCAAAGGCCCCAAAGCGCTCCAAATGTCCACTTGCAGATTCTAGAAAATGAGTGTTTCAAAACTTGTCTATCAAAACAAATGTTCGACTCTGTGAGTTGAATGCACACATCACAAAGATGTTTCTGAGAATCCTTCTGTCTAGTTTTTATGCGAAGTTATTCCGTTTCCAAAGAATTCCTATAAGCTGTATAAATATCCACTTGCAGATTCTACAAAAAGAAGTTTCAAAACTGCTCTAACAAAAGGCATGTTCAACTCTGTGAGATGAATGCACACATCACAAAGTGGTTTCTGAGAATGCTTCTTCTTCTTTCTAGGTTTTATGTGAAGATATTTCGTTTTCCACCACAGGCCACAGAGCTCTCCAAATGTCCAATTGCAGATTATACAAAAAGAGTGTTTCAAAGCTGCTCCATGAAAAGAAAAGTTAAACTCTGTGAGTTGAATGCACACACCACACAGAAGTTTGTGAGAATGCTTCTGTCTAGTTTTTGTGTGAGGGTGTACCGTTTCCAACGAATTCCTATAAGCGGTCCAAATATCCACTTGCAGATTCTACAAAAAGAGTATTTCAAAACTTCTCTGTCAAAAGGAATGTTCCACTCTGTGAGTTGAATGCACACACCACAATGAAATTTCAGAGAATGCTTGTGTCTACTTTTTATATGAAGATACTTCCTTTCCACCACAGGCCTCAAAGCGCTCCAAATGTCCAAGTGCAGATTCTAGAAAAAGAGTGTTTCAAAGCTTCTCTTTGGAAAAGAAATGTTCGGCTCCATGAGGTGAATGCAAACATCACAAAGAAGTTTGTGAGAATGCTTCTGTCAATTTTTTGTGTGAGTGTGTCCTGTTTCCAACAAATTCTTGTACGTGGTCCAAATATCCACTTTCAGATTCTACAAAAAGAGTGTTTCAAAACTGCTCTAACAAAAGGAATGTTCAACTCTGTTAGTTTAATGCAAACATCACAGAGTAGTTCCTGAGAATGCTTCTTTCCAGGTTTTATGGTTTTATGTGAAGATATTCCCTTTCGCATCACAGGCCTCAAAGCCCTCAAAACTTCCACTTGCAGATCCTGCAAAAAGAGAGTTTCCAAACTGGCCCATGAAAAGAAAGTTTCAGCTCTGATAGTTGAATGCACCCATCACACAGAAGTTTGTGAGAATGCTTCTGTCTAGTTTTTCTGTGAGGGTGTCCCGTTTCCAACGAATTCCTATAAGCACTCCAAATATCCACCTGCAGATTCTACAAAAAGACTTCTCTGTCAAAAGGAACGTTGAACTCTGTGAGTTGAATGCATACACCACAACGAAGTTTCAGAGAATGCTTCTGTCTGGTTTTTATGTGAAGATATTTCCTTTCCACCACAGGCCTCAAAGCACTCCAAATACCCACTTGCAGATTCTAGAAAGGACTGCTTCAAAACTGCCCTATCAAAAGAAAGGTTCAGCTCTGTTAGTTGAATGCACACATCACACAGAAGTTTGTGAGAATGCTTCTGTCTAGATTTTTTTTGACGGTGTCCCGTTTCCAAGGAATTCCTATAAGCTGTCCAGGCAACCACTTGCAGATTCTCCAAAATGGGTGTTTCAGAACTTCTCTTTAAAAGGGAATTTTGAACTCTGTGAGTTGAATGCACACATCACAAAGAAGTTTCAGAGAATGCTTCTGTCTACTTGTTATGTGAAGATAATTCCTTTTCAACCACAGGACTCAAAGTGTCCAAAATATCCACTTGCAGATTCTAGAAAAAGAGTGTTTCAAAACTGCTCTATCAAAACAAAGGTTCAGCTCTGTGAGTTGAATGCACACATCAGATAGAAGTTTGTGAGAATGCTTCTGTCTAGATTTTGTCTGAGGGTGTCCCGTTTCCAACCAACTCCTATAAGCCATCCAAGTATCCACTTGCAAATTCACCAAAATTGGTGTTTCACAACTTCTCTATCAAAAGAAAGGTTCAGCTCTGTGAGCTGAGTGCACACATCACAGAGAAGTTTCAGAGAATGCTTCTATCTAGTTTTTGTGTGAGGCTGTCCCGTTTCCAACGAATTCCTATATGCGGGCCAAATATAAACTTGCAGATTCTATAAAAAGAGTGTTTCAAAACTTCTCTGTCAAAAGGAATGTTCAACTCTGTGAGTTGAATGCACACATCACAAAGTAGTTTCAGAGAATGCTGCTGTCTACTTGTTATGTGAAGATACTTCCTTTTGCACCACAGGTGTCAAAGCGCTCCAAACGTCCACTTGCAGATTCTAGAAAAAGTGTTTTTCAAAACTACTCTATCAATAGAGAGGTTCACATCTGTGAGTTGAAAGCGCACATCACAAAGGAGTTTGTGAGAATGCTTCCGTCTCGTTTTTGTGTGAGGATGACCCATTTCCAACAAATTCCTATAAGTGGTCCAAATATCCACATGCAGATTCTACAAAAAGAGTGTTTCAAAACTCTTTTAACAAAAGGAATCTTCAAGTCTGTGAGTTGAATGCACGCATCACAAAGTGGCTTCTGAGAATGCTTCTTCCTAGGTTTTATGTGAAGACATTTTTTTTTTCACCACAGGCTTCAGAGCTCTCCAAACGTCCAATTGCAGATTATTCAAAAAGAATATTTCATGGCTGCTCTACCAAAAGGAATGTTCCACTTTGTGAGTTGAATGCAAACAACACAAAGTAGTTCCTGAGAATGCATCTTTGTAAGTTATACGTGAAGATATTTCCTTTTCGACTACAGGCCTCAAAGCTCTCCGAATGACCACTTGCATATACTGCAAAAAGAATGTTTCAAAACTGCTCCATGAAAAGAAAGGTTAAACTCTTTGAGTGGAATGCACACATCACAGAGAAGTTTTTGAGAATGCCTCTGTCTAGTTTTTCTGTGAGGGTGTACAGTTTCCAACGAATTCCTCTAAGCGGTCCAAATTTCCACTTGTAGATTCTACAAAAGAGTGTTTCAAAACTTCTCTGTCAAAAGGAATGTTCAACTCTGCGAGTTGAATCCACACACCACAAAGAAGTTTGAGAGAATACTTCTGTCTAGTTTTTATATGAAGATATTTCCCTCCCACCACAGGCCTCAAAGGGCTCCAAATGTCTACTTGCAGATTCTAGAAAAAGAGTGTTTCAAAACTGCTGTATCAAAAGAAAAGTTGAGCTCTGTGTGTTGAATGCAGACATCACATAGAAGTTTGTGAGAATGCTTCTGTCTAGTTTTCATGTGACGGTTTCCCGTTTCCAAAAAATTCCTATAAGGAGTTCAAAGATCCACTTGCAGATTCCACCAAAAGAGTGTTTCAAAACTGTTCCATGAAAAGAAAGGTTAAACTCTGTGAGTTGAATGAACACATCACAGAGAAGATTGTGAGAATGCTTCTGTCTTGTTTTTGTTTGAGGGTGTCCCGTTTCCAATGAATTCCTGTAAGAGTCCAAATTTCCACTTGCAGATTCTACAAAAAGAGTGTTTCAAAACTTCTCTGTCAAAAGGAATGTTCGACTATGTGAGTTGAATGCACACACCACAAAGAAATTTCAGAGAATGCTTCAGTCTAGTTTTTACGTGAAGATATTTCCTTTCCACCACAGGCCTCAAGACGCTCCAAATGTCCACTTGCAGATTCTAGAAAAAGAGTGTTTCAAAACTGCTCTATCAAAAGAATAGTTCAGCTCTGTGTGTTGAATGCACACATCACACAGAAGTTTGTGAGAATGTTTCTGTCTAGTTTTTGTGTGAGGGTGTCCCGTTTCCAATGAATTCGGATAAGCGGTCCAAATATCCAATTGCAGATTGTATAAAAAGAGTGTTTCAAAACTTCTCTGTCAAAAGGAATGTCCAGCTCTGTGAGTTGAATGCACGCACCACAAAGAAGTTTCAGAGAATGCTTCTGTCTACTTGTTATGTGAAAATACTATCTTTTCCACCACAGGCCTCAATGTGCTCCAAATGTCCACTTGCAGATTTTAGAAAAAGAGTGTTTCAAAATTGCTCTATCAAAAGAAAGGTTCTCATCCGTGTGGTGAAAGCACACATTACAAAGTAGTTTGTGAGAATACTTCTGTCTCGTTTTTGTGTGAGGATGTTCCCATTTCCAACAAATTCCTTTAAGTGGTCCAGATATCCACATGCAGATTCTACAAAAACAGTGTTTCAAACTGCTCTAACAAAAGGAACGTTCAACTCTGTAAGTTGAATGCACAGATCAAAAAGTGGTTTGTGAGATTGATTCTTTCTAAGTTTTATGTAAAGATATTTAGTTTTCAACCACAGTCCCCAAAGTGTTCCAATTGTCCTATTGCAGATTATACAAAAAGATTGTTTCAAAACTGCTCCCTGAAAAGAAAGGTTAAACACTATGAGTTGAATGCACACTACAAAGAGAAGTTTGTGGGAATTCTTCTGTCTAGTTTTGGTGTGAGTGTGTCCCGTTTCCAACAAATTCGTAAAAGCGGTCCAAATTTCCAATTGCAGATCCTACAAAAAGAGTGCTTCAAAACTTCTCTGTCAAAAGGAATTTTCAACTCTGTGAGTTCAATGCACACACCACAAAGAAGTTTCAGAGAATGCTTCTGTCTAGTTTTTATGTGAAGATATTTCCTTTCCCCCAGAGGCCTCAAAGCCCTCGAAATGTCCACTTGCAGATACTAGAAAGAGTGTTTCAAAACTGCTCTATCAAAAGAAATGTTCAGGTCTGTGACTTGAAAGCACACATCACAAACAAGTTTGTGAGAATGCTTGTGTCTCCTTTTTGTGTGAGGATGTCCCGTTTCCAACAAATTCCTATAAGCGGTCCAATTATCCACATGCAGATTCTACAAAAAGAGTGTTTCAAAACTGCCCTAACAAAAAGAATGTTCAACTCTGTGAGTTGAATGCACACTTCAGAAAGTGGTTTCTGAGAATGCTTCTTTCTAGGTTTTATGTGAAGATATTTCGTTTTCCAACACAAGCCTCTGAGCTCTCCAAATTTCCAATTGTAGATTACACAAAAAGAGTTTTTCGTGGCTGCTCTATCAAAGGGAATGTTCCACTCTGTGAGTTGAATGCACACAACACAAAGTGGTTTCTGAGAATGCTTCTTTCTAGGTTATATGTGAAGATATTTCCATTTCGACCACAGGCCTCAAAGCTCTCAGAATGACCACTTGCATATACTGCAAAAAGAGTGTTTCAAGACTGCTCCATGAAAAGAAAGGTTAAACTCTGTGAGTTGAATGCACACATCACAGAGAAGTTTGGGAGAATGCTTCTGTCTAGTTTTTGTGTGAGGGTGTCCCTTTTCCAATGAATTCCTGTAAGCGGTCCAAATTTCCAATTGCAGATTCTACAAAAAGAGTGTTTCAAAACTTCTCTGTCAAAAAGGAGGTTTAACTCTGTGAGTTGAATGTTGACACCACAAAGAAGTTTCAAAGAATGCTTCTGTCTAGTTTTTATGTGAAGATATTTCCTTTTCACCACAGGCCTTAAGGCGCTCCAAATGTCCAGTTGCAGATTCTAGAAAAAGAGTGTTTCAAAACTGCTCTATCAAAAGAAAGGTTCAGCTCTGGGAGTTGAATACACGTATCATACAGAAGTTTGTGAGAATGCTTCTGTCTAGTTTTTGTGTGAGGGTGTTCTGTTTCCAATGAATTCCTATAAGCGGTCCAAATATCCACTTGCAGATGCTATAAAAAGAGTGTTTCAAAATTTCTCTGTCCAAAGGAACGTTCAGTTCTCTGAGTTGAATGCACGCACCACAAAGTATTTTCAGAGAATGATTTTGACTTGTTTTTATGTGAAGATACTTCCTTTTCCACCACAGGCCTCAAAGCACGGCAAATGTCCACTTGCAGATTCTAGAAAAAGAGTGTTTCAATACTGGACTATCTAAAGAAAACTTCACATCTGTGAGTTGAAAGCACACATTAGATAGAAGTTTTTGAGAGTGCTTCTGTCTCCTTTTTGTGTGAGGATGTCCCGTTTCCTACAAATTCCTATAAGTGGTCCAAATATCCACATGCAGGTTCTACAAGAAGAGTGTTTCAAAACTGCTCTAACAAAAGGAATGTTCGACTCTGTGAGCAGAATACACACAACACAATGTGGTTTCTGAGAATGCTTCTTTCTAGGTTTTATGTGAAGATATTCCGTGTTCCATCAGAGGCCTCACAGCTCTCCAACTTTCCAATTGCAGATTACACAAACAGAGTGTTTCATGGCTGCTCTAACAAAAGGAATGTTCCACTCTGTGAGTTGAATTCAAACAACACAATGTAGTTTCTGAGAATGCTTCTTTCTGGGTTATATGTGAAGATATTTCCTTTTTGACCACAGGCCACAAACTCTCTGAATGACCAATTGCATATACTGCAAAAAGAGTGTTTCAAAATTTCTCCATGGAAAGCAAGGTTAAACTCTGTGAGTTGAATGCACACATCACAGAGAAGTTTGTGAGAATGCTTCTGTCTAGTTTTTGTGTGAGGGTGTCCCGTTTCCAACGAGTTCCTGTTAGCGGTCCAAATATAAACTTTCATATTCTACAAAAAGAGTGTTTCAAAGCTGCTCTAACAAAAGGAATGTTCAACTCTGTGAGTTGAATGCAAACATCACAGAGTAGTTTCTGAGAATGCTTCTTTCCAGGTTTTTTGTCAAGATAATTCCTTTCCCATCACAGGCCTCATAGCCCTCAAAATTTCCACTTGCAGATTCTACAAAAAGAGTGTTTCAAAAGTGGCCCCTGAAAAGAAAGGTTCCACTCTGAGAGTTGAATGCACACATCACAAAGAAGTTTGTGAGAATTCTTCCGTCTAGTTTTTGTGTGAGGATGTCCCGTTTCCAACAAATTCCTATAGGTGGTCCAAATACCCACACGCAGATTCTACAAAAAGAGTGTTTCAATTCTGCCCTAAGAAAAGGAATGTTCAACTCTGTGAGTTGAATGCACGCATCACAAAGTGGTTTCTGAGAATGCTTCTTTCTAGGTTTCATGTGAAGATATTCCGTTTTCCACAAGAGGCCCCAGATCTCTCCAAATGTCCAGTTGCAGATTATACAGAAAGAGTGTTTCCTGGCTGCACTAACAAAAGGAATGTTCCGCTCTGTGAGTTGAATGCAAACAACACAACGAAGGTTCTGAGAATGCTTCTCTCTACTTTATATGTGAAGATATTTCCTTTTCGACCACAGGCCTCAAAGCTCTCCGAATGACCACTTGCATATTCTGCAAAAAGAGTGTTTCAAATCTGCTCCATGAAAAGAAAGGTTAAAATATGTGAGTGGATTTAACACATCAGAGTGAAGTTTTTGAGAATGCTTCTGTCTAGTTTTTGTGTGAGCGTGTCCCGTTTCAAACGAATTCAAATAAGTGGTCCAAATGTCCACTTACAGATTCTACAAAAAGAGTGTTTCAAAACTTCTCTCTCAAAAGCAATGTACAAATCTGTGAGTTGAATTCACGCACCACAAAGTAGTTTCAGAGAATGCCTGTGTCTACTTGTTATGTCAAGATAGTTTCTTTTCCACCACAGGCCTCAAAGCATTCAAAATGTCAATGCAGATTCTAGAAAATGAGTGTTTCGAAACTGCTCTACCAAAAGAAATTTCACATCTGTGAGTTGAAAGCACACATTACAAAGAATGTTGTGAGAATGCTTCTGTCTCGTTTTAGTGTGAGGATGTCCCATTTTCAAGGAATTCCTATAAGCGGTCGAAATATCCACATGCAGATTCTACCAAAAGAGTCTTTCAAAGCTGCCCTAACAAAAGGAATGTTCAACTTTTTGAGATGAATGCACACATCACATAATGGTTTCTGAGAATACTTCTTTCTAGGTTTCATGTGAAGTTATTTTCTTTTCCAACACTGGCCTCAGAGCTCTACAAAAGTCCAAATGCAGAATATACAAAAAGAGTGTTTCAAGGCTGCTCCAACAAAAGGAATGTTCCACTGTGAGTTGAATGCAAACAACACAAAGCAGTTTGTGAGAATGCTTCTTTCTAGGTTATATGTGAAGGTATTTCCTTTTTGACCACAGACAACAAAGCTCTCCAAATGACCAATTGCATATACTGCAAAGAGAGTGTTTCAAAACTGCTCCGTGAAAAGAAAGGTTAAACTCTGTGAGTTGAATGCACACATCACAGAGAAGTTTGTGAGAATACTTCTGTCTAGTTTTTGGGTGAAGATATTTTCTTCTCCAGCACAGGCCTCAAATCGCTCCAATTATTCGCTTGCAGATTCCACAAAAAGAGTGTTTCAAAACTGTTCTATCAAAAGGAAGGTTCAACACTGTGAGTTGAATGCGGACATCACAGAGTAGTTTCTGAGAATGTTTCTGTCTAGTTTTTATATGAAGATATTTTCTTTTACAGCATATGCCTCAAAGCGCTCCAAACATCCGCTTGCAGATACTACAAAAAGCGTGTTTCAAAACTGTTCTAACAAAGGAAGGTTCAACTCTTGAGTTGAATGCTCTAATCTCAGAGAAGCTTCTGAGAATGCTCCGCTCCTCTCTGGTTTTTATGTGAATATTTTTCCTTTTGTAGTATAGGCCTCAAAGCGCTGTAAATATCCATTTGCAGACTCCACAAGAAGAGTATTTCAAAACTACACTATCACAATGAAGGGTCAACTCTCTGAGTTGAAGGCATAAAGCACAGGGAAGATTATAAGAATGTTTCTGTCTAGTTTTTATGTAAAGATATATCCATTTCCATGGTAGGCCTCAAAGCAATGCAAATATGCACCTGTAGATAATACAAAAAGAGTGTTTCAAATCTGCTCTATCAAAAGGAAGGTTCAAGTATGTGAGTTGAATGCACTCATTATGAACAAGTTTCTCAGAAATCTTCTGTATAATTTTTATGTGAAGATATTTCATATTCCAGCATAGGCCTCAAAGCGCTCCAAATATCCACTTGCAGATTCTACAGAAAAAGTGTTTCAAAACTGCTCTATGAAAGGAAGGTTCAAATCTGTGAGTTTAATGTGCACATCACAAAGAAGTTTCTGAGAATGCTTCTGTCTAGTTTTCATATGAAGGTATTTTCTTTTCCAGAATAGGCCTCAAAGTGCACCGAATATCCACTTGCAGATTCTACAAAAAGAGTGTTTCAAAACTGTTCTATCAAAAGGAAGGTTAAACTCAGGCAGTTGAATGCACTCATTACATAGAAGTTTCTGAGAATACTCCAGTCTAGTTTTTATGGGAAGATATTTCCTTTTCCAGCATAGGCCTCAAATCGCTCCAAGTATCCACTTGCAGATTCTACAAAAAGAGAGTTTCAAAACTCCTTTATCAAAAGAAAGGTTAAAGACTGTGAGTTGAATGCTTAAAGGCAAGGGAAGTTTCTGAGAATGCTTCTATCTAGTTTTTATTTGAAGACATTTCCTTTTCCAGCATAGGCCTCAAAGCACTCCAAATATCCACTTGCAGATTCTGCAAAAAGAATGTTTCAAAACTGCTCTATCAAAAGGAAGGTTCAACACTGTGAGTTGAATGTGCACATCACAAAGAAGTTTCTGAGAATGCTTCTGCATTGTTTTAATGTGAAGATATTAAATTTTCCAACATAAGCCTCATAGCCCTCCAAATATCCCTCGGCAGATTCTACAAAAAGAGTGCTTCCCAACTGTTCTATCAAAAGGAAAGTTCAAGTCTGTGAGTTGAATGCACTCATCACAAAGTACTTTCTTAGAATGCTTCTGCGTAGTTTTTATGTGATGATATTTCCTTTTCCAGCTTAGGTCTCAAAACGGTCAAAATATATACTTGCAGATTCTACAAAAAGAGTGTTTGAAAACTGCACTATCAAAAGGAATGTTCAACTCTGTGAGTTGAATGTGCACACATCATAAAAAGTTTCTGAGAATGCTTCTGTCTAGTTTTTATGTGAAGATACTTCCTTTTACAGCATAGGCCACAAAGCGCTCCAAATATCCACTTGCAGATTCTACTAAAAGAGTGTTTCAAAACTGCTCTCTGAAAAAGAAGATTCAACTCTCTGACTTGAATGCACACATCCCCAAGGTGTTCCTGAAAATGCTTCTGTCTACTTTCTATGGGAAGATATTTCACTTCCCAACATAGACCTCAAAGCACTCAAATATCCACTTGCAGATTCTACAAAAAGAGTGTTTCAAAACTGCTCTATCAAAAGGAAGGTTGAACTCTGTGATTTGAATGCAGGAAGCACAGGGAAGTTTCTGAGAATGCTTCTGTCTAGTTTTTATGTGAAGATATTTCCAATTCCAGCCTAGGCCTCAAAGCGCTCAAAATATCCGCTTCGACAATCTACACAAAGAGTGTTTCAAAACTGTTATATCAAAAGGAAGGTTCATCTGTGTGATTTGAATGCAGTCATCAAAAAGAAGTTTCTGAGAATGCTTCTGTCTAGTTTTTACAGGAAGATATTTCCTTTTCCCGCATAAGCCTCAAAGCGCTCCAAATATCCACTTACAGATTCTACAAAAAGAGTGTTTCAAAACTGCTCTATTAAAAGGAAGTTTCAGCTGTGTGAGTTGAATGCACACATCACAAAGTAGTTTATGAGAATTCCTGGGTGTTGTTTTTGTGTGAAGATGTTTCCTTTTCCAGCATAGGACTCAAAATTCCCCAAATATCCACTTGCATATTCTCCAAAAAGAGTGTTGCAAATCTGCTCTAAGAAAAGGAACGTTGAACTCTGTGAGTTGAATGCGCAAACCACAGGGAAGTTTCTGAGAATGCTTCTGTCTAGTTTTTATGTGAAGATATTTCCTTTTCCAAAGTATGTTTCATAGCACTCCAAATATCCACTTACAGATTCTACTGAAAGACTGTTTCAAAACTGCTGCATCAAAAAGAAGGTTCAATACTGTGAGTTGAATGTGCACATCACAATGAAGTTTCTGAAAATGATTCTGTATTGTTTTTATATGAAGATATTTAATTTTCCAGCATAGGCCTCATAGCCCTCCAAATATCCCACAGCAGATTCTACAAAAAGAGTGCTTCCAAACTGTTCTATCAAAAGGAATGTTCAAGTCTGTGAGTTGAATGCACTCATCACAAAGTAGTTTCTGAGAATGCTTCTGTGTAGTTTTTATGTGATGATATTTCCTTTTCCACCTTAGGCCTCAAAGCGCTCCAAATATACACTCTCAGATTCTGCAAAAAGAGTGTTTCAATACTGCTCTATCAAAAGGAATGTTCAACTCTGTGTGCTGATTGCACGTTTCACAAAAAGTTTCTGAGAATGCTTGTGTCTGGTTTTTATGGGAAGATAATTCCTTTTACAGCATTGGCCTCAAAGCGCTGCAAATATCCCCTTGCAGATTCTACTAAAAGAGTGTTTCAAAACTGCTCAATGAAAAGGAAGATTCAACTCTCTTAGTTGAATGCACACATCACCAAGGTGTTCCTGAGAATGCTTCTGTCTATTTTCTATTGGAAGATATTTCATTTCCCAACATAGACCTCAAAGCCCTCCAAATATCCACTTGAACATTCTACAAAAAGAGTTTTTCAAAACTGCTCTATCAAAAGGAGGGTTGAACTCTGTATTGAATGCAGGAGGCATAGGAAGCTTTCTGAGAATGCTTCTGTCTAGTTTTTATGTGAAGATATTTCCTTTTCCAGCCTAGGCCTCAATGCGCTCCAAATATCTGCTTCGAGAACCTACAAAAGGAGTGTTTCAAAACTGTTATATCAGTAGAAAGGTTCCACTGTGTGAGTTGAATGTACTCATCACAAAGAAGTTTCTGAGAATGCTTCTGTCTAGTTTTGACGTGAAGATATTTCCTTTTCCCGCATAAGCCCCAAAGCGCTCCAAACATACACTTACATATTCTACAAAAAGAATGTTTCAAAACTGTTCTATCAAAATGAAGTCTCCACTCTGTGAGTTGAATGAACACATCCGAAAGAAGTTTCTGAGAATGCTTCTGTCTACTTTTTATATGAAGATGTTTGCTTTTCCAGTGTTGGCCTCTTAGCACTCCAGATATCCACTTGGAGATTCTACTAAAAGAGTGTTTCAAAACTGCTCTGTGAAAAGGAAGGTTCAACTGTTTGAGATGAATGGACACATGATGAAAAAGTTTCTGAGAATGCTTCTGCCTAGTTTTTATGTGAAGATGTTAACTTTTCCAGCACGGGCCTCAAAGCACTCCAAATATCCGCTTGGAGAATGTACAAAAAGAGCGTTTCAAAAGTGTTCTATCAAAAGGAAGGTTTAACTGTGTGAGTTGAATGCGCTCATCAGAATGAAGTTTCTGAGAATGCTTTTGTGTGGTTTTCATCTGAATATATTTCTTTTTCCAAAGGAGGTCGCAATCGCACCAAATATCTACTTGCCGTTTCCACAAAAAGAGTGTTACAGAACTGCTCTATGAAAAGGATTGTTCAACTCTGTGAGTTGAATGCACACGTCCCAAAGCAGTATATGGGCATGCTGTTTTCTAGTTTTTAGGTGAAGATATTTGCTTTTTGAGCATAGGACTCAAAGCGCTAAAAATATCCACTTACAGATACTTCAAAAAGAGGGTTTCAAAACTGCAGTATCAAAAGGAAGGTTCAACTCTGGAAGTTGAATGCACACATTATCAGTTTCTGATAATGTTTCTGTGCGGTTTGTAAGTGAAGACATTTTCTTTTCCAGGACAGGCCTCACAGCACACCAAGTATCCACTTACAGATTCTACAGTAAGTGTGTTTCAAAACTGCTCTATCAAAAGGAAGATTCAACTCTGAGTTGAATGCACTCATCAACAAGAAATTTCTGAGAATGCTTCTGTCTAATTTTTATGTAATGATATTTCGTTTCCCAGGATAGGCCTCAAAGAGCTCCAAATATCCAATTGCATATTCTTCAAAAAGAGTGTTTCAAAACTGCTCTATGAAAAGGAAGTTTCAAGCCTGTGAGTTGAATGCACTCATCTCAAAATTTTTTGACAATGCTTCTGTCTAGTTTTTATGAGAAGATATTTTCTTTTCGAGCATAGGCCTCAAAGCGCTTCAAATATCCACTGGCAGATTCTACCAAAAGAGTGTTTGAAAACTTCTCTATCAAAAGGAAGGTTCAAGTCTGTAAGTTGAAAGTACACATGAAAAAGAAGTTTCTTCGAATGCTTCATTCTAGTTTTTATGTGAAGTTATTTCCCTTTCCAGCACAGGTCTCACAGCGCCCCAAATATCCACTTGCAGATTCTATAAAAACTGTGTTTCAAAACAGCTCTATGAAAAGGATGGTTTAACTCTGCGAGTTGAATGCACACATCAGGAAGAAGTTTCTGACAATGCTTCTGTCTAGTTTTTATGTGAAAATATTTCCTTTTCCAACATAGGCCTCAAAGCGCTTCAAATAAACAATTGCAGATTCTACAAAAGGAGTGTTTCCAAACTGTTCTATGAAAAGGAACGCTCAAGTCTGTGAGTTGAATGCACTCATCACACAGAAGTTTCTGAGAATGCTTCTGTCTAGTTTTTAGGTGAAGACATTTCATTTCCCAGCATAGGCCTCAAAACGCTCCAAATATCCACCTGCAGATTCTACAAAAAGAGTGTTTCAAACCTGCTCTATCAAAAGGAAGGTTGAACTTTGTGAGTTGAATGCACAAAGCACAGGGAACGTTCTGAGAATTCTTCTGACTAGTTTCTATTTGAAGATATTTCCTTTTCCCTTGTAGGCCCCAAATCAATCCATATATCCATTTGGAGATTCTACTAAAAGAGTATCTCAAAACTGACCTATCAAAAGGAATGTTCGAGTCTGTGAGTTCAATGCCCAAAACACAAAGAAGTTTCTGAGAATGCTTCTGTCTAGTTTTTATGTGAAGATATTTAATTTTCCAGCATAGACAACAAAGCGCTCCAAATATCCCCTTGCGGATTCTACAAAAAGAATGTCCCCTAACTGTTCTATCTACAGGAAGGCTCCACTCTGTGACTTGCATGCACTCATCACAAAGAAATTCTTGAGAATGTTCTTTCTAGGTTTTATTTTATGATATTTCCTTTTCCATCATAATCTTCAAAGCTCTCCCAATATTCACTTGCAGATTCTACAAAAAGAGTGTTTCAAAACTGCTCTATCAAAGGCAAGGTTCAACTCTGTGAGTTCAAAGCAAACATAATGAAGAAGTTTCTGGGAATGCTTCTGTCTAGTTTTTATGTGAATATATTTCATTTCCCAGCATATGCCACAAAACGTTCCAAACGTCCACTTGCAGATTCTACAAAAAGAGTGTTTGAAAACTGCTCTTTCAAAAGAAAGGTTCAAGTCTGCGTGTTGAATGCACTCGTCAAAAAGAAGTTTCTGAGAATTCTTCTGTCTAGTTTTTATGTGAAGATATTTCCTTTTCCAGCATAGGCCGCAAATCGCTCCAGATAACCACTGGCAGATTCTAGAAAAAGAATGTTTCAAAACTGTGCTATCAATAGGAAGTTTCCACTCTGTGAGTTGAATCCATAAATCACAGGAAAGTTTCTGAGAATGCTTCAGTCTAGTTTTTATGTGAACATATTTCCTTTTCCAGTGTTGGCCTTTTAGCACTGCATATATCCCTTGCAAATTCTACTAAAAGAGTGTTTCAACACTGCCATATGAAAAGGAAGGTTCAACTTTGTGAGTTCAATGCGCACATCACAAAGAAATTTCTGAGAATGCTTCTGTCTAGTTCTTATGTGAAGATATTTACTTTGCAAACACAGGCCTAAAAGCGTTCCAAATATCGACTTACAGATTCTACAGAAAGAGTGTTTCAAAACTGTTCTACCAAGAAGAAGGTTCCACTCTGTGAGTTGAATGCACTCATCACAAAGAAGTTTCTGGGAATGCTTCTGTCTAGTTTTTATGTGAAGGTGTTTCATTTTCCACCATAGGCCTCAAAGCACTCCAAATATCCACTTGCAGATACTACAAAAAGTTTGTTTAAAACTGCGCAATGAAAAGGGAGGTTCAACTCTGTGAGCTGAATGCACACATCATGAAGAAGTATCTTAGAATGCTTCTTTCTGGTTTTTAGGAGAAGATATTTCATTTTCCAGCAAAGGCCTCAAAGAGCTCCATATATCCACTTGCAGATCCTACTAAAAGCGTGTTTCAAAATTGCTCTTTCAAACAGAAGGTTCAAGCCTGTCAGTTGAATGCACTCATCACAAGGAAGTTTTTGAGAATTCTTCCACCTAGTTTTTATGTGAAGGTATTTCCTTTCCCAGCATAATCCTCAAAGCACTGCAAATATCCACTTGCAGATTTTACAAAAGTGTTTTTAAAACTGCTCTATGAAAAGGAAATTTCAACTATGTTATTTGAATGCACACACCACGAAGAAGTTTCTGAGAATGCTTCTGTCTAGATTTTACGTGAAGATATTTCATTTCCCAGAATAGGCTTCAAAGCGCTCCAAATATCCACTTGCAGATTCTACAAAAAGTGTGTTTCACAAGTGCTCTTTCAAAAGGAAGTTTCAGGCCTGCGAGTTGAATGCACAAAGCACAGGGAACCTTCTGAGAATTGTTGCGTCTAGTGTATATGTGAAGATATTTCCTTTTCCATTGCAGGCCTCAAATTACCCCATATATCCACTTGCAGATTCTACTAAAAGAGTGTTTCAAAGCTGCCCTATGAAAAGGAAGGTTCAACTCTGTAAGTTCAATGCACACATCACAAAGAAGATTTTGAGAATTCTTCTGTTTAATTTTTATATGAAGATATTTCCTTTTCTAGGCTAGTCCTCAAAGCGCTCCAAATATCCTCTTTGAGCATCTACACAAAGAGTGTTTGAAGAATGCGCTCTCAAAAGGAAGTTTCAACTCCATGAGTTGAATGCCTAAAGAAGCGGGAAGTTTATGAGAATGCTTCTGTCTAGTTTTTATGTGAAGACATTTCCTTTTCCAAAGTATGTTTCATAGCACTCCAAATATCCACTTACAGATTCTACTGAAAGACTGTTTCAAAACTGCTGCATCAAAAAGAAGGTTCAATACTGTGAGTTGAATGTGCACATCACAATGAAGTTTCTGAAAATGATTCTGTATTGTTTTTATATGAAGATATTTAATTTTCCAGCATAGGCCTCATAGCCCTCCAAATATCCCACAGCAGATTCTACAAAAAGACTGCTTCCAAACTGTTCTATCAAAAGGAATGTTCAAGTCTGTGAGTTGAATGCACTCATCACAAAGTAGTTTCTGAGAATGCTTCTGTGTAGTTTTTATGTGATGATATTTCCTTTTCCACCTTAGGCCTCAAAGCGCTCCAAATATACACTCTCAGATTCTACAAAAAGAGTGTTTCAACACTGCTCTATCAAAAGGAATGTTCAACTCTGTGAGTTGATTGCACGTTTCACAAAAAGTTTCTGAGAATGCTTGTGTCTGGTTTTTATGGCAAGATAATTCCTTTTACAGCATTGGCCTCAAAGCGCTGCAAATATCCCCTTGCAGATTCTACTAAAAGAGTGTTTCAAAACTGCTCAATGAAAAGGAAGATTCAACTCTCTTAGTTGAATGCACACATCACCAAGATGTTCCTGAGAATGCTTCTGTCTATTTTCTATTGGAAGATATTTCATTTCCCAACATAGACCTCAAAGCCCTCCAAATATCCACTTGAACATTCTACAAAAAGAGTTTTTCAAAACTGCTCTATCAAAAGGAGGGTTGAACTCTGTATTGAATGCAGGAGGCATAGGAAGCTTTCTGAGAATGCTTCTGTCTAGTTTTTATGTGAAGATATTTCCTTTTCCAGCCTAGGCCTCAATGCGCTCCAAATATCTGCTTCGAGAACCTACAAAAGGAGTGTTTCAAAACTGTTATATCAATAGGAAGGTTCCACTGTGTGAGTTGAATGTACTCATCACAAAGAAGTTTCTGAGAATGCTTCTGTCTAGTTTTGACGTGAAGATATTTCCTTTTCCTGCATAAGCCCCAAAGCGCTCCAAATATCCACTTACATATTCTACAAAAAGAGTGTTTCAAAACTGTTCTATCAAAATGAAGTCTCCACTCTGTGAGTTGAATGCACACATCCGAAAGAAGTTTCTGAGAATGCTTCTGTCTACTTTTTATATGAAGATGTTTGCTTTTCCAGTGTTGGCCTCTTAGCACTCCAGATATCCACTTGGAGATTCTACTAAAAGAGTGTTTCAAAACTGCTCTGTGAAAAGGAAGGTTCAACTGTTTGAGATGAATGGACACATCATGAAAAAGTTTCTGAGAATGCTTCTGCCTAGTTTTTATGTGAAGATGTTAACTTTTCCAGCATGGGCCTCAAAGCACTCCAAATATCCGCTTGGAGAAAGTACAAAAAGAGTGTTTCAAAAGTGTTCTTTCAAAAGGAAGGTTTAACTGTGTGAGTTGAATGCGCTCATCAGAATGAAGTTTCTGAGAATGCTTTTGTGTGGTTTTCATCTGAATATCTTTCTTTTTCCCAAGGAGTTCGCAATCGCACCAAATATCTACTCGCCGTTTCCCCAAAAAGAGTGTTACAGAACTGCTCTATGAAAAGGATTGTTCAACTCTGTGAGTTGAATGCAAACGTCCGAAAGCAGTATATGGGAATGCTGCTTTCTAGTTTTTAGGTAAAGATATTTGCTTTTTCAGCATAGGACTCAAAGCGCTAAAAATATCCACTTACAGATACTTCAAAAAGAGGGTTTCAAAACTGCAGTATCAAAAGGAAGGTTCAACTCTGGAAGTTGAATGCACACATTATCAGTTTCTGAGAATGTTTCTGTGCGGTTTGTAAGTGAAGACATTTTCTTTTCCAGGATAGGCCTCACAGCACACCAAGTATCCACTTACAGATTCTACAGTAAGTGTGTTTCAAAACTGCTCTATCAAAAGGAAGATTCAACTCTGAGTTGAATGCACTCATCAACAAGAAATTTCTGAGAATGCTTCTGTCTAATTTTTATGTAATGATATTTCGTTTCCCAGGATAGGCCTCAAAGAGCTCCAAATATCCAATTGCATATTCTTCAAAAAGAGTGTTTCAAAACTGCTCTATGAAAAGGAAGTTTCAAGCCTGTGAGTTGAATGCACTCATCTCAAAATTTTTTGACAATGCTTCTGTCTAGTTTTTATGAGAAGATATTTTCTTTTTGAGCATAGGCCTAAAAGCGCTTCAAATATCCACTGGCAGATCCTACCAAAAGAGTGTTTGAAAACTTCTCTATCAAAAGGAAGGTTCAAGTCTGTAAGATGAAAGTACACATGCAAAAGAAGTTTCTTCGAATGCTTCATTCTAGTTTTTATGTGAAGTTATTTCCCTTTCCAGCATAGGTCTCACAGCGCCCCAAATATCCACTTGCAGATTTTATAAAAACCGTGTTTCAGAACAGCTCTATGAAAAGGATGGTTTAACTCGGCGAGTTGAAGGCACACATCAGGAAGAAGTTTCTGAGAATGCTTCTGTCTAGTTTTTATGTGAAAATATTTCCTTTTCCAACATAGGCCTCAAAGCGCTCCAAATAAACAATTGCGGATTCTACAAAAGGAGTGTTTCCAAACCGTTCTATGAAAAGGAACGCTCAAGTCTGTGAGTTGAAAGCACTCATCACACAGAAGTTTCTGAGAATGCTTCTGTCTAGTTTTTAGGTGAAGATATTTCATTTCCCAGCATAGGCCTCAAAACGCTCCAAATATCCACCTGCAGATTCTACAAAAAGAGTGTTTCAAACCTGCTCTATCAAAAGGAAGGTTGAACTTTGTGAGTTGAATGCACAAAGCACAGGGAACGTTCTGAGAATTCTTCTGACTAGTTTCTATTTGAAGATATTTCCTTTTCCCTTGTAGGCCCCAAATCAATCCATATATCCATTTGGAGATTCTACTAAAAGAGTATCTCAAAACTGACCTATCAAAAGGAATGTTCGCGTCTGTGAGTTCAATGCACAAAACACAGAGAAGTTTCTGAGAATGCTTCTGTCTAGTTTTTATGTGAAGATATTTCCTTTTCCAGCATAGACAACAAAGCGCTCCAAATATCCCCTTGCGGATTCTACAAAAAGAATGTCCCCAAACTGTTCTATCTACAGGAAGGCTCCACTCTGTGACTTGCATGCACTCATCACAAAGAAAGTCTTGAGAATGTTCTTTCTAGATTTTATTTTATGATATTTCCTTTTCCATCATAATCTTCAAAGCTCTCCCAATATCCACTTGCAGATTCTACAAAAAGAGTGTTTCAAAACTGCTCTATCAAAGGCAAGGTTCAACTCTGTGAGTTCAAAGCAAACATAATGAAGAAGTTTCTGGGAATGCTTCTGTCTAGTTTTTATGTGAATATATTTCATTTCCCAGCATACGCCACAAAACGTTCCAAACGTCCACTTGCAGATCCTCCAAAAAGAGTGTTTGAAAACTGCTCTTTCAAAAGAAAGGTTCAAGTCTGCGTGTTGAATGCACTCGTCAAAAAGAAGTTTCTGAGAATTCTTCTGTCTACTTTTTACGTGAAGATATTTCCTTTTCCAGCATAGGCCGCAAATCGCTCCAGATAACCACTTGCAGATTCTAGAAAAAGAATGTTTTAAAACTGTGCTATCAATAGGAAGTTTCCACTCTGTGAGTTGAATCCATAAATCACAGGTAAGTTTCTGAGAATGCTTCAGTCTAGTTTTTATGTGAACATATTTCCTTTTCCAGTGTTGGCCTGTTAGCACTGCATATATGCCTTGCAAATTCTACTAAAAGAGTGTTTCAACACTGCCATATGAAAAGGAAGGTTCAACTTTGTGAGTTCAATGCGCACATCACAAAGAAATTTCTGAGAATGCTTCTGTCTAGTTCTTATGTGAAGATATTTACTTTACAAACATAGGCCTAAAAGCGTTCCAAATATCGACTTACAGATTCTACAAAAAGAGTGTTTCAAAACTGTTCTACCAAGAATAAGGTTCCACTCCGTGAGTTGAATGCACTCATCACAAAGAAGTTTCTGGGAATGCTTCTGTCTAGTTTTTATGTGAAGGTGTTTCATTTTCCACCATAGGCCTCAAAGCGCTCCAAATATCCACTTGCAGATTCTACAAAAAGTGTGTTTCACAAGTGCTCTTTCAAAAGGAAGTTTCAGGCCTGTGAGTTGAATGCACAAAGCACAGGGAACCTTCTGAGAATTATTCCGCCTAGTGTATATGTGAAGATATTTCCTTTTCCATTGCAGGCCTCAAATTTCCCCATATATCCACTTGCAGATTCTACTAAAAGAGTGTTTCAAAGCTGCCCTATGAAAAGGAAGGTTCAACTCTGTCAGTTCAATGCACACATCACAAAGAAGATTTTGAGAATTCTTCTGTTTAATTTTTATATGAAGATATTTCCTTTTCCAGGCTAGTCCTCAAAGCGCTCCAAATATCCTCTTTGAGAATCTACACAAAGAGTGTTTGAAGAATGCGCTCTCAAAAGGAAGGTTCAACTCCATGAGTTGAATGCCTAAAGAACCGGGAAGTTTATGAGAATGCTTCTGTCTAGTTTTTATGTGAAGATATTTCCTTTTCCAAAGTATGTTTCATAGCACTCCAAATATCCACTTACAGATTCTACTGAAAGACTGTTTCAAAACTGCTGCATCAAAAAGAAGGTTCAATACTGTGAGTTGAATGTGCACATCACAATGAAGTTTCTGAAAATGATTCTGTATTGTTTTTATATGAAGGTATTTAATTTTCCAGCATAGGCCTCATAGCCCTCCAAATATCCCACAGCAGATTCTACAAAAAGAGTGCTTCCAAACTGTTCTATCAAAAGGAATGTTCAAGTCTGTGAGTTGAATGCACTCATCACAAAGTAGTTTCTGAGAATGCTTCTGTGTAGTTTTTATGTGATGATATTTCCTTTTCCACCTTAGGCCTCAAAGCGCTCCAAATATACACTCTCAGATTCTACAAAAAGAGTGTCTCAATACTGCTCTATCAAAAGGAATGTTCAACTCTGTGAGTTGATTGCACGTTTCACAAAAAGTTTCTGAGAATGCTTGTGTCTGGTTTTTATGGGAAGATAATTCCTTTTACAGCATTGGCCTCAAAGCGCTGCAAATATCCCCTTGCAGATTCTACTAAAAGAGTGTTTCAAAACTGCTCAATGAAAAGGAAGATTCAACTCTCTTAGTTGAATGCACGCATCACCAAGATGTTCCTGAGAATGCTTCTGTCTATTTTCTATTGGAAGATATTTCATTTCCCAACACAGACCTCAAAGCCCTCCAAATATCCACTTGAACATTCTACAAAAAGAGTTTTTCAAAACTGCTCTATCAAAAGGAGGGTGGAACTCTGTATTGAATGCAGGAGGCATAGGAAGCTTTCTGAGAATGCTTCTGTCTAGTTTTTATGTGAAGATATTTCCTTTTCCAGCCTAGGCCTCAATGCGCTCCAAATATCTGCTTCGAGAACCTACAAAAAGAGTGTTTCAAAACTGTTATATCAATAGGAAGGTTCAACTGTGTGAGTTGAATGTACTCATCACAAAGAAGTTTCTGAGAATGCTTCTGTCTAGTTTTGACGTGAAGATATTTCCTTTTCCCGCATAAGCCCCAAAGCGCTCCAAATATCCACTTACATATTCTACAAAAAGAGTGTTTCAAAACTGTTCTATCAAAATGAAGTCTCCACTCTGTGAGTTGAATGCACACATACGAAAGAAGTTTCTGAGAATGCTTCTGTCTACTTTTTATATGAAGATGTTTGCTTTTCCAGTGTTGGCCTCTTAGCACTCCAGATATCCACTTGGAGATTCTACTAAAAGAGTGTTTCAAAACTGCTCTGTGAAAAGGAAGGTTCAACTGTTTGAGATGAATGGACACATCATGAAAAAGTTTCTGAGAATGCTTCTGTCTAGTTTTTATGTGAAGATGTTAACTTTTCCAGCATGGGCCTCAAAGCACTCCAAATATCCGCTTGGAGAATGTACAAAAAGAGTGTTTCAAAAGTGTTCTATCAAAAGGAAGGTTTAACTGTGTGAGTTGAATGCGCTCATCAGAATGAAGTTTCTGAGAATGCTTTTGTGTGGTTTTCATCTGAATATATTTCTTTTTCCCAAGGAGGTCGCAATCGCACCAAATATCTACTCGCCGTTTCCCCAAAAAGAGTGTTACAGAACTGCTCTATGAAAAGGATTGTTCAACTCTGTGAGTTGAATGCACACGTCCAAAAGCAGTATATGGGAATGCTGCTTTCTAGTTTTTAGGTAAAGATATTTGCTTTTTCAGCATAGGACTCAAAGCGCTAAAAATATCCACTTACAGATACTTCAAAAAGAGGGTTTCAAAACTGCAGTATCAAAAGGAAGGTTCAACTCTGGAAGTTGAATGCACACATTATCAGTTTCTCATAATGTTTCTGTGCGGTTTGTAAGTGAAGACATTTTCTTTTCCAGGATAGGCCTCACAGCACACCAAGTATCCACTTACAGATTCTACAGTAAGTGTGTTTCAAAACTGTTCTATCAAAAGGAAGATTCAACTCTGAGTTGAATGCACTCATCAACAAGAAATTTCTGAGAATGCTTCTGTCTAATTTTTATGTAATGATATTTCGTTTCCCAGGATAGGCCTCAAAGAGCTCCAAATATCCAATTGCATATTCTTCAAAAAGAGTGTTTCAAAACTGCTCTATGAAAAGGAAGTTTCAAGCCTGTGAGTTGAATGCACTCATCTCAAAATTTTTTGACAATGCTTCTGTCTAGTTTTTATGAGAAGATATTTTCTTTTCGAGCATAGGCCTCAAAGCGCTTCAAATATCCACTGGCAGATCCTACCAAAAGAGTGTTTGAAAACTTCTCTATCAAAAGGAAGGTTCAAGTCTGTAAGATGAAAGTACACATGAAAAAGAAGTTTCTTCGAATGCTTCATTCTAGTTTTTATGTGAAGTTATTTCCCTTTCCAGCATAGGTCTCACAGCGCCCCAAATATCCACTTGCAGATTCTATATAAACCGTGTTTCAAAACAGCTCTATGAAAAGGATGGTTTAACTCGGCGAGTTGAAGGCACACATCAGGAAGAAGTTTCTGAGAATGCTTCTGTCTAGTTTTTATGTGAAAATATTTCCTTTTCCAACATAGGCCTCAAAGCGCTCCAAATAAACAATTGCGGATTCTACAAAAGGAGTGTTTCCAAACCGTTCTATGAAAAGGAACGCTCAAGTCTGTGAGTTGAATGCACTCATCACACAGAAGTTTCTGAGAATGCTTCTGTCTAGTTTTTAGGTGAAGATATTTCATTTCCCAGCATAGGCCTCAAAACGCTCCAAATATCCACCTGCAGATTCTACAAAAAGAGTGTTTCAAACCTGCTCTATCAAAAGGAAGGTTGAACTTTGTGAGTTGAATGCACAAAGCACAGGGAACGTTCTGAGAATTCTTCTGACTAGTTTCTATTTGAAGATATTTCCTTTTCCCTTGTAGGCCCCAAATCAATCCATATATCCATTTGGAGATTCTACTAAAAGAGTATCTCAAAACTGACCTATCAAAAGGAATGTTCGCGTCTGTGAGTTCAATGCACAAAACACAGAGAAGTTTCTGAGAATGCTTCTGTCTAGTTTTTATGTGAAGATATTTCCTTTTCCAGCATAGACAACAATGCGCTCCAAATATCCCCTTGCGGATTCTACAAAAAGAATGTCCCCAAACTGTTCTATCTACAGGAAGGCTCCACTCTGTGACTTGCATGCACTCATCACAAAGAAAGTCTTGAGAATGTTCTTTCTAGATTTTATTTTATGATATTTCCTTTTCCATCATAATCTTCAAAGCTCTCCCAATATCCACTTGCAGATTCTACAAAAAGAGTGTTTCAAAACTGCTCTATCAAAGGCAAGGTTCAACTCTGTGAGTTCAAAGCAAACATAATGAAGAAGTTTCTGGGAATGCTTCTGTCTAGTTTTTATGTGAATATATTTCATTTCCCAGCATACGCCACAAAACGTTCCAAACGTCCACTTGCAGATCCTCCAAAAAGAGTGTTTGAAAACTGCTCTTTCAAAAGAAAGGTTCAAGTCTGCGTGTTGAATGCACTCGTCAAAAAGAAGTTTCTGAGAATTCTTCTGTCTACTTTTTACGTGAAGATATTTCCTTTTCCAGCATAGGCCGCAAATCGCTCCAGATAACCACTTGCAGATTCTAGAAAAAGAATGTTTTAAAACTGTGCTATCAATAGGAAGTTTCCACTCTGTGAGTTGAATCCATAAATCACAGGTAAGTTTCTGAGAATGCTTCAGTCTAGTTTTTATGTGAACATATTTCCTTTTCCAGTGTTGGCCTGTTAGCACTGCATATATGCCTTGCAAATTCTACTAAAAGAGTGTTTCAACACTGCCATATGAAAAGGAAGGTTCAACTTTGTGAGTTCAATGCGCACATCACAAAGAAATTTCTGAGAATGCTTCTGTCTAGTTCTTATGTGAAGATATTTACTTTACAAACATAGGCCTAAAAGCGTTCCAAATATCGACTTACAGATTCTACAAAAAGAGTGTTTCAAAACTGTTCTACCAAGAATAAGGTTCCACTCCGTGAGTTGAATGCACTCATCACAAAGAAGTTTCTGGGAATGCTTCTGTCTAGTTTTTATGTGAAGGTGTTTCATTTTCCACCATAGGCCTCAAAGCGCTCCAAATATCCACTTGCAGATTCTACAAAAAGTGTGTTTCACAAGTGCTCTTTCAAAAGGAAGTTTCAGGCCTGTGAGTTGAATGCACAAAGCACAGGGAACCTTCTGAGAATTATTCCGCCTAGTGTATATGTGAAGATATTTCCTTTTCCATTGCAGGCCTCAAATTTCCCCATATATCCACTTGCAGATTCTACTAAAAGAGTGTTTCAAAGCTGCCCTATGAAAAGGAAGGTTCAACTCTGTCAGTTCAATGCACACATCACAAAGAAGATTTTGAGAATTCTTCTGTTTAATTTTTATATGAAGATATTTCCTTTTCCAGGCTAGTCCTCAAAGCGCTCCAAATATCCTCTTTGAGAATCTACACAAAGAGTGTTTGAAGAATGCGCTCTCAAAAGGAAGGTTCAACTCCATGAGTTGAATGCCTAAAGAACCGGGAAGTTTATGAGAATGCTTCTGTCTAGTTTTTATGTGAAGATATTTCCTTTTCCAAAGTATGTTTCATAGCACTCCAAATATCCACTTACAGATTCGACTGAAAGACTGTTTCAAAACTGCTGCATCAAAAAGAAGGTTCAATACTGTGAGTTGAATGTGCACATCACAATGAAGTTTCTGAAAATGATTCTGTATTGTTTTTATATGAAGGTATTTAATTTTCCAGCATAGGCCTCATAGCCCTCCAAATATCCCACAGCAGATTCTACAAAAAGAGTGCTTCCAAACTGTTCTATCAAAAGGAATGTTCAAGTCTGTGAGTTGAATGCACTCATCACAAAGTAGTTTCTGAGAATGCTTCTGTGTAGTTTTTATGTGATGATATTTCCTTTTCCACCTTAGGCCTCAAAGCGCTCCAAATATACACTCTCAGATTCTACAAAAAGAGTGTTTCAATACTGCTCTATCAAAAGGAATGTTCAACTCTGTGAGTTGATTGCACGTTTCACAAAAAGTTTCTGAGAATGCTTGTGTCTGGTTTTTATGGGAAGATAATTCCTTTTACAGCATTGGCCTCAAAGCGCTGCAAATATCCCCTTGCAGATTCTACTAAAAGAGTGTTTCAAAACTGCTCAATGAAAAGGAAGATTCAACTCTCTTAGTTGAATGCACGCATCACCAAGATGTTCCTGAGAATGCTTCTGTCTATTTTCTATTGGAAGATATTTCATTTCCCAACACAGACCTCAAAGCCCTCCAAATATCCACTTGAACATTCTACAAAAAGAGTTTTTCAAAACTGCTCTATCAAAAGGAGGGTGGAACTCTGTATTGAATGCAGGAGGCATAGGAAGCTTTCTGAGAATGCTTCTGTCTAGTTTTTATGTGAAGATATTTCCTTTTCCAGCCTAGGCCTCAATGCGCTCCAAATATCTGTTTCGAGAACCTACAAAAAGAGTGTTTCAAAACTGTTATATCAATAGGAAGGTTCAACTGTGTGAGTTGAATGTACTCATCACAAAGAAGTTTCTGAGAATCCTTCTGTCTAGTTTTTACGTGAAGATATTTCCTTTTCCCGCATAAGCCCCAAAGCGCTCCAAATATCCACTTCCATATTCTACAAAAAGAGTGTTTCAAAACTGTTCTATCAAAATGAAGTCTCCACTCTGTGAGTTGAATGCACACATCCGAAAGAAGTTTCTGAGAATGCTTCTGTCTACTTTTTATATGAAGATGTTTGCTTTTCCAGTGTTGGCCTCTTAGCACTCCAGATATCCACTTGGAGATTCTACTAAAAGAGTGTTTCAAAACTGCTCTGTGAAAAGGAAGGTTCAACTGTTTGAGATGAATGGACACATCATGAAAAAGTTTCTGAGAATGCTTCTGTCTAGTTTTTATGTGAAGATGTTAACTTTTCCAGCATGGGCCTCAAAGCACTCCAAATATCCGCTTGGAGAATGTACAAAAAGAGTGTTTCAAAAGTGTTCTATCAAAAGGAAGGTTTAACTGTGTGAGTTGAATGCGCTCATCAGAATGAAGTTTCTGAGAATGCTTTTGTGTGGTTTTCATCTGAATATATTTCTTTTTCCCAAGGAGGTCGCAATCGCACCAAATATCTACTCGCCGTTTCCCCAAAAAGAGTGTTACAGAACTGCTCTATGAAAAGGATTGTTCAACTCTGTGAGTTGAATGCACACGTCCGAAAGCAGTATATGGGAATGCTGCTTTCTAGTTTTTAGGTAAAGATATTTGCTTTTTCAGCATAGGACTCAAAGCGCTAAAAATATCCACTTACAGATACTTCAAAAAGAGGGTTTCAAAACTGCAGTATCAAAAGGAAGGTTCAACTCTGGAAGTTGAATGCACACATTATCAGTTTCTCATAATGTTTCTGTGCGGTTTGTAAGTGAAGACATTTTCTTTTCCAGGATAGGCCTCACAGCACACCAAGTATCCACTTACAGATTCTACAGTAAGTGTGTTTCAAAACTGCTCTATCAAAAGGAAGATTCAACTCTGAGTTGAATGCACTCATCAACAAGAAATTTCTGAGAATGCTTCTGTCTAATTTTTATGTAATGATATTTCGTTTCCCAGGATAGGCCTCAAAGAGCTCCAAATATCCAATTGCATATTCTTCAAAAAGAGTGTTTCAAAACTGCTCTATGAAAAGGAAGTTTCAAGCCTGTGAGTTGAATGCACTCATCTCAAAATTTTTTGACAATGCTTCTGTCTAGTTTTTATGAGAAGATATTTTCTTTTCGAGCATAGGCCTCAAAGCGCTTCAAATATCCACTGGCAGATCCTACCAAAAGAGTGTTTGAAAACTTCTCTATCAAAAGGAAGGTTCAAGTCTGTAAGATGAAAGTACACATGAAAAAGAAGTTTCTTCGAATGCTTCATTCTAGTTTTTATGTGAAGTTATTTCCCTTTCCAGCATAGGTCTCACAGCGCCCCAAATATCCACTTGCAGATTCTATAAAAACCGTGTTTCAAAACAGCTCTATGAAAAGGATGGTTTAACTCTGCGAGTTGAAGGCACACATCAGGAAGAAGTTTCTGAGAATGCTTCTGTCTAGTTTTTATGTGAAAATATTTCCTTTTCCAACATAGGCCTCAAAGCGCTCCAAATAAACAATTGCGGATTCTACAAAAGGAGTGTTTCCAAACCGTTCTATGAAAAGGAACACTCAAGTCTGTGAGTTGAATGCACTCATCACACAGAAGTTTCTGAGAATGCTTCTGTCTAGTTTTTAGGTGAAGATATTTCATTTCCCAGAATAGGCCTCAAAACGCTCCAAATATCCACCTGCAGATTCTACAAAAAGAGTGTTTCAAACCTGCTCTATCAAAAGGAAGGTTGAACTTTGTGAGTTGAATGCACAAAGCACAGGGAACGTTCTGAGAATTCTTCTGACTAGTTTCTATTTGAAGATATTTCCTTTTCCCTTGTAGGCCCCAAATCAATCCATATATCCATTTGGAGATTCTACTAAAAGAGTATCTCAAAACTGACCTATCAAAAGGAATGTTCGCGTCTGTGAGTTCAATGCACAAAACACAAAGAAGTTTCTGAGAATGCTTCTGTCTAGTTTTTATGTGAAGATATTTCCTTTTCCAGCATAGACAACAAAGCGCTCCAAATATCCCCTTGCGGATTCTACAAAAAGAATGTCCCCAAACTGTTCTATCTACAGGAAGGCTCCACTCTGTGACTTGCATGCACTCATCACAAAGAAAGTCTTGAGAATGTTCTTTCTAGATTTTATTTTATGATATTTCCTTTTCCATCATAATCTTCAAAGCTCTCCCAATATCCACTTGCAGATTCTACAAAAAGAGTGTTTCAAAACTGCTCTATCAAAGGCAAGGTTCAACTCTGTGAGTTCAAAGCAAACATAATGAAGAAGTTTCTGGGAATGCTTCTGTCTAGTTTTTATGTGAATATATTTCATTTCCCAGCATACGCCACAAAACGTTCCAAACGTCCACTTGCAGATCCTCCAAAAAGAGTGTTTGAAAACTGCTCTTTCAAAAGAAAGGTTCAAGTCTGCGTGTTGAATGCACTCGTCAAAAAGAAGTTTCTGAGAATTCTTCTGTCTACTTTTTACGTGAAGATATTTCCTTTTCCAGCATAGGCCGCAAATCGCTCCAGATAACCACTTGCAGATTCTAGAAAAAGAATGTTTTAAAACTGTGCTATCAATAGGAAGTTTCCACTCTGTGAGTTGAATCCATAAATCACAGGTAAGTTTCTGAGAATGCTTCAGTCTAGTTTTTATGTGAACATATTTCCTTTTCCAGTGTTGGCCTGTTAGCACTGCATATATGCCTTGCAAATTCTACTAAAAGAGTGTTTCAACACTGCCATATGAAAAGGAAGGTTCAACTTTGTGAGTTCAATGCGCACATCACAAAGAAATTTCTGAGAATGCTTCTGTCTAGTTCTTATGTGAAGATATTTACTTTACAAACATAGGCCTAAAAGCGTTCCAAATATCGACTTACAGATTCTACAAAAAGAGTGTTTCAAAACTGTTCTACCAAGAATAAGGTTCCACTCCGTGAGTTGAATGCACTCATCACAAAGAAGTTTCTGGGAATGCTTCTGTCTAGTTTTTATGTGAAGGTGTTTCATTTTCCACCATAGGCCTCAAAGCGCTCCAAATATCCACTTGCAGATTCTACAAAAAGTGTGTTTCACAAGTGCTCTTTCAAAAGGAAGTTTCAGGCCTGTGAGTTGAATGCACAAAGCACAGGGAACCTTCTGAGAATTATTCCGCCTAGTGTATATGTGAAGATATTTCCTTTTCCATTGCAGGCCTCAAATTTCCCCATATATCCACTTGCAGATTCTACTAAAAGAGTGTTTCAAAGCTGCCCTATGAAAAGGAAGGTTCAACTCTGTCAGTTCAATGCACACATCACAAAGAAGATTTTGAGAATTCTTCTGTTTAATTTTTATATGAAGATATTTCCTTTTCCAGGCTAGTCCTCAAAGCGCTCCAAATATCCTCTTTGAGAATCTACACAAAGAGTGTTTGAAGAATGCGCTCTCAAAAGGAAGGTTCAACTCCATGAGTTGAATGCCTAAAGAACCGGGAAGTTTATGAGAATGCTTCTGTCTAGTTTTTATGTGAAGATATTTCCTTTTCCAAAGTATGTTTCATAGCACTCCAAATATCCACTTACAGATTCTACTGAAAGACTGTTTCAAAACTGCTGCATCAAAAAGAAGGTTCAATACTGTGAGTTGAATGTGCACATCACAATGAAGTTTCTGAAAATGATTCTGTATTGTTTTTATATGAAGGTATTTAATTTTCCAGCATAGGCCTCATAGCCCTCCAAATATCCCACAGCAGATTCTACAAAAAGAGTGCTTCCAAACTGTTCTATCAAAAGGAATGTTCAAGTCTGTGAGTTGAATGCACTCATCACAAAGTAGTTTCTGAGAATGCTTCTGTGTAGTTTTTATGTGATGATATTTCCTTTTCCACCTTAGGCCTCAAAGCGCTCCAAATATACACTCTCAGATTCTACAAAAAGAGTGTCTCAATACTGCTCTATCAAAAGGAATGTTCAACTCTGTGAGTTGATTGCACGTTTCACAAAAAGTTTCTGAGAATGCTTGTGTCTGGTTTTTATGGGAAGATAATTCCTTTTACAGCATTGGCCTCAAAGCGCTGCAAATATCCCCTTGCAGATTCTACTAAAAGAGTGTTTCAAAACTGCTCAATGAAAAGGAAGATTCAACTCTCTTAGTTGAATGCACGCATCACCAAGATGTTCCTGAGAATGCTTCTGTCTATTTTCTATTGGAAGATATTTCATTTCCCAACACAGACCTCAAAGCCCTCCAAATATCCACTTGAACATTCTACAAAAAGAGTTTTTCAAAACTGCTCTATCAAAAGGAGGGTGGAACTCTGTATTGAATGCAGGAGGCATAGGAAGCTTTCTGAGAATGCTTCTGTCTAGTTTTTATGTGAAGATATTTCCTTTTCCAGCCTAGGCCTCAATGCGCTCCAAATATCTGCTTCGAGAACCTACAAAAAGAGTGTTTCAAAACTGTTATATCAATAGGAAGGTTCAACTGTGTGAGTTGAATGTACTCATCACAAAGAAGTTTCTGAGAATGCTTCTGTCTAGTTTTGACGTGAAGATATTTCCTTTTCCCGCATAAGCCCCAAAGCGCTCCAAATATCCACTTACATATTCTACAAAAAGAGTGTTTCAAAACTGTTCTATCAAAATGAAGTCTCCACTCTGTGAGTTGAATGCACACATACGAAAGAAGTTTCTGAGAATGCTTCTGTCTACTTTTTATATGAAGATGTTTGCTTTTCCAGTGTTGGCCTCTTAGCACTCCAGATATCCACTTGGAGATTCTACTAAAAGAGTGTTTCAAAACTGCTCTGTGAAAAGGAAGGTTCAACTGTTTGAGATGAATGGACACATCATGAAAAAGTTTCTGAGAATGCTTCTGTCTAGTTTTTATGTGAAGATGTTAACTTTTCCAGCATGGGCCTCAAAGCACTCCAAATATCCGCTTGGAGAATGTACAAAAAGAGTGTTTCAAAAGTGTTCTATCAAAAGGAAGGTTTAACTGTGTGAGTTGAATGCGCTCATCAGAATGAAGTTTCTGAGAATGCTTTTGTGTGGTTTTCATCTGAATATATTTCTTTTTCCCAAGGAGGTCGCAATCGCACCAAATATCTACTCGCCGTTTCCCCAAAAAGAGTGTTACAGAACTGCTCTATGAAAAGGATTGTTCAACTCTGTGAGTTGAATGCACACGTCCAAAAGCAGTATATGGGAATGCTGCTTTCTAGTTTTTAGGTAAAGATATTTGCTTTTTCAGCATAGGACTCAAAGCGCTAAAAATATCCACTTACAGATACTTCAAAAAGAGGGTTTCAAAACTGCAGTATCAAAAGGAAGGTTCAACTCTGGAAGTTGAATGCACACATTATCAGTTTCTCATAATGTTTCTGTGCGGTTTGTAAGTGAAGACATTTTCTTTTCCAGGATAGGCCTCACAGCACACCAAGTATCCACTTACAGATTCTACAGTAAGTGTGTTTCAAAACTGTTCTATCAAAAGGAAGATTCAACTCTGAGTTGAATGCACTCATCAACAAGAAATTTCTGAGAATGCTTCTGTCTAATTTTTATGTAATGATATTTCGTTTCCCAGGATAGGCCTCAAAGAGCTCCAAATATCCAATTGCATATTCTTCAAAAAGAGTGTTTCAAAACTGCTCTATGAAAAGGAAGTTTCAAGCCTGTGAGTTGAATGCACTCATCTCAAAATTTTTTGACAATGCTTCTGTCTAGTTTTTATGAGAAGATATTTTCTTTTCGAGCATAGGCCTCAAAGCGCTTCAAATATCCACTGGCAGATCCTACCAAAAGAGTGTTTGAAAACTTCTCTATCAAAAGGAAGGTTCAAGTCTGTAAGATGAAAGTACACATGAAAAAGAAGTTTCTTCGAATGCTTCATTCTAGTTTTTATGTGAAGTTATTTCCCTTTCCAGCATAGGTCTCACAGCGCCCCAAATATCCACTTGCAGATTCTATATAAACCGTGTTTCAAAACAGCTCTATGAAAAGGATGGTTTAACTCGGCGAGTTGAAGGCACACATCAGGAAGAAGTTTCTGAGAATGCTTCTGTCTAGTTTTTATGTGAAAATATTTCCTTTTCCAACATAGGCCTCAAAGCGCTCCAAATAAACAATTGCGGATTCTACAAAAGGAGTGTTTCCAAACCGTTCTATGAAAAGGAACGCTCAAGTCTGTGAGTTGAATGCACTCATCACACAGAAGTTTCTGAGAATGCTTCTGTCTAGTTTTTAGGTGAAGATATTTCATTTCCCAGCATAGGCCTCAAAACGCTCCAAATATCCACCTGCAGATTCTACAAAAAGAGTGTTTCAAACCTGCTCTATCAAAAGGAAGGTTGAACTTTGTGAGTTGAATGCACAAAGCACAGGGAACGTTCTGAGAATTCTTCTGACTAGTTTCTATTTGAAGATATTTCCTTTTCCCTTGTAGGCCCCAAATCAATCCATATATCCATTTGGAGATTCTACTAAAAGAGTATCTCAAAACTGACCTATCAAAAGGAATGTTCGCGTCTGTGAGTTCAATGCACAAAACACAGAGAAGTTTCTGAGAATGCTTCTGTCTAGTTTTTATGTGAAGATATTTCCTTTTCCAGCATAGACAACAATGCGCTCCAAATATCCCCTTGCGGATTCTACAAAAAGAATGTCCCCAAACTGTTCTATCTACAGGAAGGCTCCACTCTGTGACTTGCATGCACTCATCACAAAGAAAGTCTTGAGAATGTTCTTTCTAGATTTTATTTTATGATATTTCCTTTTCCATCATAATCTTCAAAGCTCTCCCAATATCCACTTGCAGATTCTACAAAAAGAGTGTTTCAAAACTGCTCTATCAAAGGCAAGGTTCAACTCTGTGAGTTCAAAGCAAACATAATGAAGAAGTTTCTGGGAATGCTTCTGTCTAGTTTTTATGTGAATATATTTCATTTCCCAGCATACGCCACAAAACGTTCCAAACGTCCACTTGCAGATCCTCCAAAAAGAGTGTTTGAAAACTGCTCTTTCAAAAGAAAGGTTCAAGTCTGCGTGTTGAATGCACTCGTCAAAAAGAAGTTTCTGAGAATTCTTCTGTCTACTTTTTACGTGAAGATATTTCCTTTTCCAGCATAGGCCGCAAATCGCTCCAGATAACCACTTGCAGATTCTAGAAAAAGAATGTTTTAAAACTGTGCTATCAATAGGAAGTTTCCACTCTGTGAGTTGAATCCATAAATCACAGGTAAGTTTCTGAGAATGCTTCAGTCTAGTTTTTATGTGAACATATTTCCTTTTCCAGTGTTGGCCTGTTAGCACTGCATATATGCCTTGCAAATTCTACTAAAAGAGTGTTTCAACACTGCCATATGAAAAGGAAGGTTCAACTTTGTGAGTTCAATGCGCACATCACAAAGAAATTTCTGAGAATGCTTCTGTCTAGTTCTTATGTGAAGATATTTACTTTACAAACATAGGCCTAAAAGCGTTCCAAATATCGACTTACAGATTCTACAAAAAGAGTGTTTCAAAACTGTTCTACCAAGAATAAGGTTCCACTCCGTGAGTTGAATGCACTCATCACAAAGAAGTTTCTGGGAATGCTTCTGTCTAGTTTTTATGTGAAGGTGTTTCATTTTCCACCATAGGCCTCAAAGCGCTCCAAATATCCACTTGCAGATTCTACAAAAAGTGTGTTTCACAAGTGCTCTTTCAAAAGGAAGTTTCAGGCCTGTGAGTTGAATGCACAAAGCACAGGGAACCTTCTGAGAATTATTCCGCCTAGTGTATATGTGAAGATATTTCCTTTTCCATTGCAGGCCTCAAATTTCCCCATATATCCACTTGCAGATTCTACTAAAAGAGTGTTTCAAAGCTGCCCTATGAAAAGGAAGGTTCAACTCTGTCAGTTCAATGCACACATCACAAAGAAGATTTTGAGAATTCTTCTGTTTAATTTTTATATGAAGATATTTCCTTTTCCAGGCTAGTCCTCAAAGCGCTCCAAATATCCTCTTTGAGAATCTACACAAAGAGTGTTTGAAGAATGCGCTCTCAAAAGGAAGGTTCAACTCCATGAGTTGAATGCCTAAAGAACCGGGAAGTTTATGAGAATGCTTCTGTCTAGTTTTTATGTGAAGATATTTCCTTTTCCAAAGTATGTTTCATAGCACTCCAAATATCCACTTACAGATTCGACTGAAAGACTGTTTCAAAACTGCTGCATCAAAAAGAAGGTTCAATACTGTGAGTTGAATGTGCACATCACAATGAAGTTTCTGAAAATGATTCTGTATTGTTTTTATATGAAGGTATTTAATTTTCCAGCATAGGCCTCATAGCCCTCCAAATATCCCACAGCAGATTCTACAAAAAGAGTGCTTCCAAACTGTTCTATCAAAAGGAATGTTCAAGTCTGTGAGTTGAATGCACTCATCACAAAGTAGTTTCTGAGAATGCTTCTGTGTAGTTTTTATGTGATGATATTTCCTTTTCCACCTTAGGCCTCAAAGCGCTCCAAATATACACTCTCAGATTCTACAAAAAGAGTGTTTCAATACTGCTCTATCAAAAGGAATGTTCAACTCTGTGAGTTGATTGCACGTTTCACAAAAAGTTTCTGAGAATGCTTGTGTCTGGTTTTTATGGGAAGATAATTCCTTTTACAGCATTGGCCTCAAAGCGCTGCAAATATCCCCTTGCAGATTCTACTAAAAGAGTGTTTCAAAACTGCTCAATGAAAAGGAAGATTCAACTCTCTTAGTTGAATGCACGCATCACCAAGATGTTCCTGAGAATGCTTCTGTCTATTTTCTATTGGAAGATATTTCATTTCCCAACACAGACCTCAAAGCCCTCCAAATATCCACTTGAACATTCTACAAAAAGAGTTTTTCAAAACTGCTCTATCAAAAGGAGGGTGGAACTCTGTATTGAATGCAGGAGGCATAGGAAGCTTTCTGAGAATGCTTCTGTCTAGTTTTTATGTGAAGATATTTCCTTTTCCAGCCTAGGCCTCAATGCGCTCCAAATATCTGTTTCGAGAACCTACAAAAAGAGTGTTTCAAAACTGTTATATCAATAGGAAGGTTCAACTGTGTGAGTTGAATGTACTCATCACAAAGAAGTTTCTGAGAATCCTTCTGTCTAGTTTTTACGTGAAGATATTTCCTTTTCCCGCATAAGCCCCAAAGCGCTCCAAATATCCACTTCCATATTCTACAAAAAGAGTGTTTCAAAACTGTTCTATCAAAATGAAGTCTCCACTCTGTGAGTTGAATGCACACATCCGAAAGAAGTTTCTGAGAATGCTTCTGTCTACTTTTTATATGAAGATGTTTGCTTTTCCAGTGTTGGCCTCTTAGCACTCCAGATATCCACTTGGAGATTCTACTAAAAGAGTGTTTCAAAACTGCTCTGTGAAAAGGAAGGTTCAACTGTTTGAGATGAATGGACACATCATGAAAAAGTTTCTGAGAATGCTTCTGTCTAGTTTTTATGTGAAGATGTTAACTTTTCCAGCATGGGCCTCAAAGCACTCCAAATATCCGCTTGGAGAATGTACAAAAAGAGTGTTTCAAAAGTGTTCTATCAAAAGGAAGGTTTAACTGTGTGAGTTGAATGCGCTCATCAGAATGAAGTTTCTGAGAATGCTTTTGTGTGGTTTTCATCTGAATATATTTCTTTTTCCCAAGGAGGTCGCAATCGCACCAAATATCTACTCGCCGTTTCCCCAAAAAGAGTGTTACAGAACTGCTCTATGAAAAGGATTGTTCAACTCTGTGAGTTGAATGCACACGTCCGAAAGCAGTATATGGGAATGCTGCTTTCTAGTTTTTAGGTAAAGATATTTGCTTTTTCAGCATAGGACTCAAAGCGCTAAAAATATCCACTTACAGATACTTCAAAAAGAGGGTTTCAAAACTGCAGTATCAAAAGGAAGGTTCAACTCTGGAAGTTGAATGCACACATTATCAGTTTCTCATAATGTTTCTGTGCGGTTTGTAAGTGAAGACATTTTCTTTTCCAGGATAGGCCTCACAGCACACCAAGTATCCACTTACAGATTCTACAGTAAGTGTGTTTCAAAACTGCTCTATCAAAAGGAAGATTCAACTCTGAGTTGAATGCACTCATCAACAAGAAATTTCTGAGAATGCTTCTGTCTAATTTTTATGTAATGATATTTCGTTTCCCAGGATAGGCCTCAAAGAGCTCCAAATATCCAATTGCATATTCTTCAAAAAGAGTGTTTCAAAACTGCTCTATGAAAAGGAAGTTTCAAGCCTGTGAGTTGAATGCACTCATCTCAAAATTTTTTGACAATGCTTCTGTCTAGTTTTTATGAGAAGATATTTTCTTTTCGAGCATAGGCCTCAAAGCGCTTCAAATATCCACTGGCAGATCCTACCAAAAGAGTGTTTGAAAACTTCTCTATCAAAAGGAAGGTTCAAGTCTGTAAGATGAAAGTACACATGAAAAAGAAGTTTCTTCGAATGCTTCATTCTAGTTTTTATGTGAAGTTATTTCCCTTTCCAGCATAGGTCTCACAGCGCCCCAAATATCCACTTGCAGATTCTATAAAAACCGTGTTTCAAAACAGCTCTATGAAAAGGATGGTTTAACTCTGCGAGTTGAAGGCACACATCAGGAAGAAGTTTCTGAGAATGCTTCTGTCTAGTTTTTATGTGAAAATATTTCCTTTTCCAACATAGGCCTCAAAGCGCTCCAAATAAACAATTGCGGATTCTACAAAAGGAGTGTTTCCAAACCGTTCTATGAAAAGGAACACTCAAGTCTGTGAGTTGAATGCACTCATCACACAGAAGTTTCTGAGAATGCTTCTGTCTAGTTTTTAGGTGAAGATATTTCATTTCCCAGAATAGGCCTCAAAACGCTCCAAATATCCACCTGCAGATTCTACAAAAAGAGTGTTTCAAACCTGCTCTATCAAAAGGAAGGTTGAACTTTGTGAGTTGAATGCACAAAGCACAGGGAACGTTCTGAGAATTCTTCTGACTAGTTTCTATTTGAAGATATTTCCTTTTCCCTTGTAGGCCCCAAATCAATCCATATATCCATTTGGAGATTCTACTAAAAGAGTATCTCAAAACTGACCTATCAAAAGGAATGTTCGCGTCTGTGAGTTCAATGCACAAAACACAAAGAAGTTTCTGAGAATGCTTCTGTCTAGTTTTTATGTGAAGATATTTCCTTTTCCAGCATAGACAACAAAGCGCTCCAAATATCCCCTTGCGGATTCTACAAAAAGAATGTCCCCAAACTGTTCTATCTACAGGAAGGCTCCACTCTGTGACTTGCATGCACTCATCACAAAGAAAGTCTTGAGAATGTTCTTTCTAGATTTTATTTTATGATATTTCCTTTTCCATCATAATCTTCAAAGCTCTCCCAATATCCACTTGCAGATTCTACAAAAAGAGTGTTTCAAAACTGCTCTATCAAAGGCAAGGTTCAACTCTGTGAGTTCAAAGCAAACATAATGAAGAAGTTTCTGGGAATGCTTCTGTCTAGTTTTTATGTGAATATATTTCATTTCCCAGCATACGCCACAAAACGTTCCAAACGTCCACTTGCAGATCCTCCAAAAAGAGTGTTTGAAAACTGCTCTTTCAAAAGAAAGGTTCAAGTCTGCGTGTTGAATGCACTCGTCAAAAAGAAGTTTCTGAGAATTCTTCTGTCTACTTTTTACGTGAAGATATTTCCTTTTCCAGCATAGGCCGCAAATCGCTCCAGATAACCACTTGCAGATTCTAGAAAAAGAATGTTTTAAAACTGTGCTATCAATAGGAAGTTTCCACTCTGTGAGTTGAATCCATAAATCACAGGTAAGTTTCTGAGAATGCTTCAGTCTAGTTTTTATGTGAACATATTTCCTTTTCCAGTGTTGGCCTGTTAGCACTGCATAGATCCCTTGCAAATTCTACTAAAAGAGTGTTTCAACACTGCCATATGAAAAGGAAGGTTCAACTTTGTGAGTTCAATGCGCACATCACAAAGAAATTTCTGAGAATGCTTCTGTCTAGTTCTTATGTGAAGATATTTACTTTACAAACATAGGCCTAAAAGCGTTCCAAATATCGACTTACAGATTCTACAAAAAGAGTGTTTCAAAACTGTTCTACCAAGAATAAGGTTCCACTCCGTGAGTTGAATGCACTCATCACAAAGAAGTTTCTGGGAATGCTTCTGTCTAGTTTTTATGTGAAGGTGTTTCATTTTCCACCATAGGCCTCAAAGCGCTCCAAATATCCACTTGCAGATTCTACAAAAAGTGTGTTTCACAAGTGCTCTTTCAAAAGGAAGTTTCAGGCCTGTGAGTTGAATGCACAAAGCACAGGGAACCTTCTGAGAATTATTCCGCCTAGTGTATATGTGAAGATATTTCCTTTTCCATTGCAGGCCTCAAATTTCCCCATATATCCACTTGCAGATTCTACTAAAAGAGTGTTTCAAAGCTACCCTATGAAAAGGAAGGTTCAACTCTGTCAGTTCAATGCACACATCACAAAGAAGATTTTGAGAATTCTTCTGTTTAATTTTTATATGAAGATATTTCCTTTTCCAGGCTAGTCCTCAAAGCGCTCCAAATATCCTCTTTGAGAATCTACACAAAGAGTGTTTGAAGAATGCGCTCTCAAAAGGAAGGTTCAACTCCATGAGTTGAATGCCTAAAGAAGCGGGAAGTTTATGAGAATGCTTCTGTCTAGTTTTTATGTGAAGATATTTCCTTTTCCAAAGTATGTTTCATAGCACTCCAAATATCCACTTACAGATTCGACTGAAAGACTGTTTCAAAACTGCTGCATCAAAAAGAAGGTTCAATACTGTGAGTTGAATGTGCACATCACAATGAAGTTTCTGAAAATGATTCTGTATTGTTTTTATATGAAGGTATTTAATTTTCCAGCATAGGCCTCATAGCCCTCCAAATATCCCACAGCAGATTCTACAAAAAGAGTGCTTCCAAACTGTTCTATCAAAAGGAATGTTCAAGTCTGTGAGTTGAATGCACTCATCACAAAGTAGTTTCTGAGAATGCTTCTGTGTAGTTTTTATGTGATGATATTTCCTTTTCCACCTTAGGCCTCAAAGCGCTCCAAATATACACTCTCAGATTCTACAAAAAGAGTGTTTCAATACTGCTCTATCAAAAGGAATGTTCAACTCTGTGAGTTGATTGCACGTTTCACAAAAAGTTTCTGAGAATGCTTGTGTCTGGTTTTTATGGGAAGATAATTCCTTTTACAGCATTGGCCTCAAAGCGCTGCAAATATCCCCTTGCAGATTCTACTAAAAGAGTGTTTCAAAACTGCTCAATGAAAAGGAAGATTCAACTCTCTTAGTTGAATGCACGCATCACCAAGATGTTCCTGAGAATGCTTCTGTCTATTTTCTATTGGAAGATATTTCATTTCCCAACACAGACCTCAAAGCCCTCCAAATATCCACTTGAACATTCTACAAAAAGAGTTTTTCAAAACTGCTCTATCAAAAGGAGGGTGGAACTCTGTATTGAATGCAGGAGGCATAGGAAGCTTTCTGAGAATGCTTCTGTCTAGTTTTTATGTGAAGATATTTCCTTTTCCAGCCTAGGCCTCAATGCGCTCCAAATATCTGCTTCGAGAACCTACAAAGAGAGTGTTTCAAAACTGTTATATCAATAGGAAGGTTCAACTGTGTGAGTTGAATGTACTCATCACAAAGAAGTTTCTGAGAATGCTTCTGTCTAGTTTTGACGTGAAGATATTTCCTTTTCCCGCATAAGCCCCAAAGCGCTCCAAATATCCACTTACATATTCTACAAAAAGAGTGTTTCAAAACTGTTCTATCAAAATGAAGTCTCCACTCTGTGAGTTGAATGCACACATCCGAAAGAAGTTTCTGAGAATGCTTCTGTCTACTTTTTATATGAAGATGTTTGCTTTGCCAGTGTTGGCCTCTTAGCACTCCAGATATCCACTTGGAGATTCTACTAAAAGAGTGTTTCAAAACTGCTCTGTGAAAAGGAAGGTTCAACAGTTTGAGATGAATGGACACATCATGAAAAAGTTTCTGAGAATGCTTCTGTCTAGTTTTTATGTGAAGATGTTAACTTTTCCAGCATGGGCCTCAAAGCACTCCAAATATCCGCTTGGAGAAAGTACAAAAAGAGTGTTTCAAAAGTGTTCTTTCAAAAGGAAGGTTTAACTGTGTGAGTTGAATGCGCTCATCAGAATGAAGTTTCTGAGAATGCTTTTGTGTGGTTTTCATCTGAATATATTTCTTTTTCCCAAGGAGGTCGCAATCGCACCAAATATCTACTCGCCGTTTCCCCAAAAAGAGTGTTACAGAACTGCTCTATGAAAAGGATTGTTCAACTCTGTGAGTTGAATGCACACGTCCGAAAGCAGTATATGGGAATGCTGCTTTCTAGTTTTTAGGTAAAGATATTTGCTTTTTCAGCATAGGACTCAAAGCGCTAAAAATATCCACTTACAGATACTTCAAAAAGAGGGTTTCAAAACTGCAGTATCAAAAGGAAGGTTCAACTCTGGAAGTTGAATGCACACATTATCAGTTTCTCATAATGTTTCTGTGCGGTTTGTAAGTGAAGACATTTTCTTTTCCAGGATAGGCCTCACAGCACACCAAGTATCCACTTACAGATTCTACAGCAAGTGTGTTTCAAAACTGCTCTATCAAAAGGAAGATTCAACTCTGAGTTGAATGCACTCATCAACAAGAAATTTCTGAGAATGCTTCTGTCTAATTTTTATGTAATGATATTTCGTTTCCCAGGATAGGCCTCAAAGAGCTCCAAATATCCAATTGCATATTCTTCAAAAAGAGTGTTTCAAAACTGCTCTATGAAAAGGAAGTTTCAAGCCTGTGAGTTGAATGCACTCATCTCAAAATTTTTTGACAATGCTTCTGTCTAGTTTTTATGAGAAGATATTTTCTTTTCGAGCATAGGCCTCAAAGCGCTTCAAATATCCACTGGCAGATCCTACCAAAAGAGTGTTTGAAAACTTCTCTATCAAAAGGAAGGTTCAAGTCTGTAAGATGAAAGTACACATGAAAAAGAAGTTTCTTCGAATGCTTCATTCTAGTTTTTATGTGAAGTTATTTCCCTTTCCAGCATAGGTCTCACAGCGCCCCAAATATCCACTTGCAGATTCTATATAAACCGTGTTTCAAAACAGCTCTATGAAAAGGATGGTTTAACTCGGCGAGTTGAAGGCACACATCAGGAAGAAGTTTCTGAGAATGCTTCTGTCTAGTTTTTATGTGAAAATATTTCCTTTTCCAACATAGGCCTCAAAGCGCTCCAAATAAACAATTGCGGATTCTACAAAAGGAGTGTTTCCAAACCGTTCTATGAAAAGGAACGCTCAAGTCTGTGAGTTGAATGCACTCATCACACAGAAGTTTCTGAGAATGCTTCTGTCTAGTTTTTAGGTGAAGATATTTCATTTCCCAGCATAGGCCTCAAAACGCTCCAAATATCCACCTGCAGATTCTACAAAAGGAGTGTTTCAAACCTGCTCTATCAAAAGGAAGGTTGAACTTTGTGAGTTGAATGCACAAAGCACAGGGAACGTTCTGAGAATTCTTCTGACTAGTTTCTATTTGAAGATATTTCCTTTTCCCTTGTAGGCCCCAAATCAATCCATATATCCATTTGGAGATTCTACTAAAAGAGTATCTCAAAACTGACCTATCAAAAGGAATGTTCGCGTCTGTGAGTTCAATGCACAAAACACAGAGAAGTTTCTGAGAATGCTTCTGTCTAGTTTTTATGTGAAGATATTTCCTTTTCCAGCATAGACAACAAAGCGCTCCAAATATCCCCTTGCGGATTCTACAAAAAGAATGTCCCCAAACTGTTCTATCTACAGGAAGGCTCCACTCTGTGACTTGCATGCACTCATCACAAAGAAAGTCTTGAGAATGTTCTTTCTAGATTTTATTTTATGATATTTCCTTTTCCATCATAATCTTCAAAGCTCTCCCAATATCCACTTGCAGATTCTACAAAAAGAGTGTTTCAAAACTGCTCTATCAAAGGCAAGGTTCAACTCTGTGAGTTCAAAGCAAACATAATGAAGAAGTTTCTGGGAATGCTTCTGTCTAGTTTTTATGTGAATATATTTCATTTCCCAGCATACGCCACAAAACGTTCCAAACGTCCACTTGCAGATCCTCCAAAAAGAGTGTTTGAAAACTGCTCTTTCAAAAGAAAGGTTCAAGTCTGCGTGTTGAATGCACTCGTCAAAAAGAAGTTTCTGAGAATTCTTCTGTCTACTTTTTACGTGAAGATATTTCCTTTTCCAGCATAGGCCGCAAATCGCTCCAGATAACCACTTGCAGATTCTAGAAAAAGAATGTTTTAAAACTGTGCTATCAATAGGAAGTTTCCACTCTGTGAGTTGAATCCATAAATCACAGGTAAGTTTCTGAGAATGCTTCAGTCTAGTTTTTATGTGAACATATTTCCTTTTCCAGTGTTGGCCTGTTAGCACTGCATAGATCCCTTGCAAATTCTACTAAAAGAGTGTTTCAACACTGCCATATGAAAAGGAAGGTTCAACTTTGTGAGTTCAATGCGCACATCACAAAGAAATTTCTGAGAATGCTTCTGTCTAGTTCTTATGTGAAGATATTTACTTTACAAACATAGGCCTAAAAGCGTTCCAAATATCGACTTACAGATTCTACAAAAAGAGTGTTTCAAAACTGTTCTACCAAGAATAAGGTTCCACTCCGTGAGTTGAATGCACTCATCACAAAGAAGTTTCTGGGAATGCTTCTGTCTAGTTTTTATGTGAAGGTGTTTCATTTTCCACCATAGGCCTCAAAGCGCTCCAAATATCCACTTGCAGATTCTACAAAAAGTGTGTTTCACAAGTGCTCTTTCAAAAGGAAGTTTCAGGCCTGTGAGTTGAATGCACAAAGCACAGGGAACCTTCTGAGAATTATTCCGCCTAGTGTATATGTGAAGATATTTCCTTTTCCATTGCAGGCCTCAAATTTCCCCATATATCCACTTGCAGATTCTACTAAAAGAGTGTTTCAAAGCTGCCCTATGAAAAGGAAGGTTCAACTCTGTCAGTTCAATGCACACATCACAAAGAAGATTTTGAGAATTCTTCTGTTTAATTTTTATATGAAGATATTTCCTTTTCCAGGCTAGTCCTCAAAGCGCTCCAAATATCCTCTTTGAGAATCTACACAAAGAGTGTTTGAAGAATGCGCTCTCAAAAGGAAGGTTCAACTCCATGAGTTGAATGCCTAAAGAACCGGGAAGTTTATGAGAATGCTTCTGTCTAGTTTTTATGTGAAGATATTTCCTTTTCCAAAGTATGTTTCATAGCACTCCAAATATCCACTTACAGATTCGACTGAAAGACTGTTTCAAAACTGCTGCATCAAAAAGAAGGTTCAATACTGTGAGTTGAATGTGCACATCACAATGAAGTTTCTGAAAATGATTCTGTATTGTTTTTATATGAAGGTATTTAATTTTCCAGCATAGGCCTCATAGCCCTCCAAATATCCCACAGCAGATTCTACAAAAAGAGTGCTTCCAAACTGTTCTATCAAAAGGAATGTTCAAGTCTGTGAGTTGAATGCACTCATCACAAAGTAGTTTCTGAGAATGCTTCTGTGTAGTTTTTATGTGATGATATTTCCTTTTCCACCTTAGGCCTCAAAGCGCTCCAAATATACACTCTCAGATTCTACAAAAAGAGTGTTTCAATACTGCTCTATCAAAAGGAATGTTCAACTCTGTGAGTTGATTGCACGTTTCACAAAAAGTTTCTGAGAATGCTTGTGTCTGGTTTTTATGGGAAGATAATTCCTTTTACAGCATTGGCCTCAAAGCGCTGCAAATATCCCCTTGCAGATTCTACTAAAAGAGTGTTTCAAAACTGCTCAATGAAAACGAAGATTCAACTCTCTTAGTTGAATGCACGCATCACCAAGATGTTCCTGAGAATGCTTCTGTCTATTTTCTATTGGAAGATATTTCATTTCCCAACACAGACCTCAAAGCCCTCCAAATATCCACTTGAACATTCTACAAAAAGAGTTTTTCAAAACTGCTCTATCAAAAGGAGGGTGGAACTCTGTATTGAATGCAGGAGGCATAGGAAGCTTTCTGAGAATGCTTCTGTCTAGTTTTTATGTGAAGATATTTCCTTTTCCAGCCTAGGCCTCAATGCGCTCCAAATATCTGCTTCGAGAACCTACAAAAAGAGTGTTTCAAAACTGTTATATCAATAGGAAGGTTCAACTGTGTGAGTTGAATGTACTCATCACAAAGAAGTTTCTGAGAATGCTTCTGTCTAGTTTTGACGTGAAGATATTTCCTTTTCCCGCATAAGCCCCAAAGCGCTCCAAATATCCACTTACATATTCTACAAAAAGAGTGTTTCAAAACTGTTCTATCAAAATGAAGTCTCCACTCTGTGAGTTGAATGCACACATCCAAAAGAAGTTTCTGAGAATGCTTCTGTCTACTTTTTATATGAAGATGTTTGCTTTTCCAGTGTTGGCCTCTTAGCACTCCAGATATCCACTTGGTGATTCTACTAAAAGAGTGTTTCAAAACTGCTCTGTGAAAAGGAAGGTTCAACTGTTTGAGATGAATGGACACATCATGAAAAAGTTTCTGAGAATGCTTCTGTCTAGTTTTTATGTGAAGATGTTAACTTTTCCAGCATGGGCCTCAAAGCACTCCAAATATCCGCTTGGAGAAAGTACAAAAAGAGTGTTTCAAAAGTGTTCTTTCAAAAGGAAGGTTTAACTGTGTGAGTTGAATGCGCTCATCAGAATGAAGTTTCTGAGAATGCTTTTGTGTGGTTTTCATCTGAATATATTTCTTTTTCCCAAGGAGGTCGCAATCGCACCAAATATCTACTCGCCGTTTCCCCAAAAAGAGTGTTACAGAACTGCTCTATGAAAAGGATTGTTCAACTCTGTGAGTTGAATGCACACGTCCGAAAGCAGTATATGGGAATGCTGCTTTCTAGTTTTTAGGTAAAGATATTTGCTTTTTCAGCATAGGACTCAAAGCGCAAAAAATATCCACTTACAGATACTTCAAATAGAGGGTTTCAAAACTGCAGTATCAAAAGGAAGGTTCAACTCTGGAAGTTGAATGCACACATTATCAGTTTCTCATAATGTTTCTGTGCGGTTTGTAAGTGAAGACATTTTCTTTTCCAGGATAGGCCTCACAGCACACCAAGTATCCACTTACAGATTCTACAGTAAGTGTGTTTCAAAACTGCTCTATCAAAAGGAAGATTCAACTCTGAGTTGAATGCACTCATCAACAAGAAATTTCTGAGAATGCTTCTGTCTAATTTTTATGTAATGATATTTCGTTTCCCAGGATAGGCCTCAAAGAGCTCCAAATATCCAATTGCATATTCTTCAAAAAGAGTGTTTCAAAACTGCTCTATGAAAAGGAAGTTTCAAGCCTGTGAGTTGAATGCACTCATCTCAAAATTTTTTGACAATGCTTCTGTCTAGTTTTTATGAGAAGATATTTTCTTTTCGAGCATAGGCCTCAAAGCGCTTCAAATATCCACTGGCAGATCCTACCTAAAGAGTGTTTGAAAACTTCTCTATCAAAAGGAAGGTTCAAGTCTGTAAGATGAAAGTACACATGAAAAAGAAGTTTCTTCGAATGCTTCATTCTAGTTTTTATGTGAAGTTATTTCCCTTTCCAGCATAGGTCTCACAGCGCCCCAAATATCCACTTGCAGATTCTATAAAAACCGTGTTTCAAAACAGCTCTATGAAAAGGATGGTTTAACTCGGCGAGTTGAAGGCACACATCAGGAAGAAGTTTCTGAGAATGCTTCTGTCTAGTTTTTATGTGAAAATATTTCCTTTTCCAACATAGGCCTCAAAGCGCTCCAAATAAACAATTGCGGATTCTACAAAAGGAGTGTTTCCAAACCGTTCTATGAAAAGGAACGCTCAAGTCTGTGAGTTGAATGCACTCATCACACAGAAGTTTCTGAGAATGCTTCTGTCTAGTTTTTAGGTGAAGATATTTCATTTCCCAGCATAGGCCTCAAAACGCTCCAAATATCCACCTGCAGATTCTACAAAAAGAGTGTTTCAAACCTGCTCTATCAAAAGGAAGGTTGAACTTTGTGAGTTGAATGCACAAAGCACAGGGAACGTTCTGAGAATTCTTCTGACTAGTTTCTATTTGAAGATATTTCCTTTTCCCTTGTAGGCCCCAAATCAATCCATATATCCATTTGGAGATTCTACTAAAAGAGTATCTCAAAACTGACCTATCAAAAGGAATGTTCGCGTCTGTGAGTTCATTGCACAAAACCCAAAGAAGTTTCTGAGAATGCTTCTGTCTAGTTTTTATGTGAAGATATTTCCTTTTCCAGCATAGACAACAAAGCGCTCCAAATATCCCCTTGCGGATTCTACAAAAAGAATGTCCCCAAACTGTTCTATCTACAGGAAGGCTCCACTCTGTGACTTGCATGCACTCATCACAAAGAAAGTCTTGAGAATGTTCTTTCTAGATTTTATTTTATGATATTTCCTTTTCCATCATAATCTTCAAAGCTCTCCCAATATCCACTTGCAGATTCTACAAAAAGAGTGTTTCAAAACTGCTCTATCAAAGGCAAGGTTCAACTCTGTGAGTTCAAAGCAAACATAATGAAGAAGTTTCTGGGAATGCTTCTGTCTAGTTTTTATGTGAATATATTTCATTTCCCAGCATACGCCACAAAACGTTCCAAGCGTCCACTTGCAGATCCTCCAAAAAGAGTGTTTGAAAACTGCTCTTTCAAAAGAAAGGTTCAAGTCTGCGTGTTGAATGCACTCGTCAAAAAGAAGTTTCTGAGAATTCTTCTGTCTACTTTTTACGTGAAGATATTTCCTTTTCCAGCATAGGCCGCAAATCGCTCCAGATAACCACTTGCAGATTCTAGAAAAAGAATGTTTTAAAACTGTGCTATCAATAGGAAGTTTCCACTCTGTGAGTTGAATCCATAAATCACAGGTAAGTTTCTGAGAATGCTTCAGTCTAGTTTTTATGTGAACATATTTCCTTTTCCAGTGTTGGCCTGTTAGCACTGCATAGATCCCTTGCAAATTCTACTAAAAGAGTGTTTCAACACTGCCATATGAAAAGGAAGGTTCAACTTTGTGAGTTCAATGCGCACATCACAAAGAAATTTCTGAGAATGCTTCTGTCTAGTTCTTATGTGAAGATATTTACTTTACAAACATAGGCCTAAAAGCGTTCCAAATATCGACTTACAGATTCTACAAAAAGAGTGTTTCAAAACTGTTCTACCAAGAATAAGGTTCCACTCCGTGAGTTGAATGCACTCATCACAAAGAAGTTTCTGGGAATGCTTCTGTCTAGTTTTTATGTGAAGGTGTTTCATTTTCCACCATAGGCCTCAAAGCGCTCCAAATATCCACTTGCAGATTCTACAAAAAGTGTGTTTCACAAGTGCTCTTTCAAAAGGAAGTTTCAGGCCTGTGAGTTGAATGCACAAAGCACAGGGAACCTTCTGAGAATTATTCCGCCTAGTGTATATGTGAAGATATTTCCTTTTCCATTGCAGGCCTCAAATTTCCCCATATATCCACTTGCAGATTCTACTAAAAGAGTGTTTCAAAGCTGCCCTATGAAAAGGAAGGTTCAACTCTGTCAGTTCAATGCACACATCACAAAGAAGATTTTGAGAATTCTTCTGTTTAATTTTTATATGAAGATATTTCCTTTTCCAGGCTAGTCCTCAAAGCGCTCCAAATATCCTCTTTGAGAATCTACACAAAGAGTGTTTGAAGAATGCGCTCTCAAAAGGAAGGTTCAACTCCATGAGTTGAATGCCTAAAGAAGCGGGAAGTTTATGAGAATGCTTCTGTCTAGTTTTTATGTGAAGATATTTCCTTTTCCAAAGTATGTTTCATAGCACTCCAAATATCCACTTACAGATTCGACTGAAAGACTGTTTCAAAAGTGCTGCATCAAAAAGAAGGTTCAATACTGTGAGTTGAATGTGCACATCACAATGAAGTTTCTGAAAATGATTCTGTATTGTTTTTATATGAAGGTATTTAATTTTCCAGCATAGGCCTCATAGCCCTCCAAATATCCCACAGCAGATTCTACAAAAAGAGTGCTTCCAAACTGTTCTATCAAAAGGAATGTTCAAGTCTGTGAGTTGAATGCACTCATCACAAAGTAGTTTCTGAGAATGCTTCTGTGTAGTTTTTATGTGATGATATTTCCTTTTCCACCTTAGGCCTCAAAGCGCTCCAAATATACACTCTCAGATTCTACAAAAAGAGTGTTTCAATACTGCTCTATCAAAAGGAATGTTCAACTCTGTGAGTTGATTGCACGTTTCACAAAAAGTTTCTGAGAATGCTTGTGTCTGGTTTTTATGGGAAGATAATTCCTTTTACAGCATTGGCCTCAAAGCGCTGCAAATATCCCCTTGCAGATTCTACTAAAAGAGTGTTTCAAAACTGCTCAATGAAAACGAAGATTCAACTCTCTTAGTTGAATGCACGCATCACCAAGATGTTCCTGAGAATGCTTCTGTCTATTTTCTATTGGAAGATATTTCATTTCCCAACACAGACCTCAAAGCCCTCCAAATATCCACTTGAACATTCTACAAAAAGAGTTTTTCAAAACTGCTCTATCAAAAGGAGGGTGGAACTCTGTATTGAATGCAGGAGGCATAGGAAGCTTTCTGAGAATGCTTCTGTCTAGTTTTTATGTGAAGATATTTCCTTTTCCAGCCTAGGCCTCAATGCGCTCCAAATATCTGCTTCGAGAACCTACAAAAAGAGTGTTTCAAAACTGTTATATCAATAGGAAGGTTCAACTGTGTGAGTTGAATGTACTCATCACAAAGAAGTTTCTGAGAATGCTTCTGTCTAGTTTTGACGTGAAGATATTTCCTTTTCCCGCATAAGCCCCAAAGCGCTCCAAATATCCACTTACATATTCTACAAAAAGAGTGTTTCAAAACTGTTCTATCAAAATGAAGTCTCCACTCTGTGAGTTGAATGCACACATCCGAAAGAAGTTTCTGAGAATGCTTCTGTCTACTTTTTATATGAAGATGTTTGCTTTGCCAGTGTTGGCCTCTTAGCACTCCAGATATCCACTTGGAGATTCTACTAAAAGAGTGTTTCAAAACTGCTCTGTGAAAAGGAAGGTTCAACTGTTTGAGATGAATGGACGCATCATGAAAAAGTTTCTGAGAATGCTTCTGTCTAGTTTTTATGTGAAGATGTTAACTTTTCCAGCATGGGCCTCAAAGCACTCCAAATATCCGCTTGGAGAAAGTACAAAAAGAGTGTTTCAAAAGTGTTCTTTCAAAAGGAAGGTTTAACTGTGTGAGTTGAATGCGCTCATCAGAATGAAGTTTCTGAGAATGCTTTTGTGTGGTTTTCATCTGAATATATTTCTTTTTCCCAAGGAGGTCGCAATCGCACCAAATATCTACTCGCCGTTTCCCCAAAAAGAGTGTTACAGAACTGCTCTATGAAAAGGATTGTTCAACTCTGTGAGTTGAATGCACACGTCCGAAAGCAGTATATGGGAATGCTGCTTTCTAGTTTTTAGGTAAAGATATTTGCTTTTTCAGCATAGGACTCAAAGCGCTAAAAATATCCACTTACAGATACTTCAAAAAGAGGGTTTCAAAACTGCAGTATCAAAAGGAAGGTTCAACTCTGGAAGTTGAATGCACACATTATCAGTTTCTCATAATGTTTCTGTGCGGTTTGTAAGTGAAGACATTTTCTTTTCCAGGATAGGCCTCACAGCACACCAAGTATCCACTTACAGATTCTACAGTAAGTGTGTTTCAAAACTGCTCTATCAAAAGGAAGATTCAACTCTGAGTTGAATGCACTCATCAACAAGAAATTTCTGAGAATGCTTCTGTCTAATTTTTATGTAATGATATTTCGTTTCCCAGGATAGGCCTCAAAGAGCTCCAAATATCCAATTGCATATTCTTCAAAAAGAGTGTTTCAAAACTGCTCTATGAAAAGGAAGTTTCAAGCCTGTGAGTTGAATGCACTCATCTCAAAATTTTTTGACAATGCTTCTGTCTAGTTTTTATGAGAAGATATTTTCTTTTCGAGCATAGGCCTCAAAGCGCTTCAAATATCCACTGGCAGATCCTACCAAAAGAGTGTTTGAAAACTTCTCTATCAAAAGGAAGGTTCAAGTCTGTAAGATGAAAGTACACATGAAAAAGAAGTTTCTTCGAATGCTTCATTCTAGTTTTTATGTGAAGTTATTTCCCTTTCCAGCATAGGTCTCACAGCGCCCCAAATATCCACTTGCAGATTCTATAAAAACCGTGTTTCAAAACAGCTCTATGAAAAGGATGGTTTAACTCTGCGAGTTGAAGGCACACATCAGGAAGAAGTTTCTGAGAATGCTTCTGTCTAGTTTTTATGTGAAAATATTTCCTTTTCCAACATAGGCCTCAAAGCGCTCCAAATAAACAATTGCGGATTCTACAAAAGGAGTGTTTCCAAACCGTTCTATGAAAAGGAACACTCAAGTCTGTGAGTTGAATGTACTCATCACACAGAAGTTTCTGAGAATGCTTCTGTCTAGTTTTTAGGTGAAGATATTTCATTTCCCAGAATAGGCCTCAAAACGCTCCAAATATCCACCTGCAGATTCTACAAAAAGAGTGTTTCAAACCTGCTCTATCAAAAGGAAGGTTGAACTTTGTGAGTTGAATGCACAAAGCACAGGGAACGTTCTGAGAATTCTTCTGACTAGTTTCTATTTGAAGATATTTCCTTTTCCCTTGTAGGCCCCAAATCAATCCATATATCCATTTGGAGATTCTACTAAAAGAGTATCTCAAAACTGACCTATCAAAAGGAATGTTCGCGTCTGTGAGTTCAATGCACAAAACACAAAGAAGTTTCTGAGAATGCTTCTGTCTAGTTTTTATGTGAAGATATTTCCTTTTCCAGCATAGACAACAAAGCGCTCCAAATATCCCCTTGCGGATTCTACAAAAAGAATGTCCCCAAACTGTTCTATCTACAGGAAGGCTCCACTCTGTGACTTGCATGCACTCATCACAAAGAAAGTCTTGAGAATGTTCTTTCTAGATTTTATTTTATGATATTTCCTTTTCCATCATAATCTTCAAAGCTCTCCCAATATCCACTTGCAGATTCTACAAAAAGAGTGTTTCAAAACTGCTCTATCAAAGGCAAGGTTCAACTCTGTGAGTTCAAAGCAAACATAATGAAGAAGTTTCTGGGAATGCTTCTGTCTAGTTTTTATGTGAATATATTTCATTTCCCAGCATACGCCACAAAACGTTCCAAACGTCCACTTGCAGATCCTCCAAAAAGAGTGTTTGAAAACTGCTCTTTCAAAAGAAAGGTTCAAGTCTGCGTGTTGAATGCACTCGTCAAAAAGAAGTTTCTGAGAATTCTTCTGTCTACTTTTTACGTGAAGATATTTCCTTTTCCAGCATAGGCCGCAAATCGCTCCAGATAACCACTTGCAGATTCTAGAAAAAGAATGTTTTAAAACTGTGCTATCAATAGGAAGTTTCCACTCTGTGAGTTGAATCCATAAATCACAGGTAAGTTTCTGAGAATGCTTCAGTCTAGTTTTTATGTGAACATATTTCCTTTTCCAGTGTTGGCCTGTTAGCACTGCATAGATCCCTTGCAAATTCTACTAAAAGAGTGTTTCAACACTGCCATATGAAAAGGAAGGTTCAACTTTGTGAGTTCAATGCGCACATCACAAAGAAATTTCTGAGAATGCTTCTGTCTAGTTCTTATGTGAAGATATTTACTTTACAAACATAGGCCTAAAAGCGTTCCAAATATCGACTTACAGATTCTACAAAAAGAGTGTTTCAAAACTGTTCTACCAAGAATAAGGTTCCACTCCGTGAGTTGAATGCACTCATCACAAAGAAGTTTCTGGGAATGCTTCTGTCTAGTTTTTATGTGAAGGTGTTTCATTTTCCACCATAGGCCTCAAAGCGCTCCAAATATCCACTTGCAGATTCTACAAAAAGTGTGTTTCACAAGTGCTCTTTCAAAAGGAAGTTTCAGGCCTGTGAGTTGAATGCACAAAGCACAGGGAACCTTCTGAGAATTATTCCGCCTAGTGTATATGTGAAGATATTTCCTTTTCCATTGCAGGCCTCAAATTTCCCCATATATCCACTTGCAGATTCTACTAAAAGAGTGTTTCAAAGCTGCCCTATGAAAAGGAAGGTTCAACTCTGTCAGTTCAATGCACACATCACAAAGAAGATTTTGAGAATTCTTCTGTTTAATTTTTATATGAAGATATTTCCTTTTCCAGGCTAGTCCTCAAAGCGCTCCAAATATCCTCTTTGAGAATCTACACAAAGAGTGTTTGAAGAATGCGCTCTCAAAAGGAAGGTTCAACTCCATGAGTTGAATGCCTAAAGAAGCGGGAAGTTTATGAGAATGCTTCTGTCTAGTTTTTATGTGAAGATATTTCCTTTTCCAAAGTATGTTTCATAGCACTCCAAATATCCACTTACAGATTCGACTGAAAGACTGTTTCAAAACTGCTGCATCAAAAAGAAGGTTCAATACTGTGAGTTGAATGTGCACATCACAATGAAGTTTCTGAAAATGATTCTGTATTGTTTTTATATGAAGGTATTTAATTTTCCAGCATAGGCCTCATAGCCCTCCAAATATCCCACAGCAGATTCTACAAAAAGAGTGCTTCCAAACTGTTCTATCAAAAGGAATGTTCAAGTCTGTGAGTTGAATGCACTCATCACAAAGTAGTTTCTGAGAATGCTTCTGTGTAGTTTTTATGTGATGATATTTCCTTTTCCACCTTAGGCCTCAAAGCGCTCCAAATATACACTCTCAGATTCTACAAAAAGAGTGTTTCAATACTGCTCTATCAAAAGGAATGTTCAACTCTGTGAGTTGATTGCACGTTTCACAAAAAGTTTCTGAGAATGCTTGTGTCTGGTTTTTATGGGAAGATAATTCCTTTTACAGCATTGGCCTCAAAGCGCTGCAAATATCCCCTTGCAGATTTTACTAAAAGAGTGTTTCAAAACTGCTCAATGAAAAGGAAGATTCAACTCTCTTAGTTGAATGCACGCATCACCAAGATGTTCCTGAGAATGCTTCTGTCTATTTTCTATTGGAAGATATTTCATTTCCCAACACAGACCTCAAAGCCCTCCAAATATCCACTTGAACATTCTACAAAAAGAGTTTTTCAAAACTGCTCTATCAAAAGGAGGGTGGAACTCTGTATTGAATGCAGGAGGCATAGGAAGCTTTCTGAGAATGCTTCTGTCTAGTTTTTATGTGAAGATATTTCCTTTTCCAGCCTAGGCCTCAATGCGCTCCAAATATCTGCTTCGAGAACCTACAAAGAGAGTGTTTCAAAACTGTTATATCAATAGGAAGGTTCAACTGTGTGAGTTGAATGTACTCATCACAAAGAAGTTTCTGAGAATGCTTCTGTCTAGTTTTGACGTGAAGATATTTCCTTTTCCCGCATAAGCCCCAAAGCGCTCCAAATATCCACTTACATATTCTACAAAAAGAGTGTTTCAAAACTGTTCTATCAAAATGAAGTCTCCACTCTGTGAGTTGAATGCACACATCCGAAAGAAGTTTCTGAGAATGCTTCTGTCTACTTTTTATATGAAGATGTTTGCTTTTCCAGTGTTGGCCTCTTAGCACTCCAGATATCCACTTGGAGATTCTACTAAAAGAGTGTTTCAAAACTGCTCTGTGAAAAGGAAGGTTCAACAGTTTGAGATGAATGGACACATCATGAAAAAGTTTCTGAGAATGCTTCTGTCTAGTTTTTATGTGAAGATGTTAACTTTTCCAGCATGGGCCTCAAAGCACTCCAAATATCCGCTTGGAGAAAGTACAAAAAGAGTGTTTCAAAAGTGTTCTTTCAAAAGGAAGGTTTAACTGTGTGAGTTGAATGCGCTCATCAGAATGAAGTTTCTGAGAATGCTTTTGTGTGGTTTTCATCTGAATATATTTCTTTTTCCCAAGGAGGTCGCAATCGCACCAAATATCTACTCGCCGTTTCCCTAAAAAGAGTGTTACAGAACTGCTCTATGAAAAGGATTGTTCAACTCTGTGAGTTGAATGCACACGTCCGAAAGCAGTATATGGGAATGCTGCTTTCTAGTTTTTAGGTAAAGATATTTGCTTTTTCAGCATAGGACTCAAAGCGCTAAAAATATCCACTTACAGATACTTCAAAAAGAGGGTTTCAAAACTGCAGTATCAAAAGGAAGGTTCAACTCTGGAAGTTGAATGCACACATTATCAGTTTCTCATAATGTTTCTGTGCGGTTTGTAAGTGAAGACATTTTCTTTTCCAGGATAGGCCTCACAGCACACCAAGTATCCACTTACAGATTCTACAGTAAGTGTGTTTCAAAACTGCTCTATCAAAAGGAAGATTCAACTCTGAGTTGAATGCACTCATCAACAAGAAATTTCTGAGAATGCTTCTGTCTAATTTTTATGTAATGATATTTCGTTTCCCAGGATAGGCCTCAAAGAGCTCCAAATATCCAATTGCATATTCTTCAAAAAGAGTGTTTCAAAACTGCTCTATGAAAAGGAAGTTTCAAGCCTGTGAGTTGAATGCACTCATCTCAAAATTTTTTGACAATGCTTCTGTCTAGTTTTTATGAGAAGATATTTTCTTTTCGAGCATAGGCCTCAAAGCGCTTCAAATATCCACTGGCAGATCCTACCAAAAGAGTGTTTGAAAACTTCTCTATCAAAAGGAAGGTTCAAATCTGTAAGATGAAAGTACACATGAAAAAGAAGTTTCTTCGAATGCTTCATTCTAGTTTTTATGTGAAGTTATTTCCCTTTCCAGCATAGGTCTCACAGCGCCCCAAATATCCACTTGCAGATTCTATAAAAACCGTGTTTCAAAACAGCTCTATGAAAAGGATGGTTTAACTCGGCGAGTTGAAGGCAAACATCAGGAAGAAGTTTCTGAGAATGCTTCTGTCTAGTTTTTATGTGAAAATATTTCCTTTTCCAACATAGGCCTCAAAGCACTCCAAATAAACAATTGCGGATTCTACAAAAGGAGTGTTTCCAAACCGTTCTATGAAAAGGAACGCTCAAGTCTGTGAGTTGAATGCACTCATCACACAGAAGTTTCTGAGAATGCTTCTGTCTAGTTTTTAGGTGAAGATATTTCATTTCCCAGCATAGGCCTCAAAACGCTCCAAATATCCACCTGCAGATTCTACAAAAAGAGTGTTTCAAACCTGCTCTATCAAAAGGAAGGTTGAACTTTGTGAGTTGAATGCACAAAGCACAGGGAACGTTCTGAGAATTCTTCTGACTAGTTTCTATTTGAAGATATTTCCTTTTCCCTTGTAGGCCCCAAATCAATCCATATATCCATTTGGAGATTCTACTAAAAGAGTATCTCAAAACTGACCTATCAAAAGGAATGTTCGCGTCTGTGAGTTCAATGCACAAAACACAAAGAAGTTTCTGAGAATGCTTCTGTCTAGTTTTTATGTGAAGATATTTCCTTTTCCAGCATAGACAACAAAGCGCTCCAAATATCCCCTTGCGGATTCTACAAAAAGAATGTCCCCAAACTGTTCTATCTACAGGAAGGCTCCACTCTGTGACTTGCATGCACTCATCACAAAGAAAGTCTTGAGAATGTTCTTTCTAGATTTTATTTTATGATATTTCCTTTTCCATCATAATCTTCAAAGCTCTCCCAATATCCACTTGCAGATTCTACAAAAAGAGTGTTTCAAAACTGCTCTATCAAAGGCAAGGTTCAACTCTGTGAGTTCAAAGCAAACATAATGAAGAAGTTTCTGGGAATGCTTCTGTCTAGTTTTTATGTGAATATATTTCATTTCCCAGCATACGCCACAAAACGTTCCAAACGTCCACTTGCAGATCCTCCAAAAAGAGTGTTTGAAAACTGCTCTTTCAAAAGAAAGGTTCAAGTCTGCGTGTTGAATGCACTCGTCAAAAAGAAGTTTCTGAGAATTCTTCTGTCTACTTTTTACGTGAAGATATTTCCTTTTCCAGCATAGGCCGCAAATCGCTCCAGATAACCACTTGCAGATTCTAGAAAAAGAATGTTTTAAAACTGTGCTATCAATAGGAAGTTTCCACTCTGTGAGTTGAATCCATAAATCACAGGTAAGTTTCTGAGAATGCTTCAGTCTAGTTTTTATGTGAACATATTTCCTTTTCCAGTGTTGGCCTGTTAGCACTGCATAGATCCCTTGCAAATTCTACTAAAAGAGTGTTTCAACACTGCCATATGAAAAGGAAGGTTCAACTTTGTGAGTTCAATGCGCACATCACAAAGAAATTTCTGAGAATGCTTCTGTCTAGTTCTTATGTGAAGATATTTACTTTACAAACATAGGCCTAAAAGCGTTCCAAATATCGACTTACAGATTCTACAAAAAGAGTGTTTCAAAACTGTTCTACCAAGAATAAGGTTCCACTCCGTGAGTTGAATGCACTCATCACAAAGAAGTTTCTGGGAATGCTTCTGTCTAGTTTTTATGTGAAGGTGTTTCATTTTCCACCATAGGCCTCAAAGCGCTCCAAATATCCACTTGCAGATTCTACAAAAAGTGTGTTTCACAAGTGCTCTTTCAAAAGGAAGTTTCAGGCCTGTGAGTTGAATGCACAAAGCACAGGGAACCTTCTGAGAATTATTCCGCCTAGTGTATATGTGAAGATATTTCCTTTTCCATTGCAGGCCTCAAATTTCCCCATATATCCACTTGCAGATTCTACTAAAAGAGTGTTTCAAAGCTGCCCTATGAAAAGGAAGGTTCAACTCTGTCAGTTCAATGCACACATCACAAAGAAGATTTTGAGAATTCTTCTGTTTAATTTTTATATGAAGATATTTCCTTTTCCAGGCTAGTCCTCAAAGCGCTCCAAATATCCTCTTTGAGAATCTACACAAAGAGTGTTTGAAGAATGCGCTCTCAAAAGGAAGGTTCAACTCCATGAGTTGAATGCCTAAAGAAGCGGGAAGTTTATGAGAATGCTTCTGTCTAGTTTTTATGTGAAGATATTTCCTTTTCCAAAGTATGTTTCATAGCACTCCAAATATCCACTTACAGATTCGACTGAAAGACTGTTTCAAAACTGCTGCATCAAAAAGAAGGTTCAATACTGTGAGTTGAATGTGCACATCACAATGAAGTTTCTGAAAATGATTCTGTATTGTTTTTATATGAAGGTATTTAATTTTCCAGCATAGGCCTCATAGCCCTCCAAATATCCCACAGCAGATTCTACAAAAAGAGTGCTTCCAAACTGTTCTATCAAAAGGAATGTTCAAGTCTGTGAGTTGAATGCACTCATCACAAAGTAGTTTCTGAGAATGCTTCTGTGTAGTTTTTATGTGATGATATTTCCTTTTCCACCTTAGGCCTCAAAGCGCTCCAAATATACACTCTCAGATTCTACAAAAAGAGTGTTTCAATACTGCTCTATCAAAAGGAATGTTCAACTCTGTGAGTTGATTGCACGTTTCACAAAAAGTTTCTGAGAATGCTTGTGTCTGGTTTTTATGGGAAGATAATTCCTTTTACAGCATTGGCCTCAAAGCGCTGCAAATATCCCCTTGCAGATTTTACTAAAAGAGTGTTTCAAAACTGCTCAATGAAAAGGAAGATTCAACTCTCTTAGTTGAATGCACGCATCACCAAGATGTTCCTGAGAATGCTTCTGTCTATTTTCTATTGGAAGATATTTCATTTCCCAACACAGACCTCAAAGCCCTCCAAATATCCACTTGAACATTCTACAAAAAGAGTTTTTCAAAACTGCTCTATCAAAAGGAGGGTGGAACTCTGTATTGAATGCAGGAGGCATAGGAAGCTTTCTGAGAATGCTTCTGTCTAGTTTTTATGTGAAGATATTTCCTTTTCCAGCCTAGGCCTCAATGCGCTCCAAATATCTGCTTCGAGAACCTACAAAGAGAGTGTTTCAAAACTGTTATATCAATAGGAAGGTTCAACTGTGTGAGTTGAATGTACTCATCACAAAGAAGTTTCTGAGAATGCTTCTGTCTAGTTTTGACGTGAAGATATTTCCTTTTCCCGCATAAGCCCCAAAGCGCTCCAAATATCCACTTACATATTCTACAAAAAGAGTGTTTCAAAACTGTTCTATCAAAATGAAGTCTCCACTCTGTGAGTTGAATGCACACATCCGAAAGAAGTTTCTGAGAATGCTTCTGTCTACTTTTTATATGAAGATGTTTGCTTTTCCAGTGTTGGCCTCTTAGCACTCCAGATATCCACTTGGAGATTCTACTAAAAGAGTGTTTCAAAACTGCTCTGTGAAAAGGAAGGTTCAACAGTTTGAGATGAATGGACACATCATGAAAAAGTTTCTGAGAATGCTTCTGTCTAGTTTTTATGTGAAGATGTTAACTTTTCCAGCATGGGCCTCAAAGCACTCCAAATATCCGCTTGGAGAAAGTACAAAAAGAGTGTTTCAAAAGTGTTCTTTCAAAAGGAAGGTTTAACTGTGTGAGTTGAATGCGCTCATCAGAATGAAGTTTCTGAGAATGCTTTTGTGTGGTTTTCATCTGAATATATTTCTTTTTCCCAAGGAGGTCGCAATCGCACCAAATATCTACTCGCCGTTTCCCCAAAAAGAGTGTTACAGAACTGCTCTATGAAAAGGATTGTTCAACTCTGTGAGTTGAATGCACACGTCCGAAAGCAGTATATGGGAATGCTGCTTTCTAGTTTTTAGGTAAAGATATTTGCTTTTTCAGCATAGGACTCAAAGCGCTAAAAATATCCACTTACAGATACTTCAAAAAGAGGGTTTCAAAACTGCAGTATCAAAAGGAAGGTTCAACTCTGGAAGTTGAATGCACACATTATCAGTTTCTCATAATGTTTCTGTGCGGTTTGTAAGTGAAGACATTTTCTTTTCCAGGATAGGCCTCACAGCACACCAAGTATCCACTTACAGATTCTACAGTAAGTGTGTTTCAAAACTGCTCTATCAAAAGGAAGATTCAACTCTGAGTTGAATGCACTCATCAACAAGAAATTTCTGAGAATGCTTCTGTCTAATTTTTATGTAATGATATTTCGTTTCCCAGGATAGGCCTCAAAGAGCTCCAAATATCCAATTGCATATTCTTCAAAAAGAGTGTTTCAAAACTGCTCTATGAAAAGGAAGTTTCAAGCCTGTGAGTTGAATGCACTCATCTCAAAATTTTTTGACAATGCTTCTGTCTAGTTTTTATGAGAAGATATTTTCTTTTCGAGCATAGGCCTCAAAGCGCTTCAAATATCCACTGGCAGATCCTACCAAAAGAGTGTTTGAAAACTTCTCTATCAAAAGGAAGGTTCAAATCTGTAAGATGAAAGTACACATGAAAAAGAAGTTTCTTCGAATGCTTCATTCTAGTTTTTATGTGAAGTTATTTCCCTTTCCAGCATAGGTCTCACAGCGCCCCAAATATCCACTTGCAGATTCTATAAAAACCGTGTTTCAAAACAGCTCTATGAAAAGGATGGTTTAACTCGGCGAGTTGAAGGCAAACATCAGGAAGAAGTTTCTGAGAATGCTTCTGTCTAGTTTTTATGTGAAAATATTTCCTTTTCCAACATAGGCCTCAAAGCACTCCAAATAAACAATTGCGGATTCTACAAAAGGAGTGTTTCCAAACCGTTCTATGAAAAGGAACGCTCAAGTCTGTGAGTTGAATGCACTCATCACACAGAAGTTTCTGAGAATGCTTCTGTCTAGTTTTTAGGTGAAGATATTTCATTTCCCAGCATAGGCCTCAAAACGCTCCAAATATCCACCTGCAGATTCTACAAAAAGAGTGTTTCAAACCTGCTCTATCAAAAGGAAGGTTGAACTTTGTGAGTTGAATGCACAAAGCACAGGGAACGTTCTGAGAATTCTTCTGACTAGTTTCTATTTGAAGATATTTCCTTTTCCCTTGTAGGCCCCAAATCAATCCATATATCCATTTGGAGATTCTACTAAAAGAGTATCTCAAAACTGACCTATCAAAAGGACTGTTCGCGTCTGTGAGTTCAATGCACAAAACACAAAGAAGTTTCTGAGAATGCTTCTGTCTAGTTTTTATGTGAAGATATTTCCTTTTCCAGCATAGACAACAAAGCGCTCCAAATATCCCCTTGCGGATTCTACAAAAAGAATGTCCCCAAACTGTTCTATCTACAGGAAGGCTCCACTCTGTGACTTGCATGCACTCATCACAAAGAAAGTCTTGAGAATGTTCTTTCTAGATTTTATTTTATGATATTTCCTTTTCCATCATAATCTTCAAAGCTCTCCCAATATCCACTTGCAGATTCTACAAAAAGAGTGTTTCAAAACTGCTCTATCAAAGGCAAGGTTCAACTCTGTGAGTTCAAAGCAAACATAATGAAGAAGTTTCTGGGAATGCTTCTGTCTAGTTTTTATGTGAATATATTTCATTTCCCAGCATACGCCACAAAACGTTCCAAACGTCCACTTGCAGATCCTCCAAAAAGAGTGTTTGAAAACTGCTCTTTCAAAAGAAAGGTTCAAGTCTGCGTGTTGAATGCACTCGTCAAAAAGAAGTTTCTGAGAATTCTTCTGTCTACTTTTTACGTGAAGATATTTCCTTTTCCAGCATAGGCCGCAAATCGCTCCAGATAACCACTTGCAGATTCTAGAAAAAGAATGTTTTAAAACTGTGCTATCAATAGGAAGTTTCCACTCTGTGAGTTGAATCCATAAATCACAGGTAAGTTTCTGAGAATGCTTCAGTCTAGTTTTTATGTGAACATATTTCCTTTTCCAGTGTTGGCCTGTTAGCACTGCATAGATCCCTTGCAAATTCTACTAAAAGAGTGTTTCAACACTGCCATATGAAAAGGAAGGTTCAACTTTGTGAGTTCAATGCGCACATCACAAAGAAATTTCTGAGAATGCTTCTGTCTAGTTCTTATGTGAAGATATTTACTTTACAAACATAGGCCTAAAAGCGTTCCAAATATCGACTTACAGATTCTACAAAAAGAGTGTTTCAAAACTGTTCTACCAAGAATAAGGTTCCACTCCGTGAGTTGAATGCACTCATCACAAAGAAGTTTCTGGGAATGCTTCTGTCTAGTTTTTATGTGAAGGTGTTTCATTTTCCACCATAGGCCTCAAAGCGCTCCAAATATCCACTTGCAGATTCTACAAAAAGTGTGTTTCACAAGTGCTCTTTCAAAAGGAAGTTTCAGGCCTGTGAGTTGAATGCACAAAGCACAGGGAACCTTCTGAGAATTATTCCGCCTAGTGTATATGTGAAGATATTTCCTTTTCCATTGCAGGCCTCAAATTTCCCCATATATCCACTTGCAGATTCTACTAAAAGAGTGTTTCAAAGCTGCCCTATGAAAAGGAAGGTTCAACTCTGTCAGTTCAATGCACACATCACAAAGAAGATTTTGAGAATTCTTCTGTTTAATTTTTATATGAAGATATTTCCTTTTCCAGGCTAGTCCTCAAAGCGCTCCAAATATCCTCTTTGAGCATCTACACAAAGAGTGTTTGAAGAATGCACTCTCAAAAGGAAGGTTCAACTCCATGAGATGAATGCCTGAGGAACCGAGAAGTTTATGAGAATGCTTCTGTCTAGTTTTTATGTGAAGATATTTCCTTTTCCAAAGTATGTTTCATAGCACTCCAAATATCCACTTACAGATTCGACTGAAAGACTGTTTCAAAACTGCTGCATCAAAAAGCAGGTTCAATACTGTGAGTTGAATGTGCACATCACAATGAAGTTTCTGAAAATGATTCTGTATTGTTTTTATATGAAGATATTGAATTTTCCAGCATAGGCCTCATAGCCCTCCAAATATCCCACAGCAGATACTACAAAAAGAGTGCTTCCAAACTGTTCTATCAAAAGGAATGTTCAAGTCTGTGAGTTGAATGCACTCATCACAAAGTAGTTTCTGAGAAGGCTTCTGTGTAGGTTTTATGTGATGATATTTCCTTTTCCACCTTAGGCCTCAAAGCGCTCCAAATATACACTCTCAGATTCTACAAAAAGAGTGTCTCAATACTGCTCTATCAAAAGGAATGTTCAACTCTGTGAGTTGATTGCACGTTTCACAAAAAGTTTCTGAGAATGCTTGTGTCTGGTTTTTATGGGAAGATAATTCCTTTTACAGCATTGGCCTCAAAGCGCTGCAAATATCCCCTTGCAGATTCTACTAAAAGAGTGTTTCAAAACTGCTCAATGAAAAGGAAGATTCAACTCTCTTAGTTGAATGCACACATCACCAAGATGTTCCTGAGAATGCTTCTGTCTATTTTCTATTGGAAGATATTTCATTTCCCAACATAGACCTCAAAGCCCTCCAAATACCCACTTGAACATTCTACAAAAAGAGTTTTTCAAAACTGCTCTATCAAAAGGAGGGTGGAACTCTGTATTCAATGCAGGAGGCATAGGAAGCTTTCTGAGAATGCTTCTGTCTAGTTTTTATGTGAAGATATTTCCTTTTCCAGCCTAGGCCTCAATGCGCTCCAAATATCTGCTTCGAGAACCTACAAAAAGAGTGTTTCAAAACTGTTATATCAATAGGAAGGTTCAACTGTGTGAGTTGAATGTACTCATCACAAAGAAGTTTCTGAGAATGCTTCTGTCTAGTTTTGACGTGAAGATATTTCCTTTTCCCGCTTAAGCCCCAAAGCGCTCCAAATATCCACTTCCATATTCTACAAAAAGAGTGTTTCAAAACTGTTCTATCAAAATGAAGTCTCCACTCTGTGAGTTGAATGCACACGTCTGAAAGAAGTTTCTGAGAATGCTTCTGTCTACTTTTTATATGAAGATGTTTGCTTTTCCAGTGTTGGCCTCTTAGCACTCCAGATATCCACTTGGAGATTCTACTAAAAGAGTGTTTCAAAACTGCTCTGTGAAAAGGAAGGTTCAACTGTTTGAGATGAATGGACACATCATGAAAAAGTTTCTGAGAATGCTTCTGTCTAGTTTTTATGTGAAGATGTTAACTTTTCCAGCATGGGCCTCAAAGCACTCCAAATATCCGCTTGGAGAAAGTACAAAAAGAGTGTTTCAAAAGTGTTCTTTCAAAAGGAAGGTTTAACTGTGTGAGTTGAATGCGCTCATCAGAATGAAGTTTCTGAGAATGCTTTTGTGTGGTTTTCATCTGAATATATTTCTTTTTCCCAAGGAGGTCGCAATCGCACCAAATATCTACTCGCCGTTTCCCCAAAAAGAGTGTTACAGAACTGCTCTATGAAAAGGATTGTTCAACTCTGTGAGTTGAATGCACACGTCCGAAAGCAGTATATGGGAATGCTGCTTTCTAGTTTTTAGGTAAAGATATTTGCTTTTTCAGCATAGGACTCAAAGCGCTAAAAATATCCACTTACAGATACTTCAAAAAGAGGGTTTCAAAACTGCAGTATCAAAAGGAAGGTTCAACTCTGGAAGTTGAATGCACACATTATCAGTTTCTCATAATGTTTCTGTGCGGTTTGTAAGTGAAGACATTTTCTTTTCCAGGATAGGCCTCACAGCACACCAAGTATCCACTTACAGATTCTACAGTAAGTGTGTTTCAAAACTGCTCTATCAAAAGGAAGATTCACCTCTGAGTTGAATGCACTCATCAACAAGAAATTTCTGAGAATGCTTCTGTCTAATTTTTATGTAATGATATTTCGTTTCCCAGGATAGGCCTCAAAGAGCTCCAAATATCCAATTGCATATTCTTCAAAAAGAGTGTTTCAAAACTGCTCTATGAAAAGGAAGTTTCAAGCCTGTGAGTTGAATGCACTCATCTCAAAATTTTTTGACAATGCTTCTGTCTAGTTTTTATGAGAAGATATTTTCTTTTCGAGCATAGGCCTCAAAGCGCTTCAAATATCCACTGGCAGATCCTACCAAAAGAGTGTTTGAAAACTTCTCTATCAAAAGGAAGGTTCAAGTCTGTAAGATGAAAGTACACATGAAAAAGAAGTTTCTTCGAATGCTCCATTCTAGTTTTTATGTGAAGTTATTTCCCTTTCCAGCATAGGTCTCACAGCGCCCCAAATATCCACTTGCAGATTCTATAAAAACCGTGTTTCAAAACAGCTCTATGAAAAGGATGGTTTAACTCTGCGAGTTGAAGGCACACATCAGGAAGAAGTTTCTGAGAATGCTTCTGTCTAGTTTTTATGTGAAAATATTTCCTTTTCCAACATAGGCCTCAAAGCGCTCCAAATAAACAATTGCGGATTCTACAAAAGGAGTGTTTCCAAACCGTTCTATGAAAAGGAACGCTCAAGTCTGTGAGTTGAATGCACTCATCACACAGAAGTTTCTGAGAATGCTTCTGTCTAGTTTTTAGGTGAAGATATTTCATTTCCCAGCATAGGCCTCAAAACGCTCCAAATATCCACCTGCAGATTCTACAAAAAGAGTGTTTCAAACCTGCTCTATCAAAAGGAAGGTTGAACTTTGTGAGTTGAATGCACAAAGCACAGGGAAAGTTCTGAGAATTCTTCTGACTAGTTTCTATTTGAAGATATTTCCTTTTCCCTTGTAGGCCCCAAATCAATCCATATATCCATTTGGAGATTCTACTAAAAGAGTATCTCAAAACTGACCTATCAAAAGGAATGTTCGCGTCTGTGAGTTCAATGCACAAAACACAAAGAAGTTTCTGAGAATGCTTCTGTCTAGTTTTTATGTGAATATATTTCCTTTTCCAGCATAGACAACAAAGCGCTCCAAATATCCCCTTGCGGATTCTACAAAAAGAATGTCCCCAAACTGTTCTATCTACAGGAAGGCTCCACTCTGTGACTTGCATGCACTCATCACAAAGAAAGTCTTGAGAATGTTCTTTCTAGATTTTATTTTATGATATTTCCTTTTCCATCATAATCTTCAAAGCTCTCCCAATATCCACTTGCAGATTCTACAAAAAGAGTGTTTCAAAACTGCTCTATCAAAGGCAAGGTTCAACTCTGTGAGTTCAAAGCAAACATAATGAAGAAGTTTCTGGGAATGCTTCTGTCTAGTTTTTATGTGAATATATTTCATTTCCCAGCATACGCCACAAAACGTTCCAAACGTCCACTTGCAGATCCTCCAAAAAGAGTGTTTGAAAACTGCTCTTTCAAAAGAAAGGTTCAAGTCTGCGTGTTGAATGCACTCGTCAAAAAGAAGTTTCTGAGAATTCTTCTGTCTACTTTTTACGTGAAGATATTTCCTTTTCCAGCATAGGCCGCAAATCGCTCCAGATAACCACTTGCAGATTCTAGAAAAAGAATGTTTTAAAACTGTGCTATCAATAGGAAGTTTCCACTCTGTGAGTTGAATCCATAAATCACAGGTAAGTTTCTGAGAATGCTTCAATCTAGTTTTTATGTGAACATATTTCCTTTTCCAGTGTTGGCCTGTTAGCACTGCATATATCCCTTGCAAATTCTACTAAAAGAGTGTTTCAACACTGCCATATGAAAAGGAAGGTTCAACTTTGTGAGTTCAATGCGCACATCACAAAGAAATTTCTGAGAATGCTTCTGTCTAGTTCTTATGTGAAGATATTTACTTTACAAACATAGGCCTAAAAGCGTTCCAAATATCGACTTACAGATTCTACAAAAAGAGTGTTTCAAAACTGTTCTACCAAGAATAAGGTTCCACTCCGTGAGTTGAATGCACTCATCACAAAGAAGTTTCTGGGAATGCTTCTGTCTAGTTTTTATGTGAAGGTGTTTCATTTTCCACCATAGGCCTCAAAGCGCTCCAAATATCCACTTGCAGATTCTACAAAAACTGTGTTTCACAAGTGCTCTTTCAAAAGGAAGTTTCAGGCCTGTGAGTTGAATGCACAAAGCACAGGGAACCTTCTGAGAATTATTCCGTCTAGTGTATATGTGAAGATATTTCCTTTTCCATTGCAGGCCTCAAATTACCCCATATATCCACTTGCAGATTCTACTAAAAGAGTGTTTCAAAGCTGCCCTATGAAAAGGAAGGTTCAACTCCGTCAGTTCAATGCACACATCACAAAGAAGATTTTGAGAATTCTTCTGTTTAATTTTTATATGAAGATATTTCCTTTTCCAGGCTAGTCCTCAAAGCGCTCCAAATATCCTCTTTGAGCCTCTACACAAAGAGTGTTTGAAGAATGCGCTCTCAAAAGGAAGGTTCAACTCCATGAGTTGAATGCCTAAAGAACCGGGAAGTTTATGAGAATGCTTCTGTCTAGTTTTTATGTGAAGATATTTCCTTTTCCAAGTATGTTTCATAGCACTCCAATTATCCACTTACAGATTCTACTGAAAGACTGTTTCAAAAGTGCTGCATCAAAAAGAAGGTTCAATACTGTGAGTTGAATGTGCACATCACAATGAAGTTTCTGAAAATGATTCTGTGTTGTTTTTATATGAAGGTATTTAATTTTCCAGCATAGGCCTCATAACCCTCCAAATATCCCACAGCAGATTCTACAAAAAGAGTGCTTTCAAACTGTTCTATCAAAAGGAATGTTCAAGTCTGTGAGTTGAATGCACTCATCACAAAGTAGTTTCTGAGAATGCTTCTGTGTAGTTTTTATGTGATGATATTTCCTTTTCCACCTTAGGCCTCAAAGCGCTCCAAATATACACTCTCAGATTCTACAAAAAGAGTGTTTCAATACTGCTCTATCAAAAGGAATGTTCAACTCTGTGAGTTGATTGCACGTTTCACAAAAAGTTTCTGAGAATGCTTGTGTCTGGTTTTTATCGGAAGATAATTCCTTTTACAGCATTGGCCTCAAAGCGCTGCAAATATCCCCTTGCAGATTCTACTAAAAGAGTGTTTCAAAACTGCTCAATGAAAAGGAAGATTCAACTCTCTTAGTTGAATGCACGCATCACCAAGATGTTCCTGAGAATGCTTCTGTCTATTTTCTATTGGAAGATATTTCATTTCCCAACACAGACCTCAAAGCCCTCCAAATATCCACTTGAACATTCTACAAAAAGAGTTTTTCAAAACTGCTCTATCAAAAGGAGGGTGGAACTCTGTATTCAATGCAGGAGGCATAGGAAGCTTTCTGAGAATGCTTCTGTCTAGTTTTTATGTGAAGATATTTCCTTTTCCAGCCTAGGCCTCAATGCGCTCCAAATATCTGCTTCGAGAACCTACAAAAAGAGTGTTTCAAAACTGTTATATCAATAGGAAGGTTCAACTGTGTGAGTTGAATGTACTCATCACAAAGAAGTTTCTGAGAATGCTTCTGTCTAGTTTTGACGTGAAGATATTTCCTTTTCCCGCATAAGCCCCAAAGCGCTCCAAATATCCACTTACATATTCTACAAAAAGAGTGTTTCAAAACTGTTCTATCAAAATGAAGTCTCCACTCTGTGAGTTGAATGCACACATCCGAAAGAAGTTTCTGAGAATGCTTCTGTCTACTTTTTATATGAAGATGTTTGCTTTTCCAGTGTTGGCCTCTTAGCACTCCAGATATCCACTTGGAGATCCTACTAAAAGAGTGTTTCAAAACTGCTCTGTGAAAAGGAAGGTTCAACTGTTTGAGATGAATGGACACATCATGAAAAAGTTTCTGAGAATGCTTCTGTCTAGTTTTAATGTGAAGATATTAACTTTTCCAGCATGGGCCTCAAAGTACTCCAAATATCCGCTTAGAGAAAGTACAAAAAGAGTGTTTCAAAAGTGTTCTATCAAAAGGAAGGTTTAACTGTGTGAGTTGAATGCGCTCATCAGAATGAAGTTTCTGAGAATGCTTTTGTGTGGTTTTCATCTGAATATATTTCTTTTTCCCAAGGAGGTCGCAATCGCACCAAATATCTACTTGCCGTTTCCCCAAAAAGAGTGTTACAGAACTGCTCTATGAAAAGGATTGTTCAACTCTGTGAGTTGAATGCACACGTCCGAAAGCAGTATATGGGAATGCTGCTTTCTAGTTTTTAGGTGAAGATATTTGCTTTTTCAGCATAGGACTCAAAGCGCTAAAAATATCCACTTACAGATACTTCAAAAAGAGGGTTTCAAAACTGCAGTATCAAAAGGAAGGTTCAACTCTGGAAGTTGAATGCACACATTATCAGTTTCTCATAATGTTTCTGTGCGGTTTGTAAGTGAAGACATTTTCTTTTCCAGGATAGGCCTCACAGCACACCAAGTATCCACTTACAGATTCTACAGTAAGTGTGTTTCAAAACTGCTCTATCAAAAGGAAGATTCAACTCTGAGTTGAATGCACTCATCAACAAGAAATTTCTGAGAATGCTTCTGTCTAATTTTTATGTAATGATATTTCGTTTCCCAGGATAGGCCTCAAAGAGCTCCAAATATCCAATTGCATATTCTTCAAAAAGAGTGTTTCAAAACTGCTCTATGAAAAGGAAGTTTCAAGCCTGTGAGTTGAATGCACTCATCTCAAAATTTTTTGACAATGCTTCTGTCTAGTTTTTATGAGAAGATATTTTCTTTTCGAGCATAGGCCTCAAAGGGCTTCAAATATCCACTGGCAGATCCTACCAAAAGAGTGTTTGAAAACTTCTCTATCAAAAGGAAGGTTCAAGTCTGTAAGATGAAAGTACACATGAAAAAGAAGTTTCTTCGAATGCTTCATTCTAGTTTTTATGTGAAGTTATTTCCCTTTCCAGCATAGGTCTCACAGCGCCCCAAATATCCACTTGCAGATTCTATAAAAACCGTGTTTCAAAACAGCTCTATGAAAAGGATGGTTTAACTCTGCGAGTTGAAGGCACACATCAGGAAGAAGTTTCTGAGAATGCTTCTGTCTAGTTTTTATGTGAAAATATTTCCTTTTCCAACATAGGCCTCAAAGCGCTCCAAATAAACAATTGCGGATTCTACAAAAGGAGTGTTTCCAAACCGTTCTATGAAAAGGAACGCTCAAGTCTGTGAGTTGAATGCACTCATCACACAGAAGTTTCTGAGAATGCTTCTGTCTAGTTTTTAGGTGAAGATATTTCATTTCCCAGCATAGGCCTCAAAACGCTCCAAATATCCACCTGCAGATTCTACAAAAAGAGTGTTTCAAACCTGCTCTATCAAAAGGAAGGTTGAACTTTGTGAGTTGAATGCACAAAGCACAGGGAACGTTCTGAGAATTCTTCTGACTAGTTTCTATTTGAAGATATTTCCTTTTCCCTTGTAGGCCCCAAATCAATCCATATATCCATTTGGAGATTCTACTAAAAGAGTATCTCAAAACTGACCTATCAAAAGGAATGTTCGCGTCTGTGAGTTCAATGCACAAAACACAAAGAAGTTTCTGAGAATGCTTCTGTCTAGTTTTTATGTGAAGATATTTCCTTTTCCAGCATAGACAACAAAGCGCTCCAAATATCCCCTTGCGGATTCTACAAAAAGAATGTCCCCAAACTGTTCTATCTACAGGAAGGCTCCACTCTGTGACTTGCATGCACTCATCACAAAGAAAGTCTTGAGAATGTTCTTTCTAGATTTTATTTTATGATATTTCCTTTTCCATCATAATCTTCAAAGCTCTCCCAATATCCACTTGCAGATTCTACAAAAAGAGTGTTTCAAAACTGCTCTATCAAAGGCAAGGTTCAACTCTGTGAGTTCAAAGCAAACATAATGAAGAAGTTTATGGGAATGCTTCTGTCTAGTTTTTATGTGAATATATTTCATTTCCCAGCATACGCCACAAAACGTTCCAAACGTCCACTTGCAGATCCTCCAAAAAGAGTGTTTGAAAACTGCTCTTTCAAAAGAAAGGTTCAAGTCTGCGTGTTGAATGCACTCGTCAAAAAGAAGTTTCTGAGAATTCTTCTGTCTACTTTTTACGTGAAGATATTTCCTTTTCCAGCATAGGCCGCAAATCGCTCCAGATAACCACTTGCAGATTCTAGAAAAAGAATGTTTTAAAACTGTGCTATCAATAGGAAGTTTCCACTCTGTGAGTTGAATCCATAAATCACAGGTAAGTTTCTGAGAATGCTTCAGTCTAGTTTTTATGTGAACATATTTCCTTTTCCAGTGTTGGCCTGTTAGCACTGCATAGATCCCTTGCAATTTCTACTAAAAGAGTGTTTCAACACTGCCATATGAAAAGGAAGGTTCAACTTTGTGAGTTCAATGCGCACATCACAAAGAAATTTCTGAGAATGCTTCTGTCTAGTTCTTATGTGAAGATATTTACTTTACAAACATAGGCCTAAAAGCGTTCCAAATATCGACTTACAGATTCTACAAAAAGAGTGTTTCAAAACTGTTCTACCAAGAATAAGGTTCCACTCCGTGAGTTGAATGCACTCATCACAAAGAAGTTTCTGGGAATGCTTCTGTCTAGTTTTTATGTGAAGGTGTTTCATTTTCCACCATAGGCCTCAAAGCGCTCCAAATATCCACTTGCAGATTCTACAAAAACTGTGTTTCACAAGTGCTCTTTCAAAAGGAAGTTTCAGGCCTGTGAGTTGAATGCACAAAGCACAGGGAACCTTCTGAGAATTATTCCGTCTAGTGTATATGTGAAGATATTTCCTTTTCCATTGCAGGCCTCAAATTACCCCATATATCCACTTGCAGATTCTACTAAAAGAGTGTTTCAAAGCTGCCCTATGAAAAGGAAGGTTCAACTCCGTCAGTTCAATGCACACATCACAAAGAAGATTTTGAGAATTCTTCTGTTTAATTTTTATATGAAGATATTTCCTTTTCCAGGCTAGTCCTCAAAGCGCTCCAAATATCCTCTTTGAGCATCTACACAAAGAGTGTTTGAAGAATGCGCTCTCAAAAGGAAGGTTCAACTCCATGAGTTGAATGCCTAAAGAAGCGGGAAGTTTATGAGAATGCTTCTGTCTAGTTTTTATGTGAAGATATTTCCTTTTCCAAGTATGTTTCATAGCACTCCAAATATCCACTTACAGATTCTACTGAAAGACTGTTTCAAAACTGCTGCATCAAAAAGAAGGTTCAATACTGTGAGTTGAATGTGCACATCACAATGAAGTTTCTGAAAATGATTCTGTATTGTTTTTATATGAAGGTATTTAATTTTCCAGCATAGGCCTCATAGCCCTCCAAATATCCCACAGCAGATTCTACAAAAAGAGTGCTTCCAAACTGTTCTATCAAAAGGAATGTTCAAGTCTGTGAGTTGAATGCACTCATCACAAAGTAGTTTCTGAGAATGCTTCTGTGTAGTTTTTATGTGATGATATTTCCTTTTCCACCTTAGGCCTCAAAGCGCTCCAAATATACACTCTCAGATTCTACAAAAAGAGTGTTTCAATACTGCTCTATCAAAAGGAATGTTCAACTCTGTGAGTTGATTGCACGTTTCACAAAAAGTTTCTGAGAATGCTTGTGTCTGGTTTTTATGGGAAGATAATTCCTTTTACAGCATTGGCCTCAAAGCGCTGCAAATATCCCCTTGCAGATTCTACTAAAAGAGTGTTTCAAAACTGCTCAATGAAAAGGAAGATTCAACTCTCTTAGTTGAATGCACGCATCACCAAGATGTTCCTGAGAATGCTTCTGTCTATTTTCTATTGGAAGATATTTCATTTCCCAACACAGACCTCAAAGCCCTCCAAATATCCACTTGATCATTCTACAAAAAGAGTTTTTCAAAACTGCTCTATCAAAAGGAGGGTGGAACTCTGTATTGAATGCAGGAGGCATAGGAAGCTTTCTGAGAATGCTTCTGTCTAGTTTTTAGGTGAAGATATTTCCTTTTCCAGCCTAGGCCTCAATGCGCTCCAAATATCTGCTTCGAGAACCTACAAAAAGAGTGTTTCAAAACTGTTATATCAATAGGAAGGTTCAACTGTGTGAGTTGAATGTACTCATCACAAAGAAGTTTCTGAGAATGCTTCTGTCTAGTTTTGACGTGAAGATATTTCCTTTTCCCGCATAAGCCCCAAAGCGCTCCAAATATCCACTTACATATTCTACAAAAAGAGTGTTTCAAAACTCTTCTATCAAAATGAAGTCTCCACTCTGTGAGTTGAATGCACACATTCGAAAGAAGTTTCTGAGAATGCTTCTGTCTACTTTTTATATGAAGATGTTTGCTTTTCCAGTGTTGGCCTCTTAGCACTCCAGATATCCACTTGGAGATTCTACTAAAAGAGTGTTTCAAAACTGCTCTGTGAAAAGGAAGGTTCAACTGTTTGAGATGAATGGACACATCATGAAAAAGTTTCTGAGAATGCTTCTGTCTAGTTTTAATCTGAAGATATTAACTTTTCCAGCATGGGCCTCAAAGTACTCCAAATATCCGCTTAGAGAAAGTACAAAAAGAGTGTTTCAAAAGTGTTCTATCAAAAGGAAGGTTTAACTGTGTGAGTTGAATGCCCTCATCAGAATGAAGTTTCTGAGAATGCTTTTGTGTGGTTTTCATCTGAATATATTTCTTTTTCCCAAGGAGGTCGCAATCGCACCAAATATCTACTTGCCGTTTCCCCAAAAAGAGTGTTACAGAACTGCTCTATGAAAAGGATTGTTCAACTCTGTGAGTTGAATGCACACGTCCGAAAGCAGTATATGGGAATGCTGCTTTCTAGTTTTTAGGTGAAGATATTTGCTTTTTCAGCATAGGACTCAAAGCGCTAAAAATATCCACTTACAGATACTTCAAAAAGAGGGTTTCAAAACTGCTGTATCAAAAGGAAGGTTCAACTCTGGAAGTTGAATGCACACATTATCAGTTTCTCATAATGTTTCTGTGCGGTTTGTAAGTGAAGACATTTTCTTTTCCAGGATAGGCCTCACAGCACACCAAGTATCCACTTACAGATTCTACAGTAAGTGTGTTTCAAAACTGCTCTATCAAAAGGAAGATTCAACTCTGAGTTGAATGCACTCATCAACAAGAAATTTCTGAGAATGCTTCTGTCTAATTTTTATGTAATGATATTTCGTTTCCCAGGATAGGCCTCAAAGAGCTCCAAATATCCAATTGCATATTCTTCAAAAAGAGTGTTTCAAAACTGCTCTATGAAAAGGAAGTTTCAAGCCTGTGAGTTGAATGCACTCATCTCAAAATTTTTTGACAATGCTTCTGTCTAGTTTTTATGAGAAGATATTTTCTTTTCGAGCATAGGCCTCAAAGCGCTTCAAATATCCACTGGCAGATCCTACCAAAAGAGTGTTTGAAAACTTCTCTATCAAAAGGAAGGTTCAAGTCTGTAAGATGAAAGTACACATGAAAAAGAAGTTTCTTCGAATGCTTCATTCTAGTTTTTATGTGAAGTTATTTCCCTTTCCAGCATAGGTCTCACAGCGCCCCAAATATCCACTTGCAGATTCTATAAAAACCGTGTTTCAAAACAGCTCTATGAAAAGGATGGTTTAACTCTGCGAGTTGAAGGCACACATCAGGAAGAAGTTTCTGAGAATGCTTCTGTCTAGTTTTTATGTGAAAATATTTCCTTTTCCAACATAGGCCTCAAAGCGCGCCAAATAAACAATTGCGGATTCTACAAAAGGAGTGTTTCCAAACCGTTCTATGAAAAGGAACGCTCAAGTCTGTGAGTTGAATGCACTCATCACACAGAAGTTTCTGAGAATGCTTCTGTCTAGTTTTTAGGTGAAGATATTTCATTTCCCAGCATAGGCCTCAAAACGCTCCAAATATCCACCTGCAGATTCTACAAAAAGAGTGTTTCAAACCTGCTCTATCAAAAGGAAGGTTGAACTTTGTGAGTTGAATGCACAAAGCACAGGGAACGTTCTGAGAATTCTTCTGACTAGTTTCTATTTGAAGATATTTCCTTTTCCCTTGTAGGCCCCAAATCAATCCATATATCCATTTGGAGATTCTACTAAAAGAGTATCTCAAAACTGACCTATCAAAAGGAATGTTCGCGTCTGTGAGTTCAATGCACAAAACACAAAGAAGTTTCTGAGAATGCTTCTGTCTAGTTTTTATGTGAAGATATTTCCTTTTCCAGCATAGACAACAAAGCGCTCCAAATATCCCCTTGCGGATTCTACAAAAAGAATGTCCCCAAACTGTTCTATCTACAGGAAGGCTCCACTCTGTGACTTGCATGCACTCATAACAAAGAAAGTCTTGAGAATGTTCTTTCTAGATTTTATTTTATGATATTTCCTTTTCCATCATAATCTTCAAAGCTCTCCCAATATCCACTTGCAGATTCTACAAAAAGAGTGTTTCAAAACTCCTCTATCAAAGGCAAGGTTCAAATCTGTGAGCTCAAAGCAAACATAATGAAGAAGTTTCTGGGAATGCTTCTGTCTAGTTTTTAGGTGAAGATATTTCATTTCCCAGCATAGGCCTCAAAGCGCTCCAAATATCCACCTGCAGATTCTACAAAAAGAGTGTTTCAAACCTGCTCTATCAAAAGGAAGGTTGAACTTTGTGAGTTGAATGCACAAAGCACAGGGAACGTTCTGAGAATTCTTCTGACTAGTTTCTATTTGAAGATATTTCCTTTTCCCTTGTAGGCCCCAAATCAATCCATATATCCATTTGGAGATTCTACTAAAAGAGTATCTCAAAACTGACCTATCAAAAGGAATGTTCGCGTCTGTGAGTTCAATGCACAAAACACAAAGAAGTTTCTGAGAATGCTTCTGTCTAGTTTTTATGTGAAGATATTTCCTTTTCCAGCATAGACAACAAAGCGCTCCAAATATCCCCTTGCGGATTCTACAAAAAGAATGTCCCCAACCTGTTCTATCTACAGGAAGGCTCCACTCTGTGACTTGCATGCACTCATCACAAAGAAAGTCTTGAGAATGTTCTTTCTAGATTTTATTTTATGATATTTCCTTTTCCATCATAATCTTCAAAGCTCTCCCAATATCCACTTGCAGATTCTACAAAAAGAGTGTTTCAAAACTGCTCTATCAAAGGCAAGGTTCAACTCTGTGAGTTCAAAGCAAACATAATGAAGAAGTTTCTGGGAATGCTTCTGTCTAGTTTTTATGTGAATATATTTCATTTCCCAGCATACGCCACGAAACGTTCCAAACGTCCACTTGCAGATCCTCCAAAAAGAGTGTTTGAAAACTGCTCTTTCAAAAGAAAGGTTCAAGTCTGCGTGTTGAATGCACTCGTCAAAAAGAAGTTTCTGAGAATTCTTCTGTCTACTTTTTACGTGAAGATATTTCCTTTTCCAGCATAGGCCGCAAATCGCTCCAGATAACCACTTGCAGATTCTAGAAAAAGAATGTTTTAAAACTGTGCTATCAATAGGAAGTTTCCACTCTGTGAGTTGAATCCATAAATCACAGGTAAGTTTCTGAGAATGCTTCAGTCTAGTTTTTATGTGAACATATTTCCTTTTCCAGTGTTGGCCTGTTAGCACTGCATAGATCCCTTGCAAATTCTACTAAAAGAGTGTTTCAACACTGCCATATGAAAAGGAAGGTTCAACTTTGTGAGTTCAATGCGCACATCACAAAGAAATTTCTGAGAATGCTTCTGTCTAGTTCTTATGTGAAGATATTTACTTTACAAACATAGGCCTAAAAGCGTTCCAAATATCGACTTACAGATTCTACAAAAAGAGTGTTTCAAAACTGTTCTACCAAGAATAAAGTTCCACTCCGTGAGTTGAATGCACTCATCACAAAGAAGTTTCTGGGAATGCTTCTGTCTAGTTTTTATGAGAAGGTGTTTCATTTTCCACCATAGGCCTCAAAGCGCTCCAAATATCCACTTGCAGATTCTACAAAAAGTGTGTTTCACAAGTGCTCTTTCAAAAGGAAGTTTCAGGCCTGTGAGTTGAATGCACAAAGCACAGGGAACCTTCTGAGAATTATTCCACCTAGTGTATATGTGAAGATATTTCCTTTTCCATTGCAGGCCTCAAATTTCCCCATATATCCACTTGCAGATTCTACTAAAAGAGTGTTTCAAAGCTGCCCTATGGAAAGGAAGGTTCAACTCTGTCAGTTCAATGCACACATCACAAAGAAGATTTTGAGAATTCTTCTGTTTAATTTTTATATGAAGATATTTCCTTTTCCAGGCTAGTCCTCAAAGCGCTCCAAATATCCTCTTTGAGAATCTACACAAAGAGTGTTTGAAGAATGCGCTCTCAAAAGGAAGGTTCAACTCCATGAGTTGAATGCCTAAAGAACCGGGAAGTTTATGAGAATGCTTCTGTCTAGTTTTTATGTGAAGATATTTCCTTTTCCAAAGTATGTTTCATAGCACTCCAAATATCCACTTACAGATTCTACTGAAAGACTGTTTCAAAAGTGCTGCATCAAAAAGAAGGTTCAATACTGTGAGTTGAATGTGCACATCACAATGAAGTTTCTGAAAATGATTCTGTATTGTTTTTGTATGAAGGTATTTAATTTTCCAGCATAGGCCTCATAGCCCTCCAAATATCCCACAGCAGATTCTACAAAAAGAGTGCTTCCAAACTGTTCTATCAAAAGGAATGTTCAAGTCTGTGAGTTGAATGCACTCATCACAAAGTAGTTTCTGAGAATGCTTCTGTGTAGTTTTTATGTGATGATATTTCCTTTTCCACCTTAGGCCTCAAAGCGCTCCAAATATACACTCTCAGATTCTACAAAAAGAGTGTTTCAATACTGCTCTATCAAAAGGAATGTTCAACTCTGTGAGTTGATTGCACGTTTCACAAAATGTTTCTGAGAATGCTTGTGTCTGGTTTTTATGGGAAGATAATTCCTTTTACAGCATTGGCCTCAAAGCGCTGCAAATATCCCCTTGCAGATTCTACTAAAAGAGTGTTTCAAAACTGCTCAATGAAAAGGAAGATTCAACCCTCTTAGTTGAATGCACGCATCACCAAGATGTTCCTGAGAATGCTTCTGTCTATTTTCTATTGGAAGATATTTCATTTCCCAACACAGACCTCAAAGCCCTCCAAATATCCACTTGAACATTCTACAAAAAGAGTTTTTCAAAACTGCTCTATCAAAAGGAGGGTGGAACTCTGTATTGAATGCAGGAGGCATAGGAAGCTTTCTGAGAATGCTTCTGTCTAGTTTTTAGGTGAAGATATTTCCTTTTCCAGGCTAGGCCTCAATGCGCTCCAAATATCTGCTTCGAGAAACTACAAAAAGAATGTTTCAAAACTGTTATATCAATAGGAAGGTTCAACTGTGTGAGTTGAATGTACTCATCACAAAGAAGTTTCTGAGAATGCTTCTGTCTAGTTTTGACGTGAAGATATTTCCTTTTCCCGCATAAGCCCCAAAGCGCTCCAAATATCCACTTACATATTCTACAAAAAGAGTGTTTCAAAACTGTTCTATCAAAATGAAGTCTCCACTCTGTGAGTTGAATGCACACATTCGAAAGAAGTTTCTGAGAATGCTTCTGTCTACTTTTTATATGAAGATGTTTACTTTTCCAGTGTTGGCCTCTTAGCACTCCAGATATCCACTTGGAGATTCTACTAAAAGAGTGTTTCAAAACTGCTCTGTGAAAAGGAAGGTTCAACTGTTTGAGATGAATGGACACATCATGAAAAAGTTTCTGAGAATGCTTCTGTCTAGTTTTAATGTGAAGATATTAACTTTTCCAGCATGGGCCTCAAAGTACTCCAAATATCCGCTTAGAGAAAGTACAAAAAGAGTGTTTCAAAAGTGTTCTATCAAAAGGAAGGTTTAACTGTGTGAGTTGAATGCGCTCATCAGAATGAAGTTTCTGAGAATGCTTTTGTGTGGTTTTCATCTGAATATATTTCTTTTTCCAAAGGAGGTCGCAATCGCACCAAATATCTACTTGCCGTTTCCCCAAAAAGAGTGTTACAGAACTGCTCTATGAAAAGGATTGTTCAACTCTGTGAGTTGAATGCACACGTCCGAAAGCAGTATATGGGAATGCTGCTTTCTAGTTTTTAGGTGAAGATATTTGCTTTTTCAGCATAGGACTCAAAGCGCTAAAAATATCCACTTACAGATACTTCAAAAAGAGGGTTTCAAAACTGCAGTATCAAAAGGAAGGTTCAACTCTGGAAGTTGAATGCACACATTATCAGTTTCTCATAATGTTTCTGTGCGGTTTGTAAGTGAAGACATTTTCTTTTCCAGGATAGGCCTCACAGCACACCAAGTATCCACCTACAGATTCTACAGTAAGTGTGTTTCAAAACTGCTCTATCAAAAGGAAGATTCAACTCTGAGTTGAATGCACTCATCAACAAGAAATTTCTGGGAATGCTTCTGTCTAATTTTTATGTAATGATATTTCGTTTCCCAGGATAGGCCTCAAAGAGCTCCAAATATCCAATTGCATATTCTTCAAAAAGAGTGTTTCAAAACTGCTCTATGAAAAGGAAGTTTCAAGCCTGTGAGTTGAATGCACTCATCTCAAAATTTTTTGACAATGCTTCTGTCTAGTTTTTATGAGAAGATATTTTCTTTTCGAGCATAGGCCTCAAAGCGCTTCAAATATCCACTGGCAGATCCTACCAAAAGAGTGTTTGAAAACTCCTCTATCAAAAGGAAGGTTCAAGTCTGTAAGATGAAAGTACACATGAAAAAGAAGTTTCTTCGAATGCTTTATTCTAGTTTTTATGTGAAGTTATTTCCCTTTCCAGCATAGGTCTCACAGCGCCCCAAATATCCACTTGCAGATTCTATAAAAACCGTGTTTCAAAACAGCTCTATGAAAAGGATGGTTTAACTCTGCGAGTTGAAGGCACACATCAGGAAGAAGTTTCTGAGAGTGCTTCTGTCTAGTTTTTATGTGAAAATATTTCCTTTTCCAACATAGGCCTCAAAGCGCTCCAAATAAACAATTGCGGATTCTACAAAAGGAGTGTTTCCAAACCGTTCTATGAAAAGGAACGCTCAAGTATGTGAGTTGAATGCACTCATCACACAGAAGTTTCTGAGAATGCTTCTGTCTAGTTTTTAGGTGAAGATATTTCATTTCCCAGCATAGGCCTCAAAACGCTCCAAATATCCACCTGCAGATTCTACAAAAAGAGTGTTTCAAACCTGCTCTATCAAAAGGAAGGTTGAACTTTGTGAGTTGAATGCACAAAGCACAGGGAACGTTCTGAGAATTCTTCTGACTAGTTTCTATTTGAAGATATTTCCTTTTCCCTTGTAGGCCCCAAATCAATCCATATATCCATTTGGAGATTCTACTAAAAGAGTATCTCAAAACTGACCTATCAAAAGGAATGTTCGCGTCTGTGAGTTCAATGCACAAAACACAAAGAAGTTTCTGAGAATGCTTCTGTCTAGTTTTTATGTGAAGATATTTCCTTTTCCAGCATAGACAACAAAGCGCTCCAAATATCCCCTTGCGGATTCTACAAAAAGAATGTCCCCAACCTGTTCTATCTACAGGAAGGCTCCACTCTGTGACTTGCATGCACTCATCACAAAGAAAGTCTTGAGAATGTTCTTTCTAGATTTTATTTTATGATATTTCCTTTTCCATCATAATCTTCAAAGCTCTCCCAATATCCACTTGCAGATTCTACAAAAAGAGTGTTTCAAAACTGCTCTATCAAAGGCAAGGTTCAACTCTGTGAGTTCAAAGCAAACATAATGAAGAAGTTTATGGGAATGCTTCTGTCTAGTTTTTATGTGAATATATTTCATTTCCCAGCATACGCCACAAAACGTTCCAAACGTCCACTTGCAGATCCTCCAAAAAGAGTGTTTGAAAACTGCTCTTTCAAAAGAAAGGTTCAAGTCTGCGTGTTGAATGCACTCGTCAAAAAGAAGTTTCTGAGAATTCTTCTGTCTACTTTTTACGTGAAGATATTTCCTTTTCCAGCATAGGCCACAAATCGCTCCAGATAACCACTTGCAGATTCTAGAAAAAGAATGTTTTAAAACTGTGCTATCAATAGGAAGTTTCCACTCTGTGAGTTGAATCCATAAATCACAGGTAAGTTTCTGAGAATGCTTCAGTCTAGTTTTTATGTGAACATATTTCCTTTTCCAGTGTTGGCCTGTTAGCACTGCATAGATCCCTTGCAAATTCTACTAAAAGAGTGTTTCAACACTGCCATATGAAAAGGAAGGTTCAACTTTGTGAGTTCAATGCGCACATCACAAAGAAATTTCTGAGAATGCTTCTGTCTAGTTCTTATGTGAAGATATTTACTTTACAAACATAGGCCTAAAAGCGTTCCAAATGTCGACTTACAGATTCTACAAAAAGAGTGTTTCAAAACTGTTCTACCAAGAATAAAGTTCCACTCCATGAGTTGAATGCACTCATCACAAAGAAGTTTCTGGGAATGCTTCTGTCTAGTTTTTATGTGAAGGTGTTTCATTTTCCACCATAGGCCTCAAAGCGCTCCAGATATCCACTTGCAGATTCTACAAAAAGTGTGTTTCACAAGTGCTCTTTCAAAAGGAAGTTTCAGGCCTGTGAGTTGAATGCACAAAGCACAGGGAACCTTCTGAGAATTATTCCGCCTAGTGTATATGTGAAGATATTTCCTTTTCCATTGCAGGCCTCAAATTTCCCCATATATCCACTTGCAGATTCTACTAAAAGAGTGTTTCAAAGCTGCCCTATGAAAAGGAAGGTTCAACTCTGTCAGTTCAATGCACACATCACAAAGAAGATTTTGAGAATTCTTCTGTTTAATTTTTATATGAAGATATTTCCTTTTCCAGGCTAGTCCTCAAAGCGCTCCAAATATCCTCTTTGAGAATCTACACAAAGAGTGTTTGAAGAATGCGCTCTCAAAAGGAAGGTTCAACTCCATGAGTTGAATGCCTAAAGAACCGGGAAGTTTATGAGAATGCTTCTGTCTAGTTTTTATGTGAAGATATTTCCTTTTCCAAAGTATGTTTCATAGCACTCCAAATATCCACTTACAGATTCGACTGAAAGACTGTTTCAAAACTGCTGCATCAAAAAGAAGGTTCAATACTGTGAGTTGAATGTGCACATCACAATGAAGTTTCTGAAAATGATTCTGTATTGTTTTTATATGAAGGTATTTAATTTTCCAGCATAGGCCTCATAGCCCTCCAAATATCCCACAGCAGATTCTACAAAAAGAGTGCTTCCAAACTGTTCTATCAAAAGGAATGTTCAAGTCTGTGAGTTGAATGCACTCATCACAAAGTAGTTTCTGAGAATGCTTCTGTGTAGTTTTTATGTGATGATATTTCCTTTTCCACCTTAGGCCTCAAAGCGCTCCAAATATACACTCTCAGATTCTACAAAAAGAGTGTTTCAATACTGCTATATCAAAAGGAATGTTCAACTCTGTGAGTTGATTGCACGTTTCACAAAATGTTTCTGAGAATGCTTGTGTCTGGTTTTTATGGGAAGATAATTCCTTTTACAGCATTGGCCTCAAAGCGCTGCAAATATCCCCTTGCAGATTCTACTAAAAGAGTGTTTCAAAACTGCTCAATGAAAAGGAAGATTCAACTCTCTTAGTTGAATGCACGCATCACCAAGATGTTCCTGAGAATGCTTCTGTCTATTTTCTATTGGAAGATATTTCATTTCCCAACACAGACCTCAAAGCCCTCCAAATATCCACTTGAACATTCTACAAAAAGAGTTTTTCAAAACTGCTCTATCAAAAGGAGGGTGGAACTCTGTATTGAATGCAGGAGGCATAGGAAGCTTTCTGAGAATGCTTCTGTCTAGTTTTTATGTGAAGATATTTCCTTTTCCAGCCTAGGCCTCAATGCGCTCCAAATATCTGCTTCGAGAACCTACAAAAAGAGTGTATCAAAACTGTTATATCAATAGGAAGGTTCAACTGTGTGAGTTGAATGTACTCATCACAAAGAAGTTTCTGAGAATGCTTCTGTCTAGTTTTGACGTGAAGATATTTCCTTTTCCCGCATAAGCCCCAAAGCGCTCCAAATATCCACTTACATATTCTACAAAAAGAGTGTTTCAAAACTCTTCTATCAAAATGAAGTCTCCACTCTGTGAGTTGAATGCACACATCCGAAAGAAGTTTCTGAGAATGCTTCTGTCTACTTTTTATATGAAGATGTTTGCTTTGCCAGTGTTGGCCTCTAAGCACTCCAGATATCCACTTGGAGATCCTACTAAAAGAGTGTTTCAAAACTGCTCTGTGAAAAGGAAGGTTCAACTGTTTGAGATGAATGGACACATCATGAAAAAGTTTCTGAGAATGCTTCTGTCTAGTTTTTATGTGAAGATGTTAACTTTTCCAGCATGGGCCTCAAAGCACTCCAAATATCCGCTTGGAGAAAGTACAAAAAGAGTGTTTCAAAAGTGTTCTTTCAAAAGGAAGGTTTAACTGTGTGAGTTGAATGCGCTCATCAGAATGAAGTTTCTGAGAATGCTTTTGTGTGGTTTTCATCTGAATATATTTTTTTCCCAAGGAGGTCGCAATCGCACCAAATATCTACTCACCGTTTCCCCAAAAAGAGTGTTACAGAACTGCTCTATGAAAAGGATTGTTCAACTCTGTGAGTTGAATGCACACGTCCGAAAGCAGTATATGGGAATGCTGCTTTCTAGTTTTTAGGTAAAGATATTTGCTTTTTCAGCATAGGACTCAAAGCGCTAAAAATATCCACTTACAGATACTTCAAAAAGAGGGTTTCAAAACTGCAGTATCAAAAGGAAGGTTCAACTCTGGAAGTTGAATGCACACATTATCAGTTTCTCATAATGTTTCTGTGCGGTTTGTAAGTGAAGACATTTTCTTTTCCAGGATAGTCCTCACAGCACACCAAGTATCCACTTACAGATTCTACAGTAAGTGTGTTTCAAAACTGCTCTATCAAAAGGAAGATTCAACTCTGAGTTGAATGCACTCATCAACAAGAAATTTCTGAGAATGCTTCTGTCTAATTTTTATGTAATGATATTTCATTTCCCAGGATAGGCCTCAAAGAGCTCCAAATATCCAATTGCATATTCTTCAAAAAGAGTGTTTCAAAACTGCTCTATGAAAAGGAAGTTTCAAGCCTGTGAGTTGAATGCACTCATCTCAAAATTTTTTGACAATGCTTCTGTCTAGTTTTTATGAGAAGATATTTTCTTTTCGAGCATAGGCCTCAAAGCGCTTCAAATATCCACTGGCAGATCCTACCAAAAGAGTGCTTGAAAACTTCTCTATCAAAAGGAAGGTTCAAGTCTGTAAGTTGAAAGTACACATGAAAAAGAAGTTTCTTCGAATGCTTCATTCTAGTTTTTATGTGAAGTTATTTCCCTTTCCAGCATAGGTCTCACAGCGCCCCAAATATCCACTTGCAGATTCTATAAAAACCGTGTTTCAAAACAGCTCTATGAAAAGGATGGTTTAACTCTGCGAGTTGAAGGCACACATCAGGAAGAAGTTTCTGAGAATGCTTCTGTCTAGTTTTTATGTGAAAATATTTCCTTTTCCAACATAGGCCTCAAAGCGCTCCAAATAAACAATTGCGGATTCTACAAAAGGAGTGTTTCCAAACCGTTCTATGAAAAGGAACGCTCAAGTCTGTGAGTTGAATGCACTCATCACACAGAAGTTTCTGAGAATGCTTCTGTCTAGTTTTTAGGTGAAGAGATTTCATTTCCCAGCATAGGCCTCAAAACGCTCCAAATACCCACCTGCAGATTCTACAAAAAGAGTGTTTCAAACCTGCTCTATCAAAAGGAAGGTTGAACTTTGTGAGTTGAATGCACAAAGCACAGGGAACGTTCTGAGAATTCTTCTGACTAGTTTCTATTTGAAGATATTTCCTTTTCCCTTGTAGGCCCCAAATCAATCCATATATCCATTTGGAGATTCTACTAAAAGAGTATCTCAAAACTGACCTATCAAAAGGAATGTTCGCGTCTGTGAGTTCAATGCACAAAACACAAAGAAGTTTCTGAGAATGCTTCTGTCTAGTTTTTATGTGAAGATATTTCCTTTTCCAGCATAGACAACAAAGCGCTCCAAATATCCCCTTGCGGATTCTACAAAAAGAATGTCCCCAAACTGTTCTATCTACAGGAAGGCTCCACTCTGTGACTTGCATGCACTCATCACAAAGAAAGTCTTGAGAATGTTCTTTCTAGATTTTATTTTATGATATTTCCTTTTCCATCATAATCTTCAAAGCTCTCCCAATATCCACTTGCAGATTCTACAAAAAGAGTGTTTCAAAACTCCTCTATCAAAGGCAAGGTTCAAATCTGTGAGCTCAAAGCAAACATAATGAAGAAGTTTCTGGGAATGCTTCTGTCTAGTTTTTAGGTGAAGAGATTTCATTTCCCAGCATAGGCCTCAAAACGCTCCAAATATCCACCTGCAGATTCTACAAAAAGAGTGTTTCAAACCTGCTCTATCAAAAGGAAGGTTGAACTTTGTGAGTTGAATGCACAAAGCACAGGGAACGTTCTGAGAATTCTTCTGACTAGTTTCTATTTGAAGATATTTCCTTTTCCCTTGTAGGCCCCAAATCAATCCATATATCCATTTGGAGATTCTACTAAAAGAGTATCTCAAAACTGACCTATCAAAAGGAATGTTCGCGTCTGTGAGTTCAATGCACAAAACACAAAGAAGTTTCTGAGAATGCTTCTGTCTAGTTTTTATGTGAATATATTTCCTTTTCCAGCATAGACAACAAAGCGCTCCAAATATCCCCTTGCGGATTCTACAAAAAGAATGTCCCCAAACTGTTCTATCTACAGGAAGGCTCCACTCTGTGACTTGCATGCACTCATCACAAAGAAAGTCTTGAGAATGTTCTTTCTAGATTTTATTTTATGATATTTCCTTTTCCATCATAATCTTCAAAGCTCTCCCAATATCCACTTGCAGATTCTACAAAAAGAGTGTTTCAAAACTGCTCTATCAAAGGCAAGGTTCAACTCTGTGAGTTCAAAGCAAACATAATGAAGAAGTTTATGGGAATGCTTCTGTCTAGTTTTTATGTGAATATATTTCATTTCCCAGCATACGCCACAAAACGTTCCAAACGTCCACTTGCAGATCCTCCAAAAAGAGTGTTTGAAAACTGCTCTTTCAAAAGAAAGGTTCAAGTCTGCGTGTTGAATGCACTCGTCAAAAAGAAGTTTCTGAGAATTCTTCTGTCTACTTTTTACGTGAAGATATTTCCTTTTCCAGCATAGGCCGCAAATCGCTCCAGATAACCACTTGCAGATTCTAGAAAAAGAATGTTTTAAAACTGTGCTATCAATAGGAAGTTTCCACTCTGTGAGTTGAATCCATAAATCACAGGTAAGTTTCTGAGAATGCTTCAGTCTAGTTTTTATGTGAACATATTTCCTTTTCCAGTGTTGGCCTGTTAGCACTGCATCGATCCCTTGCAATTTCTACTAAAAGAGTGTTTCAACACTGCCATATGAAAAGGAAGGTTCAACTTTGTGAGTTCAATGCGCACATCACAAAGAAATTTCTGAGAATGCTTCTGTCTAGTTCTTATGTGAAGATATTTACTTTACAAACATAGGCCTAAAAGCGTTCCAAATATCGACTTACAGATTCTACAAAAAGAGTGTTTCAAAACTGTTCTACCAAGAATAAGGTTCCACTCCGTGAGTTGAATGCACTCATCACAAAGAAGTTTCTGGGAATGCTTCTGTCTAGTTTTTATGTGAAGGTGTTTCATTTTCCACCATAGGCCTCAAAGCGCTCCAAATATCCACTTGCAGATTCTACAAAAACTGTGTTTCACAAGTGCTCTTTCAAAAGGAAGTTTCAGGCCTGTGAGTTGAATGCACAAAGCACAGGGAACCTTCTGAGAATTATTCCGTCTAGTGTATATGTGAAGATATTTCCTTTTCCATTGCAGGCCTCAAATTACCCCATATATCCACTTGCAGATTCTACTAAAAGAGTGTTTCAAAGCTGCCCTATGAAAAGGAAGGTTCAACTCCGTCAGTTCAATGCACACATCACAAAGAAGATTTTGAGAATTCTTCTGTTTAATTTTTATATGAAGATATTTCCTTTTCCAGGCTAGTCCTCAAAGCGCTCCAAATATCCTCTTTGAGCATCTACACAAAGAGTGTTTGAAGAATGCGCTCTCAAAAGGAAGGTTCAACTCCATGAGTTGAATGCCTAAAGAAGCGGGAAGTTTATGAGAATGCTTCTGTCTAGTTTTTATGTGAAGATATTTCCTTTTCCAAGTATGTTTCATAGCACTCCAAATATCCACTTACAGATTCTACTGAAAGACTGTTTCAAAACTGCTGCATCAAAAAGAAGGTTCAATACTGTGAGTTGAATGTGCACATCACAATGAAGTTTCTGAAAATGATTCTGTATTGTTTTTATATGAAGGTATTTAATTTTCCAGCATAGGCCTCATAGCCCTCCAAATATCCCACAGCAGATTCTACAAAAAGAGTGCTTCCAAACTGTTCTATCAAAAGGAATGTTCAAGTCTGTGAGTTGAATGCACTCATCACAAAGTAGTTTCTGAGAATGCTTCTGTGTAGTTTTTATGTGATGATATTTCCTTTTCCACCTTAGGCCTCAAAGCGCTCCAAATATACACTCTCAGATTCTACAAAAAGAGTGTTTCAATACTGCTCTATCAAAAGGAATGTTCAACTCTGTGAGTTGATTGCACGTTTCACAAAAAGTTTCTGAGAATGCTTGTGTCTGGTTTTTATGGGAAGATAATTCCTTTTACAGCATTGGCCTCAAAGCGCTGCAAATATCCCCTTGCAGATTCTACTAAAAGAGTGTTTCAAAACTGCTCAATGAAAAGGAAGATTCAACTCTCTTAGTTGAATGCACGCATCACCAAGATGTTCCTGAGAATGCTTCTGTCTATTTTCTATTGGAAGATATTTCATTTCCCAAGACAGACCTCAAAGCCCTCCAAATATCCACTTGATCATTCTACAAAAAGAGTTTTTCAAAACTGCTCTATCAAAAGGAGGGTGGAACTCTGTATTGAATGCAGGAGGCATAGGAAGCTTTCTGAGAATGCTTCTGTCTAGTTTTTAGGTGAAGATATTTCCTTTTCCAGCCTAGGCCTCAATGCGCTCCAAATATCTGCTTCGAGAACCTACAAAAAGAGTGTTTCAAAACTGTTATATCAATAGGAAGGTTCAACTGTGTGAGTTGAATGTACTCATCACAAAGAAGTTTCTGAGAATGCTTCTGTCTAGTTTTGACGTGAAGATATTTCCTTTTCCCGCATAAGCCCCAAAGCGCTCCAAATATCCACTTACATATTCTACAAAAAGAGTGTTTCAAAACTCTTCTATCAAAATGAAGTCTCCACTCTGTGAGTTGAATGCACACATTCGAAAGAAGTTTCTGAGAATGCTTCTGTCTACTTTTTATATGAAGATGTTTGCTTTTCCAGTGTTGGCCTCTTAGCACTCCAGATATCCACTTGGAGATTCTACTAAAAGAGTGTTTCAAAACTGCTCTGTGAAAAGGAAGGTTCAACTGTTTGAGATGAATGGACACATCATGAAAAAGTTTCTGAGAATGCTTCTGTCTAGTTTTAATCTGAAGATATTAACTTTTCCAGCATGGGCCTCAAAGTACTCCAAATATCCGCTTAGAGAAAGTACAAAAAGAGTGTTTCAAAAGTGTTCTATCAAAAGGAAGGTTTAACTGTGTGAGTTGAATGCCCTCATCAGAATGAAGTTTCTGAGAATGCTTTTGTGTGGTTTTCATCTGAATATATTTCTTTTTCCCAAGGAGGTCGCAATCGCACCAAATATCTACTTGCCGTTTCCCCAAAAAGAGTGTTACAGAACTGCTCTATGAAAAGGATTGTTCAACTCTGTGAGTTGAATGCACACGTCCGAAAGCAGTATATGGGAATGCTGCTTTCTAGTTTTTAGGTGAAGATATTTGCTTTTTCAGCATAGGACTCAAAGCGCTAAAAATATCCACTTACAGATACTTCAAAAAGAGGGTTTCAAAACTGCTGTATCAAAAGGAAGGTTCAACTCTGGAAGTTGAATGCACACATTATCAGTTTCTCATAATGTTTCTGTGCGGTTTGTAAGTGAAGACATTTTCTTTTCCAGGATAGGCCTCACAGCACACCAAGTATCCACTTACAGATTCTACAGTAAGTGTGTTTCAAAACTGCTCTATCAAAAGGAAGATTCAACTCTGAGTTGAATGCACTCATCAACAAGAAATTTCTGAGAATGCTTCTGTCTAATTTTTATGTAATGATATTTCGTTTCCCAGGATAGGCCTCAAAGAGCTCCAAATATCCAATTGCATATTCTTCAAAAAGAGTGTTTCAAAACTGCTCTATGAAAAGGAAGTTTCAAGCCTGTGAGTTGAATGCACTCATCTCAAAATTTTTTGACAATGCTTCTGTCTAGTTTTTATGAGAAGATATTTTCTTTTCGAGCATAGGCCTCAAAGCGCTTCAAATATCCACTGGCAGATCCTACCAAAAGAGTGTTTGAAAACTTCTCTATCAAAAGGAAGGTTCAAGTCTGTAAGATGAAAGTACACATGAAAAAGAAGTTTCTTCGAATGCTTCATTCTAGTTTTTATGTGAAGTTATTTCCCTTTCCAGCATAGGTCTCACAGCGCCCCAAATATCCACTTGCAGATTCTATAAAAACCGTGTTTCAAAACAGCTCTATGAAAAGGATGGTTTAACTCTGCGAGTTGAAGGCACACATCAGGAAGAAGTTTCTGAGAATGCTTCTGTCTAGTTTTTATGTGAAAATATTTCCTTTTCCAACATAGGCCTCAAAGCGCGCCAAATAAACAATTGCGGATTCTACAAAAGGAGTGTTTCCAAACCGTTCTATGAAAAGGAACGCTCAAGTCTGTGAGTTGAATGCACTCATCACACAGAAGTTTCTGAGAATGCTTCTGTCTAGTTTTTAGGTGAAGATATTTCATTTCCCAGCATAGGCCTCAAAACGCTCCAAATATCCACCTGCAGATTCTACAAAAAGAGTGTTTCAAACCTGCTCTATCAAAAGGAAGGTTGAACTTTGTGAGTTGAATGCACAAAGCACAGGGAACGTTCTGAGAATTCTTCTGACTAGTTTCTATTTGAAGATATTTCCTTTTCCCTTGTAGGCCCCAAATCAATCCATATATCCATTTGGAGATTCTACTAAAAGAGTATCTCAAAACTGACCTATCAAAAGGAATGTTCGCGTCTGTGAGTTCAATGCACAAAACACAAAGAAGTTTCTGAGAATGCTTCTGTCTAGTTTTTATGTGAAGATATTTCCTTTTCCAGCATAGACAACAAAGCGCTCCAAATATCCCCTTGCGGATTCTACAAAAAGAATGTCCCCAAACTGTTCTATCTACAGGAAGGCTCCACTCTGTGACTTGCATGCACTCATAACAAAGAAAGTCTTGAGAATGTTCTTTCTAGATTTTATTTTATGATATTTCCTTTTCCATCATAATCTTCAAAGCTCTCCCAATATCCACTTGCAGATTCTACAAAAAGAGTGTTTCAAAACTCCTCTATCAAAGGCAAGGTTCAAATCTGTGAGCTCAAAGCAAACATAATGAAGAAGTTTCTGGGAATGCTTCTGTCTAGTTTTTAGGTGAAGATATTTCATTTCCCAGCATAGGCCTCAAAGCGCTCCAAATATCCACCTGCAGATTCTACAAAAAGAGTGTTTCAAACCTGCTCTATCAAAAGGAAGGTTGAACTTTGTGAGTTGAATGCACAAAGCACAGGGAACGTTCTGAGAATTCTTCTGACTAGTTTCTATTTGAAGATATTTCCTTTTCCCTTGTAGGCCCCAAATCAATCCATATATCCATTTGGAGATTCTACTAAAAGAGTATCTCAAAACTGACCTATCAAAAGGAATGTTCGCGTCTGTGAGTTCAATGCACAAAACACAAAGAAGTTTCTGAGAATGCTTCTGTCTAGTTTTTATGTGAAGATATTTCCTTTTCCAGCATAGACAACAAAGCGCTCCAAATATCCCCTTGCGGATTCTACAAAAAGAATGTCCCCAACCTGTTCTATCTACAGGAAGGCTCCACTCTGTGACTTGCATGCACTCATCACAAAGAAAGTCTTGAGAATGTTCTTTCTAGATTTTATTTTATGATATTTCCTTTTCCATCATAATCTTCAAAGCTCTCCCAATATCCACTTGCAGATTCTACAAAAAGAGTGTTTCAAAACTGCTCTATCAAAGGCAAGGTTCAACTCTGTGAGTTCAAAGCAAACATAATGAAGAAGTTTCTGGGAATGCTTCTGTCTAGTTTTTATGTGAATATATTTCATTTCCCAGCATACGCCACAAAACGTTCCAAACGTCCACTTGCAGATCCTCCAAAAAGAGTGTTTGAAAACTGCTCTTTCAAAAGAAAGGTTCAAGTCTGCGTGTTGAATGCACTCGTCAAAAAGAAGTTTCTGAGAATTCTTCTGTCTACTTTTTACGTGAAGATATTTCCTTTTCCAGCATAGGCCGCAAATCGCTCCAGATAACCACTTGCAGATTCTAGAAAAAGAATGTTTTAAAACTGTGCTATCAATAGGAAGTTTCCACTCTGTGAGTTGAATCCATAAATCACAGGTAAGTTTCTGAGAATGCTTCAGTCTAGTTTTTATGTGAACATATTTCCTTTTCCAGTGTTGGCCTGTTAGCACTGCATAGATCCCTTGCAAATTCTACTAAAAGAGTGTTTCAACACTGCCATATGAAAAGGAAGGTTCAACTTTGTGAGTTCAATGCGCACATCACAAAGAAATTTCTGAGAATGCTTCTGTCTAGTTCTTATGTGAAGATATTTACTTTACAAACATAGGCCTAAAAGCGTTCCAAATATCGACTTACAGATTCTACAAAAAGAGTGTTTCAAAACTGTTCTACCAAGAATAAAGTTCCACTCCGTGAGTTGAATGCACTCATCACAAAGAAGTTTCTGGGAATGCTTCTGTCTAGTTTTTATGAGAAGGTGTTTCATTTTCCACCATAGGCCTCAAAGCGCTCCAAATATCCACTTGCAGATTCTACAAAAAGTGTGTTTCACACGTGCTCTTTCAAAAGGAAGTTTCAGGCCTGTGAGTTGAATGCACAAAGCACAGGGAACCTTCTGAGAATTATTCCACCTAGTGTATATGTGAAGATATTTCCTTTTCCATTGCAGGCCTCAAATTTCCCCATATATCCACTTGCAGATTCTACTAAAAGAGTGTTTCAAAGCTGCCCTATGAAAAGGAAGGTTCAACTCTGTCAGTTCAATGCACACATCACAAAGAAGATTTTGAGAATTCTTCTGTTTAATTTTTATATGAAGATATTTCCTTTTCCAGGCTAGTCCTCAAAGCGCTCCAAATATCCTCTTTGAGAATCTACACAAAGAGTGTTTGAAGAATGCGCTCTCAAAAGGAAGGTTCAACTCCATGAGTTGAATGCCTAAAGAACCGGGAAGTTTATGAGAATGCTTCTGTCTAGTTTTTATGTGAAGATATTTCCTTTTCCAAAGTATGTTTCATAGCACTCCAAATATCCACTTACAGATTCTACTGAAAGACTGTTTCAAAAGTGCTGCATCAAAAAGAAGGTTCAATACTGTGAGTTGAATGTGCACATCACAATGAAGTTTCTGAAAATGATTCTGTATTGTTTTTGTATGAAGGTATTTAATTTTCCAGCATAGGCCTCATAGCCCTCCAAATATCCCACAGCAGATTCTACAAAAAGAGTGCTTCCAAACTGTTCTATCAAAAGGAATGTTCAAGTCTGTGAGTTGAATGCACTCATCACAAAGTAGTTTCTGAGAATGCTTCTGTGTAGTTTTTATGTGATGATATTTCCTTTTCCACCTTAGGCCTCAAAGCGCTCCAAATATACACTCTCAGATTCTACAAAAAGAGTGTTTCAATACTGCTCTATCAAAAGGAATGTTCAACTCTGTGAGTTGATTGCACGTTTCACAAAATGTTTCTGAGAATGCTTGTGTCTGGTTTTTATGGGAAGATAATTCCTTTTACAGCATTGGCCTCAAAGCGCTGCAAATATCCCCTTGCAGATTCTACTAAAAGAGTGTTTCAAAACTGCTCAATGAAAAGGAAGATTCAACTCTCTTAGTTGAATGCACGCATCACCAAGATGTTCCTGAGAATGCTTCTGTCTATTTTCTATTGGAAGATATTTCATTTCCCAACACAGACCTCAAAGCCCTCCAAATATCCACTTGAACATTCTACAAAAAGAGTTTTTCAAAACTGCTCTATCAAAAGGAGGGTGGAACTCTGTATTGAATGCAGGAGGCATAGGAAGCTTTCTGAGAATGCTTCTGTCTAGTTTTTAGGTGAAGATATTTCCTTTTCCAGGCTAGGCCTCAATGCGCTCCAAATATCTGCTTCGAGAACCTACAAAAAGAATGTTTCAAAACTGTTATATCAATAGGAAGGTTCAACTGTGTGAGTTGAATGTACTCATCACAAAGAAGTTTCTGAGAATGCTTCTGTCTAGTTTTGACGTGAAGATATTTCCTTTTCCCGCATAAGCCCCAAAGCGCTCCAAATATCCACTTACATATTCTACAAAAAGAGTGTTTCAAAACTGTTCTATCAAAATGAAGTCTCCACTCTGTGAGTTGAATGCACACATTCGAAAGAAGTTTCTGAGAATGCTTCTGTCTACTTTTTATATGAAGATGTTTACTTTTCCAGTGTTGGCCTCTTAGCACTCCAGATATCCACTTGGAGATTCTACTAAAAGAGTGTTTCAAAACTGCTCTGTGAAAAGGAAGGTTCAACTGTTTGAGATGAATGGACACATCATGAAAAAGTTTCTGAGAATGCTTCTGTCTAGTTTTAATGTGAAGATATTAACTTTTCCAGCATGGGCCTCAAAGTACTCCAAATATCCGCTTAGAGAAAGTACAAAAAGAGTGTTTCAAAAGTGTTCTATCAAAAGGAAGGTTTAACTGTGTGAGTTGAATGCGCTCATCAGAATGAAGTTTCTGAGAATGCTTTTGTGTGGTTTTCATCTGAATATATTTCTTTTTCCAAAGGAGGTCGCAATCGCACCAAATATCTACTTGCCGTTTCCCCAAAAAGAGTGTTACAGAACTGCTCTATGAAAAGGATTGTTCAACTCTGTGAGTTGAATGCACACGTCTGAAAGCAGTATATGGGAATGCTGCTTTCTAGTTTTTAGGTGAAGATATTTGCTTTTTCAGCATAGGACTCAAAGCGCTAAAAATATCCACTTACAGATACTTCAAAAAGAGGGTTTCAAAACTGCAGTATCAAAAGGAAGGTTCAACTCTGGAAGTTGAATGCACACATTATCAGTTTCTCATAATGTTTCTGTGCGGTTTGTAAGTGAAGACATTTTCTTTTCCAGGATAGGCCTCACAGCACACCAAGTATCCACCTACAGATTCTACAGTAAGTGTGTTTCAAAACTGCTCTATCAAAAGGAAGATTCAACTCTGAGTTGAATGCACTCATCAACAAGAAATTTCTGGGAATGCTTCTGTCTAATTTTTATGTAATGATATTTCGTTTCCCAGGATAGGCCTCAAAGAGCTCCAAATATCCAATTGCATATTCTTCAAAAAGAGTGTTTCAAAACTGCTCTATGAAAAGGAAGTTTCAAGCCTGTGAGTTGAATGCACTCATCTCAAAATTTTTTGACAATGCTTCTGTCTAGTTTTTATGAGAAGATATTTTCTTTTCGAGCATAGGCCTCAAAGCGCTTCAAATATCCACTGGCAGATCCTACCAAAAGAGTGTTTGAAAACTCCTCTATCAAAAGGAAGGTTCAAGTCTGTAAGATGAAAGTACACATGAAAAAGAAGTTTCTTCGAATGCTTTATTCTAGTTTTTATGTGAAGTTATTTCCCTTTCCAGCATAGGTCTCACAGCGCCCCAAATATCCACTTGCAGATTCTATAAAAACCGTGTTTCAAAACAGCTCTATGAAAAGGATGGTTTAACTCTGCGAGTTGAAGGCACACATCAGGAAGAAGTTTCTGAGAGTGCTTCTGTCTAGTTTTTATGTGAAAATATTTCCTTTTCCAACATAGGCCTCAAAGCGCTCCAAATAAACAATTGCGGATTCTACAAAAGGAGTGTTTCCAAACCGTTCTATGAAAAGGAACGCTCAAGTATGTGAGTTGAATGCACTCATCACACAGAAGTTTCTGAGAATGCTTCTGTCTAGTTTTTAGGTGAAGATATTTCATTTCCCAGCATAGGCCTCAAAACGCTCCAAATATCCACCTGCAGATTCTACAAAAAGAGTGTTTCAAACCTGCTCTATCAAAAGGAAGGTTGAACTTTGTGAGTTGAATGCACAAAGCACAGGGAACGTTCTGAGAATTCTTCTGACTAGTTTCTATTTGAAGATATTTCCTTTTCCCTTGTAGGCCCCAAATCAATCCATATATCCATTTGGAGATTCTACTAAAAGAGTATCTCAAAACTGACCTATCAAAAGGAATGTTCGCGTCTGTGAGTTCAATGCACAAAACACAAAGAAGTTTCTGAGAATGCTTCTGTCTAGTTTTTATGTGAAGATATTTCCTTTTCCAGCATAGACAACAAAGCGCTCCAAATATCCCCTTGCGGATTCTACAAAAAGAATGTCCCCAAACTGTTCTATCTACAGGAAGGCTCCACTCTGTGACTTGCATGCACTCATCACAAAGAAAGTCTTGAGAATGTTCTTTCTAGATTTTATTTTATGATATTTCCTTTTCCATCATAATCTTCAAAGCTCTCCCAATATCCACTTGCAGATTCTACAAAAAGAGTGTTTCAAAACTGCTCTATCAAAGGCAAGGTTCAACTCTGTGAGTTCAAAGCAAACATAATGAAGAAGTTTATGGGAATGCTTCTGTCTAGTTTTTATGTGAATATATTTCATTTCCCAGCATACGCCACAAAACGTTCCAAACGTCCACTTGCAGATCCTCCAAAAAGAGTGTTTGAAAACTGCTCTTTCAAAAGAAAGGTTCAAGTCTGCGTGTTGAATGCACTCGTCAAAAAGAAGTTTCTGAGAATTCTTCTGTCTACTTTTTACGTGAAGATATTTCCTTTTCCAGCATAGGCCACAAATCGCTCCAGATAACCACTTGCAGATTCTAGAAAAAGAATGTTTTAAAACTGTGCTATCAATAGGAAGTTTCCACTCTGTGAGTTGAATCCATAAATCACAGGTAAGTTTCTGAGAATGCTTCAGTCTAGTTTTTATGTGAACATATTTCCTTTTCCAGTGTTGGCCTGTTAGCACTGCATAGATCCCTTGCAAATTCTACTAAAAGAGTGTTTCAACACTGCCATATGAAAAGGAAGGTTCAACTTTGTGAGTTCAATGCGCACATCACAAAGAAATTTCTGAGAATGCTTCTGTCTAGTTCTTATGTGAAGATATTTACTTTACAAACATAGGCCTAAAAGCGTTCCAAATGTCGACTTACAGATTCTACAAAAAGAGTGTTTCAAAACTGTTCTACCAAGAATAAAGTTCCACTCCATGAGTTGAATGCACTCATCACAAAGAAGTTTCTGGGAATGCTTCTGTCTAGTTTTTATGTGAAGGTGTTTCATTTTCCACCATAGGCCTCAAAGCGCTCCAGATATCCACTTGCAGATTCTACAAAAAGTGTGTTTCACAAGTGCTCTTTCAAAAGGAAGTTTCAGGCCTGTGAGTTGAATGCACAAAGCACAGGGAACCTTCTGAGAATTATTCCGCCTAGTGTATATGTGAAGATATTTCCTTTTCCATTGCAGGCCTCAAATTTCCCCATATATCCACTTGCAGATTCTACTAAAAGAGTGTTTCAAAGCTGCCCTATGAAAAGGAAGGTTCAACTCTGTCAGTTCAATGCACACATCACAAAGAAGATTTTGAGAATTCTTCTGTTTAATTTTTATATGAAGATATTTCCTTTTCCAGGCTAGTCCTCAAAGCGCTCCAAATATCCTCTTTGAGAATCTACACAAAGAGTGTTTGAAGAATGCGCTCTCAAAAGGAAGGTTCAACTCCATGAGTTGAATGCCTAAAGAACCGGGAAGTTTATGAGAATGCTTCTGTCTAGTTTTTATGTGAAGATATTTCCTTTTCCAAAGTATGTTTCATAGCACTCCAAATATCCACTTACAGATTCGACTGAAAGACTGTTTCAAAACTGCTGCATCAAAAAGAAGGTTCAATACTGTGAGTTGAATGTGCACATCACAATGAAGTTTCTGAAAATGATTCTGTATTGTTTTTATATGAAGGTATTTAATTTTCCAGCATAGGCCTCATAGCCCTCCAAATATCCCACAGCAGATTCTACAAAAAGAGTGCTTCCAAACTGTTCTATCAAAAGGAATGTTCAAGTCTGTGAGTTGAATGCACTCATCACAAAGTAGTTTCTGAGAATGCTTCTGTGTAGTTTTTATGTGATGATATTTCCTTTTCCACCTTAGGCCTCAAAGCGCTCCAAATATACACTCTCAGATTCTACAAAAAGAGTGTTTCAATACTGCTCTATCAAAAGGAATGTTCAACTCTGTGAGTTGATTGCACGTTTCACAAAATGTTTCTGAGAATGCTTGTGTCTGGTTTTTATGGGAAGATAATTCCTTTTACAGCATTGGCCTCAAAGCGCTGCAAATATCCCCTTGCAGATTCTACTAAAAGAGTGTTTCAAAACTGCTCAATGAAAAGGAAGATTCAACTCTCTTAGTTGAATGCACGCATCACCAAGATGTTCCTGAGAATGCTTCTGTCTATTTTCTATTGGAAGATATTTCATTTCCCAACACAGACCTCAAAGCCCTCCAAATATCCACTTGAACATTCTACAAAAAGAGTTTTTCAAAACTGCTCTATCAAAAGGAGGGTGGAACTCTGTATTGAATGCAGGAGGCATAGGAAGCTTTCTGAGAATGCTTCTGTCTAGTTTTTATGTGAAGATATTTCCTTTTCCAGCCTAGGCCTCAATGCGCTCCAAATATCTGCTTCGAGAACCTACAAAAAGAGTGTATCAAAACTGTTATATCAATAGGAAGGTTCAACTGTGTGAGTTGAATGTACTCATCACAAAGAAGTTTCTGAGAATGCTTCTGTCTAGTTTTGACGTGAAGATATTTCCTTTTCCCGCATAAGCCCCAAAGCGCTCCAAATATCCACTTACATATTCTACAAAAAGAGTGTTTCAAAACTCTTCTATCAAAATGAAGTCTCCACTCTGTGAGTTGAATGCACACATCCGAAAGAAGTTTCTGAGAATGCTTCTGTCTACTTTTTATATGAAGATGTTTGCTTTGCCAGTGTTGGCCTCTAAGCACTCCAGATATCCACTTGGAGATCCTACTAAAAGAGTGTTTCAAAACTGCTCTGTGAAAAGGAAGGTTCAACTGTTTGAGATGAATGGACACATCATGAAAAAGTTTCTGAGAATGCTTCTGTCTAGTTTTTATGTGAAGATGTTAACTTTTCCAGCATGGGCCTCAAAGCACTCCAAATATCCGCTTGGAGAAAGTACAAAAAGAGTGTTTCAAAAGTGTTCTTTCAAAAGGAAGGTTTAACTGTGTGAGTTGAATGCGCTCATCAGAATGAAGTTTCTGAGAATGCTTTTGTGTGGTTTTCATCTGAATATATTTTTTTCCCAAGGAGGTCGCAATCGCACCAAATATCTACTCACCGTTTCCCCAAAAAGAGTGTTACAGAACTGCTCTATGAAAAGGATTGTTCAACTCTGTGAGTTGAATGCACACGTCCGAAAGCAGTATATGGGAATGCTGCTTTCTAGTTTTTAGGTAAAGATATTTGCTTTTTCAGCATAGGACTCAAAGCGCTAAAAATATCCACTTACAGATACTTCAAAAAGAGGGTTTCAAAACTGCAGTATCAAAAGGAAGGTTCAACTCTGGAAGTTGAATGCACACATTATCAGTTTCTCATAATGTTTCTGTGCGGTTTGTAAGTGAAGACATTTTCTTTTCCAGGATAGTCCTCACAGCACACCAAGTATCCACTTACAGATTCTACAGTAAGTGTGTTTCAAAACTGCTCTATCAAAAGGAAGATTCAACTCTGAGTTGAATGCACTCATCAACAAGAAATTTCTGAGAATGCTTCTGTCTAATTTTTATGTAATGATATTTCATTTCCCAGGATAGGCCTCAAAGAGCTCCAAATATCCAATTGCATATTCTTCAAAAAGAGTGTTTCAAAACTGCTCTATGAAAAGGAAGTTTCAAGCCTGTGAGTTGAATGCACTCATCTCAAAATTTTTTGACAATGCTTCTGTCTAGTTTTTATGAGAAGATATTTTCTTTTCGAGCATAGGCCTCAAAGCGCTTCAAATATCCACTGGCAGATCCTACCAAAAGAGTGCTTGAAAACTTCTCTATCAAAAGGAAGGTTCAAGTCTGTAAGTTGAAAGTACACATGAAAAAGAAGTTTCTTCGAATGCTTCATTCTAGTTTTTATGTGAAGTTATTTCCCTTTCCAGCATAGGTCTCACAGCGCCCCAAATATCCACTTGCAGATTCTATAAAAACCGTGTTTCAAAACAGCTCTATGAAAAGGATGGTTTAACTCTGCGAGTTGAAGGCACACATCAGGAAGAAGTTTCTGAGAATGCTTCTGTCTAGTTTTTATGTGAAAATATTTCCTTTTCCAACATAGGCCTCAAAGCGCTCCAAATAAACAATTGCGGATTCTACAAAAGGAGTGTTTCCAAACCGTTCTATGAAAAGGAACGCTCAAGTCTGTGAGTTGAATGCACTCATCACACAGAAGTTTCTGAGAATGCTTCTGTCTAGTTTTTAGGTGAAGAGATTTCATTTCCCAGCATAGGCCTCAAAACGCTCCAAATATCCACCTGCAGATTCTACAAAAAGAGTGTTTCAAACCTGCTCTATCAAAAGGAAGGTTGAACTTTGTGAGTTGAATGCACAAAGCACAGGGAACGTTCTGAGAATTCTTCTGACTAGTTTCTATTTGAAGATATTTCCTTTTCCCTTGTAGGCCCCAAATCAATCCATATATCCATTTGGAGATTCTACTAAAAGAGTATCTCAAAACTGACCTATCAAAAGGAATGTTCGCATCTGTGAGTTCAATGCACAAAACACAAAGAAGTTTCTGAGAATGCTTCTGTCTAGTTTTTATGTGAAGATATTTCCTTTTCCAGCATAGACAACAAAGCGCTCCAAATATCCCCTTGCGGATTCTACAAAAAGAATGTCCCCAAACTGTTCTATCTACAGGAAGGCTCCACTCTGTGACTTGCATGCACTCATCACAAAGAAAGTCTTGAGAATGTTCTTTCTAGATTTTATTTTATGATATTTCCTTTTCCATCATAATCTTCAAAGCTCTCCCAATATCCACTTGCAGATTCTACAAAAAGAGTGTTTCAAAACTGCTCTATCAAAGGCAAGGTTCAACTCTGTGAGTTCAAAGCAAACATAATGAAGAAGTTTCTGGGAATGCTTCTGTCTAGTTTTTATGTGAATATATTTCATTTCCCAGCATACGCCACAAAACGTTCCAAACGTCCACTTGCAGATCCTCCAAAAAGAGTGTTTGAAAACTGCTCTTTCAAAAGAAAGGTTCAAGTCTGCGTGTTGAATGCACTCGTCAAAAAGAAGTTTCTGAGAATTCTTCTGTCTACTTTTTACGTGAAGATATTTCCTTTTCCAGCATAGGCCGCAAATCGCTCCAGATAACCACTTGCAGATTCTAGAAAAAGAATGTTTTAAAACTGTGCTATCAATAGGAAGTTTCCACTCTGTGAGTTGAATCCATAAATCACAGGTAAGTTTCTGAGAATGCTTCAATCTAGTTTTTATGTGAACATATTTCCTTTTCCAGTGTTGGCCTGTTAGCACTGCATATATCCCTTGCAAATTCTACTAAAAGAGTGTTTCAACACTGCCATATGAAAAGGAAGGTTCAACTTTGTGAGTTCAATGCGCACATCACAAAGAAATTTCTGAGAATGCTTCTGTCTAGTTCTTATGTGAAGATATTTACTTTACAAACATAGGCCTAAAAGCGTTCCAAATATCGACTTACAGATTCTACAAAAAGAGTGTTTCAAAACTGTTCTACCAAGAATAAGGTTCCACTCCGTGAGTTGAATGCACTCATCACAAAGAAGTTTCTGGGAATGCTTCTGTCTAGTTTTTATGTGAAGGTGTTTCATTTTCCACCATAGGCCTCAAAGCGCTCCAAATATCCACTTGCAGATTCTACAAAAACTGTGTTTCACAAGTGCTCTTTCAAAAGGAAGTTTCAGGCCTGTGAGTTGAATGCACAAAGCACAGGGAACCTTCTGAGAATTATTCCGTCTAGTGTATATGTGAAGATATTTCCTTTTCCATTGCAGGCCTCAAATTACCCCATATATCCACTTGCAGATTCTACTAAAAGAGTGTTTCAAAGCTGCCCTATGAAAAGGAAGGTTCAACTCCGTCAGTTCAATGCACACATCACAAAGAAGATTTTGAGAATTCTTCTGTTTAATTTTTATATGAAGATATTTCCTTTTCCAGGCTAGTCCTCAAAGCGCTCCAAATATCCTCTTTGAGCATCTACACAAAGAGTGTTTGAAGAATGCGCTCTCAAAAGGAAGGTTCAACTCCATGAGTTGAATGCCTAAAGAAGCGGGAAGTTTATGAGAATGCTTCTGTCTAGTTTTTATGTGAAGATATTTCCTTTTCCAAGTATGTTTCATAGCACTCCAAATATCCACTTACAGATTCTACTGAAAGACTGTTTCAAAACTGCTGCATCAAAAAGAAGGTTCAATACTGTGAGTTGAATGTGCACATCACAATGAAGTTTCTGAAAATGATTCTGTATTGTTTTTATATGAAGGTATTTAATTTTCCAGCATAGGCCTCATAGCCCTCCAAATATCCCACAGCAGATTCTACAAAAAGAGTGCTTCCAAACTGTTCTATCAAAAGGAATGTTCAAGTCTGTGAGTTGAATGCACTCATCACAAAGTAGTTTCTGAGAATGCTTCTGTGTAGTTTTTATGTGATGATATTTCCTTTTCCACCTTAGGCCTCAAAGCGCTCCAAATATACACTCTCAGATTCTACAAAAAGAGTGTTTCAATACTGCTCTATCAAAAGGAATGTTCAACTCTGTGAGTTGATTGCACGTTTCACAAAAAGT